>NC_091282.1:448818793-449127447 GCF_032444005.1 Ranitomeya imitator
CTTGCAGAACTAAGAACAGCTGATTGGTGGAGGCGTCGGACCCCTACTGATCGACTACATCAATACTATTGCCTCAATTCATCAAGATCTGAGATTTAACCGTTGGTCTTGAGGAGATGTGGTGGAGCCAAAAGCTCCAGATACATTAAAAAGACACATGCCTCTTAACAAATCAGACACATATGAGCAGTTGCATGCACCTTGCCACCAATTTTACTCCAGTCTGGGACCAGAGTAAGATTTGTGGTGTAAGGAATGCCGCAGCCTGTAATGATATAGACAAATATGGGTTGCCATGCCCAGTCCCGCCCCAACTCCGCTCACTTAATTGGATTTAAGCGAAAATGGTGTGAACACCATAAGTCGCAAAATTGTCACGTTGCGCCAAAATAGTGAAACTTTAAGGGTTTTTACACCAAAATTCTGTTGTAAAAGCTTTGCAGGATCAGGCCCAATCTGTCCATGTTTGGATTAAACTTGCCTCTAGGATGCTCTGACTGATTTGCCAATGTTGGGTAATATTTTTTCTGCATTGGTATAGTGATAGATTGTACTATCCAGGCCCATTCACGTGTGTTTTCTCAAATTGTAAAAGTTAACAAAAAAAAAAAAGATGAATTACATATACATGCATGACAAACCACCGAGTAGCATTCTGGTACTTTCTGCTGTGATGTTGTAAAGGATATTAATGCACAATAGACAATGCAAGTGCTACTCTTAGTAACTTCTGTTAAAATGTTCTCTGGGGACAATTTTCAGCAACAATTAACCGAACATATAGATTTAGAAGAAGAGGTGTACAGTCACAAAATCACTCAAAATCAAATGGTAGGCACATCACAGAGTATAATTTAAGTATATACTATATACATTCAATTAGAATCAAACGGTCTTCAAGAACTTTAAGTTAAAGTTTCCATGATGAGTATGTTGTGCGTTTTTTCATTTTGCACATTTTCTGCACCAATTAGCAAAAAATGTTTTTTTCATTGCATTTTTAGTGCGCTTTACTGCATTTTGTTTCCTTTTTGTAGATCAGGTTTTAAATAAAAACGCTTTACTAAAATTTTATTGATAAAGTCACATGTGAATTAAATGCGTTTTTTTAACCTGCAGATTTTCCTCATTTAATTAAAGTCTATAACGAAAATCTACAAAACGAATATTTGCCGTTAGAAATATTGACCTGCGGTGCAAGTTATAAATCCGCCGCATATCAGTTTATGCTGTCGAAAATAAAAAGAGCAGTGTGCGTGAGATTTCTATAAAACTGGAACTGCAAGATGCTGTATTATTTGCACAGCAAAAATTGGCATAATTAAAAACACATTGAATGCTCATTGCGGGAACTCACCCATGGGCCACATTCACACGTTCAGTATTTTCCATCAGTATTTGTAAGCCAAAACCAGGAGTGGGTGATAAATACAGAAGTGGTGCAGATGTTTCTATTATACTTTTCCTCTACTTGTTCCACTCCTGGTTTTGGCTTACAAATACTGATGTAAAATACTGACCAAATACTGAATGTGTGAACGTGGCCTTAGAAAACACTGAAATTCATTCATCAGCTGAGCAAATTAAATTAAAATCCAGATCGACCTGAAATTTAAAAAACTAAAAAGGCAAAAGAATATTTTATTGATACACAACCTGGTGTAGGTGGCATTTTTTTTAGTAAATAATAGCAGTGAATTAGTGGATTGTGAAAAATTGCTGCAGACAGAATGATTTAAATAAACGTCCATGTATTTTTATTGATTAGAATATTCAGGATATAGTTTTTTTTTTTTTAAATATATTTTTAAGACAATCTTGACATTATAGACAATTCTGGAGCAATGGGTTTTATGACTCTGCATGGTACAATTCCTCCTAAAATGTATGAATTGACAACTGGAATTTTGCATTTCCCCAATAACAGGGTGTGCATCTATGACATCGGCATTGATTGATCAGTGGTCTGTATAGGGACATGCCTCCGACAAGGATAGGAGCTTACAGTTTTTATTCATATATTTGCAGGAGTAATGCCAGAAGAAAGGCATACCAATTATATAATGAAAAAAAAAAAACAAGTCAGGAGAGCCGACATGTCCTTTTAAAATAAAGCTGCAGTGCAAGATCTCAAGTACTTTTTTGTGTTCTGCCTCCAGGATGGATTTCAACAATCTATTAGGTAGCGAGTCCCTTTGCAGGTAAGAAAACTCCATCTTTCCATGTATTAGAGCGCACGACAATGCAAGCACCAACACCGGCAGCCGGTGAGACGCTGCACAGGGACCATTAGGACTAAGTACGGAGCATGACATAACACGGGCAGCACAAGTAACATTAAATTAGACCACATTAATGTTATATAAAAAGGGATAATCCAGTATGAGCATTTTAAAAAGTCCAGATATAATGTTCTTATGTGCATGAACGTAGTTCATAATACATATCCAGTTCAGTAATTTCATAATTATTTTTCCACATCCCTCTAGAAAATTCAGTGCAGTTTTCACGATTATAAAATGACCCGCTTCCCTCGGAATCGTAGTAAAGAATTGCCATCGTCCACTTGTGATTATAGGGGTATAGATAATGCAAATGCTTTTCCCGTAGCTCTTTCACCGTCGTTGGCATGGTACATGCACATAGCACTATAGTGATGCTGCACAGAAAGACATCAATACACATACTGCTTGTATGAACTGACCCAACTGGATGGGAAGCTCCAGTCTGGGAACCTCTGCAGTAAGGAGTCAAGCTCAGGGGAGCGCTGATCCTCCCCAAAGAAAAAATGAGAAGCTGCTGCAACAGTAACTATTCCATCGAGATCTTCATCTGAACCCTGGAAAAGAAAAAGCAAAAAGTCAATGGTATATAACATACACCAGACACAGCAAGAGTACCCATTAGGGATGTAAACATTAACTAAAGAATTTATTACATCACCAAAAGAATTTGCTTTGATGTCACTTTTTGATCAGCGGAATCCTCACTGCTCCTCAGGGCCGATTTACCAGCAGCACCTGTGGACACACGCTGTCTAGGGAAATGCTGCACAGATACATTTTAGTAGATCGAGTCATACCCCCACTAGCCAGAAAGCTGCAATTGTAAATCCTGGGAAGACCACTTTAGGTCTATGCATTGATATTTTGTCATTATCAGGTGCTACAAACTGTTTAGTTTGGCTGACCCAAGACCACAGTGTAAAGCCACCTTTATGTCTGAAAAGTTATACTGTATAAGCAACAATACTACTATAACATCCGGCAGCGTGAACTGTACATGTTTGATTCATGGTTTATCTTCCCACAAATACACAGATGTGACTGGTCCATGTATAGATCTGCAAGATTTGCCTCTAATGAAATTACTAGGATACCCAGGGGTGTATCTAGGTGGGCAGGCAGCTGAGAGGCACCATTGGGCCACCTGATGTGGGGGTCCGAAATGTCTCCGAGGTGACTACATTTTGCCACCCCCTAGAGTGGGAATTGGCCATTTTCTTAAGGTACCGTTACACTAAACGACTTACCAACGATCACGACCAGCGATACGACCTGGCCGTGATCGTTGGTAAGTCGTTGTGTGGTCGCTGGGGAGCTGTCACACAGACAGCTCTCTCCAGCGACCAACGATCAGGGGAAAGACTTCGGCATCGTTGAAACGGTCTTCAACGATGCCGAAGTCCCTGGGGAACCAGGGTAAATATCGGCTTGCTAAGCGCAGGGACGCGCTTAGTAACCCGATGTTTACCCTGGTTACCATTGTAAAAGTTAAAAAAAACAAAAAAACAAAAACAGTACATACTCACTTTCCGTCTGTCACGTCCCCCGGCGTCAGCTTCCCGCACTAACTGTGTCAGCGCCGGCCGTAAAGCAGAGCACAGCGGTGACGTCATGACGTCACCGCTGTGCTCTGCTTTATGGCCGGCCGGCGCTGACACAGTCAGTGCGGGAAGCTGACAACGGGGGACGTGACAGACAACGGAATGTGAGTATGTACTGTTTTTTTTTTTTGTTTTTTTTTTACTTTTACAATGGTAACCAGGGTAAATATCGGGTTACTAAGCGCGGCCCTGCGCTTAGTAACCCGATATTTACCCTGGTTACCAGTGAACACATCGCTGGATCGGCATCACACACGCCGATTCAGCGATGACAGCGGGTGATCAGCGACCAAAAAAAAGGTCCTGATCACTCCCAGCGACCAACGATCTCCCAGCAGGGGCCTGATCGTTGGTCGCTGTCACGGATAATGATTTCGTTAACGATATCGTTGCTACGTCACAAAAAGCAACGATATCGTTAAAGAAATCGTTATGTGTGAAGGTACCTTTAGCCAGCTGTCAATGTGGGAGAATGTGAGTAAACAGTATGGGTGGGGGGCTGGGAATGTGCAATGTGTTAGTAGACAGTATGGGCAGGGTGGGGTGTGAGGAGACCGTATAGGAAGGAGGGAATGTGAGAAGAGACCTGTCTCAATACTGATGAGCAGGGGGGAATGTCTGAGCAGACAGTATGTGTAGCTGGGATACGAACTGAACAGTATGGAGGGGAATTGTGTGAGGGAACAGTATTAGGGAGAAAAGTGTACAGGGGCATTATTCAATAGCATTACAATGATACTGTTATTTTTAAAGGGCCCTGCGTCAGGGTGTGCTGCTGAAGACCGGAGAAGACTGAAGTCTGCAGAAATGAGCTGTGGATGTGAAAAGTCATCATGGCGTCTAGACAGGATGGAGAAGGAAAGAAAGTGAATGACTGCAATCAAAGACCATGTCATCTATAAAAGGTACCTGGATGTAGATATTTATTTGTGGTACTTACTACATCTCATCAGTGCTTTGGTTCCTGTATGGTTCACATTTGGTGGTGACTGGAACTACTCCCAGTATCTCCTTACCATTTTTAAGGACATACTGGGAGATTGTACATTCATGCGATGTACAATTGTATATGTAGCTGACCTCCTGGCATTACAATCGATTGCTGTAGTAAGCTTGGTGCTGTATTTATATACTGATGCTGGTTCTGTTGCTGATTTTGTTTACTGCTAGTCTTTCTCTTGATGTATTTCTGTCTTGTTGGTGGTTCTGGTGATGTATTCCTCTACTGATAGCGGTTATGGTAATGTATTTCTTGAGTGCAGCGGTACCCACACTGTGCAGTGATGAGGCAGTGACCCAGCAAAGTAAGTTCAAAGCAAAACGTGTTTTAACGTTCAACTCACAGAAAATACACAGCACACGATATCCTCCGGATTGCAGCCGGGAAACAAGACAGTCCACATCTGAGACCTGGTTGCCGTGGGCGACTGCACCGCCATGTACGCTGTGTGTGCCAGGCCTTTTGGCTTGGCTTGCCTTACACAGGTGGAGCTCTACAGAGCCTTCTGCTCTGCACACTTGCAAAACCAAACTGACACACCCAACCCCCTGCTTCAGGTTTTTTTTTTTTGCTTTTTTTTTTATTATACAAGGTAATCTGTGGCCGTAGGCCAAATGGAAAACTCGGCCATCAAGGAAACGGACTGCCGGACTGCCCGACTACCATCCTGTAGTCCGTTTAAAAAAATAAAATCCAAGAGCATGTCTTCTTAAATGTGCCTTGGACAAATAGCTTGCCCAAGACCAACACTTACTTTTATTTTGCATTACAATCACAGCTATGCCTGTGACGGCAATGCACTCCCATGACCTCAATACACCTCTGGGGGTGGGGGTGGGGGTGGGGGGGGTTTGTAATGGGACACAGAGACCCTCGCATATGACACCAATCACTGCCTCACATACCACTTCCTGTTCCAACCTGTGGGGTTGAACACTACCACACAGGGACGCATGAAAGGGCATCCGCATGTCCCCGTGACTTCCCTGCCCGACTCTCTACTGAGAAACCAAAGTTTTGTAGGGACACGAACCATCGGTTGATGCGAGCATTCCTCCCCTTTGCGTTTCTCCTCAACACTTTGTTAAGTGACCGCCCACTTCACCCTCTCTCTGTTGCAGAAGACACATCTACTTTCCTGACTGACAGTAGATTTTGGCCAGTTTTGGGTGGCCTCGACCTTGTTTATTTGGGGTTTGATAACCACGCAGCTAATCCCATAGCCTAAGTACCTGGCTTCTGGCACTTGGTACTGTTTCCTCCAAACCCTTACCTGTGCCTCGGTGACTATGTTATGCTGGATAACCGCGTTCTGCCCCAGCAGCTCCAGGCATACATCTGTATTACGTCGCACCCGAACCAGAGCCTCCCGTCGCTGCTGATTAGCGAGTGCTCTATTCATTTTAACCTGACCCCCGGCTACATCCTTGGCCGGTGCCAGAGGGTTCCCCGTGGATACGACCGTAGTCGCCTCCATGACAACCCATTCTCGGTTCCTTCAGGCTTTCTTTTTAAACGTGCGTCTCTAAGTGGGACCCTGGATCTGAACTGTCCTGAACTTACAGGGAGACATTTGCATCTCGGGGTTCGGTGGGGTCTCCTCAACCTTTCCTGCCAAAATCTTCAGGGGAAATCTATCAGGGTTACACTCTGTCCCTAGGTTGTCGACCCCTATGGCAGGTTATCCCCTGACACTGGATATTCGGGTTTTGCGCCCGGAACAACATTTACCTTGGGAGGGTTAAACCTGGACTCCCACAGGAACCAGAACAGGGGCAAGTCTCTTCCCAACACAGTCCCATATGGAAAAGTCTTTACCACTCCCACCACATGTTTGATGTCTCCACACGGTGTGGAAAAAATAACCTCCACGGTCGAGTACTCTCGGATTTCCCCATGGATACCCATCACCTCCACTTTCCGTCCTTTGAAGTTGTCACTAAGCTCCCCGAATCCAGGAGAGCCTCTGTTTGGTACCCATTCACAAGTATCTGGCACAGCTGGGGCTCGCTGTCGGCAGTGCCTGTAGTGGAGGTACAGACTGGCTGGGCATACATAGACACACAGCGAGTATACCCGCAGTTCATGGGTTCAGATATCAGGGGGCAGTTGCCAGCCACATGTCCGGGCCCTTGGCACCGCCAACAATTAATCGCTGGGCACAACTATAGTTCGGGGTCGCTTTAGGGGAATTTTGTCACCCTCACTTCGGGTTACCCCTTATCTCGGGCTCGGTCCTGGTTAGCCCCAAAGAGAGGTTTGAGGACTTTTCCCCGTCTTCTGGGCTGGAGAGGCCTTACGTGACAGCCGAAGTGGAGCAGTGTCCCACACAAAGTCCTGAGTGGTTGTATACCGCCTGGGTCCCTTTGCCCCACCCACCGCTGTATGGGTGCTGCCAGAGCCCTTACCAGCCGGTCGACCACCACCCTCTCTACTATCTGGAGCAGGGTTAAGGTCTCAGGTTGCAGAATTTTTATTTTTTTTTTGCCTGAGACCTGGCGGGACTAGACTCTGCAAAGGACCACTGGTACACCTGCTGAGCCCGCACATAGGTATTAAACCATAGTCGGACAAGGATCTCACCTCTCAGCTTCTGCCAATCCATTTGATCGTCCAGACTGAGATCCAGGTAAGCCTTCTAGGCATCTTCCGTCAGGAACGGGGCCACCACCTCAGCCCACTGGGTCGCTGGCAAGCTCTCCCACTCTGCAGTGCGTTCAAAGACCGTGAGGAAGGCCTCCATGTCATCCTCAGGACTCATCTTCCTTAAGGCTGACCGAACTTTATACCAAACCTCAGAACGGATTGCGGTTGCTGGTGGGGCCACCTCTCGCATAGCTGCGATCTGCTGCATCAACAGGTTATTGGTCTGCTGTAATTGGTGCTGCTCCTGCTGCTGTTGCTGCAGCTCCTGCTGGCATCGCTGCTGCTCTTTTGTTGTCGCTGCTGAGTGAGGACCAACTGCTTCAAAAGCTCCTCCATCTCGTCAGCAGGCTTGAGCTGTAGCGTTGCAGGCTTAATTACTGACATGCAGCACGCTTTGGGGTATGCCTCAGTTCACACTTCCCACAATCTCCAACCATATGCGTTGCAGTGGTATTCACACTGTGCAGTGATGAGGCAGTGACCCAGCAAAGTTCAAAGCAAAACGTGTTTTAATGTCCAACTCACAGAAAATACACAGCACACAATACCCTCCAGATCGCAGCCGGGAAACAAGACAGTCTATATCTGAGACCTGGTTGCCGTGGGCGACTGCACCGCCGTGTACGCTGTTTGTGCCAGGCCTTTTGGCTTTGCTTGCCTTGCTTGCACACTTGCAAAACCAAACTGACACACCCAACAGAGGTTTTTACAAGGAACCTGTGGCCGTAGGACACATAGAAAATCCGTCCGGGAAGGAAACCGACTGCCCCACTACCATCCTGTAGTCTGTTTAAAAAATTTAAGTCCAGAGCAGGTTTTCTTAAATCGGCCTTGGACACATAGCTTGCCCAAGACCAACACTTATTTTATTTTGGATTGCAATCACAGCTATGCCACACTGTGTAAACTGACCTGCGGTACATATTTGACATCCACAACATGTCAATTTCTCTTGTGGGTATGATATGCAGATTTTCACCATGGAAATCCCATTGCAGAGATGTTCTAAAAATGCATGTAGTTCATTTAATACCAACAGGTTTTATTTGCAGGAGCATATTATCAATGTTGGCTAGCTGAAGTATTTTTCTCCCAGAATAGGATTGGATTCTATCAAAGGAAAAGAGGAAAACCTCTTGCTCTGCTTTAATTTAAACGTTGTTTTTTGCTTTCGTGCCAGCAGTGGTTAATGTCAGTTTCCTTGCTGGAAGCTGCTGTGTTGCTGGTCAGCTGATGTGGGTGGTGACCACTCCCAACATCCTTTAAATAGTCACATGAAACATCAGTTGACTGTTGGTAATAAGAGTTTTCTATGGTAGACCAGCCTTGGAGTGGCAGCTCTCTGGTGTCAGTGCCGAATCTGCCACTTCTGTGAAGTTCGGGGTCTAGTTTCTGTGTTACTTGTATATTTTCCCTGTTTGTCTCGTGCTTGTCACTATCCCCTGTGTTTACACCATCTGCAGTGGTGAGGCTAGTGTCCCAGTGGTGAGGCTAATGTCCTTGCTGGCCAGTGCACTAGCAAGGGTTTAGTGAGGTGATACCTAGGGACAAGGCACGTGATGGTGGCGTGGGGGAATCGCATAGGTCATTAGGGTAGCTTAGGGATAGGCACAGGTTGTGTTAGGAGGTGCCCCATCCCTCGTTCCCTATTGTTAGGGCCTTCCTCTCCCTTTTTCCATCCCCGTTGATGTTTGTTGTGCCATCCGCTGGACCGACCCTTCTGGGTCTCATAGATGGCATTGCATAACATATCAGACATGGGACAGACCCATCTGCTTACCTTAACTTCAATCCAGAATTTCCATGCAGGAGCCTGAAGGCCATGGGAATAATATATAAAGTAGTCTCCTCCACTGCTGGATACTGGAATCCCATCACCCAGTGACCAGCTGGACAGCACAGACGTTTCATGTGGACGGATGTACACTGTGATATGACTGGGTCCTGCCAGAGAGAAACAGTTTTGTATGTGGAACAAAGTGTATATTTACACTGGCATCAGAAATAAGTGCTTCAGTTAAGAATGACCTACACTGTGCATGATATGTCTGCTATTATACAGGTGTAAAGAGTTGGTATCTAAAATGAATTACTGAAGATTATCTACTGAATAAGATAAATATAAAAATACAACTTTATTAGACACCATATCATGCCAATTTTTTCTTTTCTCTGTTAAAACTCTGTTTTAATTATGTTATATGATTATGTAAAAAAAAAGAGCAAGGTGCTCACCTTTAACTTCAAAATTCAGACGTACAGCACCCCACGGCATTTCTTCTTTGGATTCCAGTTTAAAATCCATGTCCTTGGAGACTGGAGGATGAGCAGCAGGTATGTACCAATTTTTTCTGTTGAGGAGAAAAAAAAATTCAGCTGATTTGATCCAAAATTACCAAATCAATACATTCACATTTCTTTACCCCCTTTACCCCTAAGGGTGGTTTGCACGTTAATGACCGGGCCAATTTTTACAATTCTGACCACTGTCCCTTTATGAGGTAATGACTCTGGAACGCTTCAACGGATCCCAGTGATTCTGACATTGTTTTTCCGTGACATATTGTACTTCATGATAGTGGTAACATTTCTTCAGTATGACTTTCGTTTATTTGTGAAAAAAATGGAAATTTGGCAAAAATTTTGAAAATTTCGCAATTTTCCAACTTTGAATTTTCATGCCCTTAGCTCACAGAGATATGTCACACAAAATACTTAATAAGTAACATTTCCCACATGTCTACTTTACATCAGCACAATTTTGTAACCAAATGTTTTGTTTGTTAGGAAGATCTAAGGGTTAAAAGTTGACCATCAATTTCTCATTTTTACAACAAAATTTACAAAACCATTTTTTATGGACCAGATCACATTTGAAGAACCTTTGAGGGGTCTATATGAAAGAAGATGCCCAAAAGTGACACCATTCTAAAAGCTGCACCCCTTAAGGTGCTCAAAACCACATTCAAGAAGTTTACTAACCCTTCAGGTGCTTCATAGGAATTTTAGGTATGTGGGGAAAAAAATAAACATTTAACTTTTTCTCACAAAAAATTTATTCTAGATCCAATTTTTTTTTTATTTTGACAAGAGTAACAGGAAAAAATAGACCCCACAGTTTGTGGGGAATTTTCTCCTGAGCATACTGATACTCAATATGAGGGAGAAAATCACAGTTTGGGTGCACGACAGAGCACGAAAGGAGCACCATTTGACTTTTTGAGTGCAAAATTTGCTAGAACAATTGGCGGACGCCATGTCTCATTTGGAGAGCCCATGATGTGCCTAAACAGTGAAAATCGCCCACAAGTGACACCATTTTGAAAGCTAGACCCCTCAGGGAACTGATCTAGATATGTGGTGAGCACACAGAAGTTTATAATGTTGAGCCGTAAAAAAAAAATAATAATCACATTTTCCCCACAAATGTATTTTTAGCACAAAATGTTGCATTTTCATAAGGGTAACAAGAGAAATTGCACCATACAATTTGTTGTGCAATTTCTCCTGAGCACACCGATACCAAATATGAGGGAAAAAAACTTTTGGCGCACAGTAGGGCTCAAAATGGAAGGAACGTCATTTGACTTGTTGAATGTAAAATTTCTTAATCATTAGCGGATGTCATGTCCCATTTGGAGAGCCCCTGATGTGCCTAAACAGTGGAAACCCCCCACAAGTGACACCATTTTGGAAACTAGACCCCTCGAGGAATGTATTTGCGTAGTGAGCACATTGAACTCCCAGGTGCTTCACAGAAGTTTATAAAGTTGAGCTGTGAAAATAAAAAATAAAATAAAAAAAATCACATAAAAAAAATAATAATCCCATTTTCCCCACAAAAAAGTTATTTTGGCCCCAAATTTTACATTTTTATAAGAGTAAGAGAAAAAAGTTGCACCATAAAATTTGTTGTGCAATTTCTCTCGAGTACACCAATACCCCATATGTAGGCGAATACTACTTTTGAGGCACAGTGCAAAGCTCAGAAGGGAAGAGGCGCCATATTGGAGTTCAGATATTGCTGGAATGGTTTGAGGGTGCCATGTCACACTGGCAGAGCCCCTGAGGTGCCAGGGCAACAGAAACCTCCTATATGTGACCTCATTTTACAAACTATACTCCCCAACGAATTAATCTAGTGGTGCACTGATCATATTGGCACCACATGTGCCTCACAGAATTTTATACCACTGAGCGGTGAAGAAAGAAGAATTACATTTTTACCTTTTAATTACCGTATATACTCGAGTATAAGCCGACCAGAGTATAAGCCGACCCCCCTAATTTTGCCACAAAAAAACTGGGAAAATTTAATGACTCGAGTTTAACCCCTTACCGGCATCGGACGTACTATACCGTCCGATGCCGGCTCCCCTGCTTTGATGCAGGGCTCCGCGGTGAGCCCGCATCAAAGCCGGGACATGTCAGCTGTTTTGAACAGCTGACATGTGCCTGTAATAGGCGCGGGCAGAATCGCGATCTGCCCGCACCTATTAACTAGTTAAATGCCGCTGTCAAACGCAGACAGCGGCATTTAACCACCGCTTCCGGCCGGGCGGCCGGAAATGACGTCATCGCCGACCCCGTCACATGATCGGGGGTCGGCGATGCTTGTATATTGTAACCATAGAGGTCCATGAGACCTCTATGGTTACTGATGACCGGTGGCTGTGAGCGCCACCCTGTGGTCGGCGCTCACAGCACACCTCCATTTTTGCTACATAGCAGCGATCAGCAGATCGCTGCTATGTAGCAGAGCCGATCGCGTTGTGCCTGCTTCTAGCCTCCCATGGAGGCTATTGAAGCATGGCAAAAGTTAAAAAAAAAAGTTTAAAAAAATGTGAAAAAAATAAAAAAAAACATACAAGTTTAAATCACCCCCCTTTCGCCCCAATCAAAATAAATCAATTAAAAAAATATCAAATCTACGCATATTTGGTATCGCCGCGCTCAGAATCGCCCGATCTATCAATTAAAAAAAAGTATTAACCTGATCGCTAAACAGCGTAGCGGGAAAAAAATTCGAAACGCCAGAATTACGTTTTTTTTGGGTCGCCGCGACATTGCATTAAAATGCAATAACGGGCGATCAAAAGAACGTATCTGCACCGAAATGCTATCATTAAAAACGTCATCTCGGCACGCAAAAAATAAGCCCTCAACCGACCCCAGATCACGAAAAATGGAGACGCTACGAGTATCGGAAAATGGCGCAATTTTTTTTTTTAGCAAAGTTTGGAATTTTTTTTCACCACTTAGATAAAAAATAACCTAGTCATGTTAGGTGTCTATGAACTCGTACTGACCTGGAGAATCATAATGGCAAGTCATTTTTAGCATTTAGTGAACCTAGCAAAAAAGCCAATCAAAAAACAAGTGTGGGATTGCACTTTTTTTGCAATTTCACCGCACTTGGAATTTTTTTCCCGTTTTCTAGTACACAACATGCTAAAACCAATGATGTTGTTCAAAAGTACAACTCGTCCCGCAAAAAATAAGCCCTCACATGGCCAAATTGACGGAAAAATAAAAAAGTTATGGCTCTGGGAAGGAGGGGAGCGAAAAACGAACACGGAAAAACGAAAAATCCCCTGGTCATGAAGGGGTTAAGCCTAGGGTGGGAAATGCAGCAGCTACTACTGGTAAATGTCAAAAGTAAAAATAGATACCAATAAAAGTAAAATTAATTGAGACATCAGTAGGTTAAGTGTTTTTGAATATCCATATTGAATCAGGAGCCCCATATAATGCTCCATACAGTTTATGATGGGCCCCATAATATGCTCCATATTAAAATATGCCCCATATAATCCTGCATAAAGGTTAATAATGGCCCCATAAGATGCTCGATAGTCACATTTGCCCAATATAATGTTGATTATGGCCCCATAAGATGCTCCATAAAGATATTTGCCCCATATAGTGCTGCACAAACCTTGATTATGGCCACATAAGATGCTCCATACAGACACTTGCCCCATATAATGCTCCACAAACATTAACCCCTTTACCCCCAAGGGTGGTTTGCACGTTAATGACCAGGCCAATTTTTACAATTCTGACCACTGTCCCTTTATGAGGTTATAACTCCGAAACGCTTCAACGGATCCTGGTGATTCTGACACTGTTTTCTCGTGACATATTGTACTTCATGATAGTGGTAAAATTTCTTTGATAGTACCTGCGTTTATTTGTGAAAAAAACGGAAATTTGGCGAAAATTTTGAAAATTTCGCAATTTTCAAACTTTGAATTTTTATGCAATTAAATCACAGAGATATGTCACACAAAATACTTAATAAGTAACATTTCCCACATGTCTCCTTTACATCAGCATAATTTTGGAACCAATTTTTTTTTTTGTTAGGGAGTTATAAGGGTTAAAAGTTGACCAGCAATTTCTCATTTTTACAACACAATTTTTTTTTAGGGACCACGTCTCATTTGAAGTAATTTTGAGGGGTCTATATGATAGAAAATGCCCAAGTGTGACACCATTCTAAAAACTGCACCCCTCAAGGTGCTCAAAACCACATTCAAGAAGTTTATTAACCCTTCAGGTGTTTAATAGAAATTTTTGGAATGTTTAAATAAAAATGAACATTTAACTTTTTTACACAAAAAATTTACTTCAGCTCCAATTTGTTTTATTTTACCAAGGGCAACAGGAGAAATTGGACCCAAAAAGTTGTTGTCCAATTTGTCCTGAGTACACTGATACCCCATATGTGGCAGTAAACCACTGTTTGGGCGCATGGGAGAGCTCGGAAGGGAAGGAGCGCTATTTGACTTTTCAATGCAAAATTGACAGGAATTGAGATGGGACGCCATGTTGCGTTTGGAGAGCCACTGATGTGCCTAAACATTGAAACCCCCCACAAGTGACACCATTTTGGAAAGTAGACCCCCTAAGGAACTTATCTGGATGTGTGGTGAGCACTTTGACCCACCAAGTGCTTCACAGAAGTTTATAATGCAGAACCGTAAAAATAAAAAATCATATTTTTTCACAAAAATTATATTTTTGCCCCCAATTTTTTATTTTTCCAAGGGTAAGAGAAGAAATTGGAC
This sequence comes from Ranitomeya imitator, assembly GCF_032444005.1. Lineage (NCBI taxonomy): Eukaryota > Metazoa > Chordata > Amphibia > Anura > Dendrobatidae > Ranitomeya > Ranitomeya imitator. The sequence continues at coordinate 448,833,399 of NC_091282.1, forward strand.
CTCAAAAGTTGTTGTCCAATTTGTCCTGAGTACGCTGATAGCCCATATGTGGCAGTAAACCACTGTTTGGGCGCATGGGAGAGCTCAGAAGGGAAGGAGCGCAGTTTGACTTTTCAATGCAAAATTGACAGAAATTGAGATGGGACGCCATGTTGCGTTTGGAGAGCCACTGATGTGTCTAAACATTGAAACCCCCCACAAGTGACACCATTTTGGAAAGTAGACCCCCTAAGGAACTTCTCTAGAGGTGTGGTGAGCACTTTGACCCACCAAGTGCTTCACAGAAGTTTATAATGCAGAACCGTAAAAATAAAAAATCATATTTTTTCACAAAAATTATATTTTTGCCCCCAATTTTTTATTTTTCCAAGGGTAAGAGAAGAAATTGGACCTCAAAAGTTGTTGTCCAATTTGTCCCGAGTACGCTGATACCCCATATGTGGCAGTAAACCACTGTTTGGGCGCATGGGAGAGCTCGGAAGGGAAGGAGCGCCGTTTGACTTTTCAATGCAAAATTGACAGGAATTGAGATGGGACGCCATGTTGCGTTTGGAGAGCCACTGATGTGCCTAAACATTGAAACCCCCCACAAGTGACACCATTTTGGAAAGTAGACCCCCTAAGGAACTTATCTGGATGTGTGGTGAGCACTTTGACCCACCAAGGGCTTCACAGAAGTTTATAATGCAGAGCCATAAAAATAAAACAAAATTTTTTTCCCACAAAAATTATTTTTTAGCCCCCAGTTTTGTATTTTCCCTAGGGTAACAGGAGAAATTGGACCCCAAAAGTTGTTGTCCAATTTGTCCTGAGTACGCTGATACCCCATATGTGGGGGGGAACCACAGTTTGGGCGCATGGGAGGGTTCGGAAGGGAAGGAGCGCCATTTGGAATGCAGACTTAGATGGAATGGTCTGCAGGCGTCACATTGCGTTTGCAGAGCCCCTAATGTACCTAAACAGTAGAAACCCCCCACAAGTGACACCATTTTGGAAAGTAGACCCCCTAAGGAACTCATCTTGATGTGTTGTGAGAGCTTTGAACCCCCAAGTATTTCACTACAGTTTATAACGCAGAGCCATGCAAATAAAAAATATTTTTTTTTCCACAAAAATTATATTTTAGCCCCCAGTTTTGTATTTTTCCAAGGTTAGCAGGAGAAATTGGACCCTAAATGTTGTTGTCCAATTTGTCCTGAGTACGCTGATACCCGATATGTGGGGGGAACCACCGTTTGGGCGCATGGGAGGGCTCGGAAGGGAAGGAGCATCATTTGGAATGCAGACTTAGATGGATTGGTCTGCAGGCGTCACATTGCGTTTGCAGAGCCCCTAATGTACCTAAACAGTAGAAACCCCCCACAAGTGACCCCATATTGGAAACTAGACCCCTCAATGAACTTATCTAGATGTGTTGTGAGAACTTTGAACCCCCAAGTGTTTCACTACAGTTTATAACGCAGAGCCGTGAAAATAAAAAATCTTTTTGTTTTCCCACAAAAATTATTTTTTAGCCCCCAGGTTTGTATTTTCCCAAGGGTAACAGGAGAAATTGGTCCACAAAAGTTGTTGTCCAATTTGTCCTGAGTACGCTGATACCCCATATGTTGGGGTAAACCCCTGTTTGGGCACACAGGAGAGCTCGGAAGGGAAGGAGCACTGTTTTACTTTTTCAACGCAGAATTGGCTGGAATTGAGATCGGACGCCATGTCGTGTTTGGAGAGCCCCTGATGTGCCGAAACAGTGGAAACCCCCCAATTATAACTGAAACCCTAATCTAAACACACCCCTAACCCTAATTCCAACGGTAACCCTAACCACACCTCTAACCCTGACACACCCCTAACCCTAATCCCAACCCTATTCCCAACTGTAAATGTAATCTAAACCCTAACCCTAACTTTAGCCCCAACCCTAACTGTAGCCCCAACCCTAACCCTAACCCTAGCCCTAACCCTAGCCCTAACCCTAACCCTAGCCCTAACCCTAGCCCTAACCCTAGCCCTAACCCTAGCCCTAACCCTAGCCCTAACCCTAGCCCTAGCCCTAACCCTAGCCCTAACCCTAGCCCTAACCCTAGCCCTAACCCTAGCCCTAACCCTAGCCCTAACCCTAGCCCTAATGGGAAAATGGAAATAAATACATTTTTTTTTATTTTTCCCTAACTAAGGGGGTGATGAAGGGGGGTTTGATTTACTTTTATAGCGAGTTTTTTAGCGGATTTTTATGATTGGCAGCCGTCACACACTGAAAGACCCTTTTTATTGCAAAAAATATTTTTTGCAATACCACATTTTGAGAGCTATAATTTTTCCATATTTTGGTCCACAGAGTCATGTGAGGTCTTGTTTTTTGCGGGACGAGTTGACGTTTTTATTGAAAACATTTTTGGGCACGTGACATTTTTTTATCGCTTTTTATTCCGATTTTTGTGAGGAAGAATGACCAAAAGCCAGCTATTCATGAATTTCTATTGGGGGAGGCGTTTATACCGTTCCGCGTTTGGTAAAATTGATAAATCAGTTTTATTCTTCGGGTCAGTACGATTACAGCGATACCTCATTTATATCATTTTTTTATGGTTTGGTGCTTTTATACGATAAAAACTATTTTACAGAAAAAATAATTATTTTTGCATCGCTTTATTCTCAGGACTATAACTTTTTTATTTTTTTGCTGATGATGCTGTATGGCGGCTCTTTTTTTGCGGGACAATATGACGCTTTCAGCGGTACCATGGTTATTTATATCTGTCCTTTTGATCGCGTGTTATTCCACTTTTTGTTCGGCGGTATGATAATAAAGCGTTGTTTTTTGCCTCGTTTTTTTTTTTTTTTTCTTACGGTGTTTACTGAAGGGGTTAACTAGTGGGACAGTTTTATAGGTCGGGTCGTTACGGACGCGGCGATACTAAATATGTGTACTTTTATTGGTTTTTTTTTTTTATTTAGATGAAGAAATGTATTTATGGGAATAATATATTTTTTTTTTTTTCATTATTTTGGAATATTTTTTTTAATTTTTTTTTACACATTTGGAAAATTTTTTTTTTACTTTTTTACTTTGTCCCAGGGGGGCACATCACAGATCAGTGATCTGACAGTTTGCACAGCACTCTGTCAGATCACTGATCTGACATGCAGCGCTGCAGCCTTCACAGTGCCTGCTCTGAGCAGGCTCTGTGAAGCCACCTCCCTCCCTGCAGGACCCGGATCCGCGGCCATCTTGGATCCGGGGCTCGAGCAGGGAGGGAGGTGAGGAGACCCTCGCAGCAACGCGATCACATCGCGTTGCTGCGGGGGGCTCAGGGAAGCCCGCAGGGAGCCCCCTCCCTGCGCGGTGCTTCCCTGCACCGCCGGCACATCGCGATCATCTTTGATCGCGGTGTGCCAGGGGTTAATGTGCCGGGGGCGGTCCGTGACCGCTCCTGGCACATAGTGCCGGATGTCAGCTGCGATAAGCAGCTGACACCCGGCCGCGATCGGCCGCGCTCCCCCCGTGAGCGCGGCCGATCGGCTATGACGTACTATCCCGTCCAGGGTCAGATAAGCCCAGGGCACCTCGACGGGATAGTACGTCTAAGGTCACAGAGGGGTTAATTATGGCCCCATAAGATGCTCCATAAAGATATTTGCCCCAAATAGTGCTGCACAAACGTTGATTATGGCCCCATACAGACACTTGCCCCATATAGTGCTGCACAAACGTTGATTATGGCCCCATACAGACACTTGCCATATATAGTGCTGCACAAACGTTATGGATTGTAGATTGTAGATTGTAAGCTCTCACGAGCAGGGTCGTCTTATTTTGCTTTAATTATTGTATTGTTAACGTTGTTACTTATGACTTTTGTGTTTGAAACTGTTAAACTGTAAAGCGCTGCGGAATATGTTGGCGCTATATAAATAAAGATTATTATTATTATTATTATGGCCCCATAAGATGCTCCATACAGACACTTGTCCCATTTGCTGTTGCTGCGATAAAAAAAGAAAAAAAAAAAAATCACATACTCACCTCTCGTCGCTCAGGCCCCCCGGCACTTTCAATATTCACCTGCTCCTCGTTCCGGCGCCGCTCCATCTTCAGCGTCTTCTGCACTGACGTTCAGACAGAGGGCGCGCACTAAACACGTCATCGCGCCCTCTGACCTGAGCGTCACTGCATAAGATGCTGAAGACGGAGCAGCGCCCGGAACGAGGAGCAGGTGAATATCGCGCAGCGCTCCCCTCCCCGTTATACTCACCTGCTCCTGGCGCTGTGCAGTCCCTGGTTCCCCAGTGCCGCAGCTTGTTCCTGTACTGAGCGGTCACCGTTACCGCTCATTACAGTAATGAATATGCGCTTCACCCCTATGGGAGGTGGAGCCGCATATTCATTACTGTAATGAGGTACCATGTGACCGCTCAGTACAGGAATAAGCTGGGGCGCCGGGGAGCCAGGCGACCGTGCCAGGAGTATAATTAGACAGCCCCCGCTCCCCCTCCCCTGCCGACCCCTGGGTATGACTCGAGTATAAGCCGAGAGGGGGACTTTCAACCCCCCAAAAATGGGATGAAAATCTCGGCTTGTACTCTGGTATATACGGTAAAAAATTTTTACAACAAACTGAGGTCCATTTTTTCCTGAGTGCGCCAAAACCCTACATGTAATTGGTAAATATTTTTCAGGCACAGTGCAAAGCTCAGAAGGCAAGGAGTGCCAGATTTTGCTGTTATGGTTTACAGGTGCCATGACCCACTGGCTGATGAGGGGCCAGAACAGCAGAACTCCCCATAAGTGACCCCATTTTACAAACTACACCTCTCAATGAATTCATCTAGAGGTGCAGTGATCATATTGACACCACTGGTATGTCACAGAATTTTATACCATTAGGCAGTGAAGAAAAAATAACTACCGTATATACTAGAGTATAAGCCGACCCGAGTTTAAGCCGACCCCCCTAATTTTACCACAAAAAACTGGGAAAACTTATTGACTCGGTATAAGCCTAGGGTGGGAAATGCAGCAGCTACCGGTGAATTTCAAAAATAAAAATAGATGCTCCATACTGTTCATTATTGCCCCATAGATGCTACATAGAAAGCTGTGCCATATATAATGCTCTGCACCGTTCATTATGGCCCCATAGATGCTCCACATAAAGCTGTGCCACATATAATGCTCTGCACCGTTCATTATGGCCCCATAGATGCTCCATAGAAATCTGTGCCATATAGAATGCTCTGCACCGTTCATTATTGCCCCATAGATGCTCCACATAAAGATGTGCCATATAGAATGCTCTGCACCGTTCATTATGGCCCCATAGATGCTCCACATAAAGATGTGCCATATAGAATGCTCTGCACCGTTCATTATGGCCCCATAGATGCTCCACATAAAGCTGTGCCCCATATAATGCTCTGCACCGTTCATTATTGCCCCATAGATGCTCCACATAAAGCTGTGCCCCATATAGAATGCTCTGCACCGTTCATTATTGCCCCATAGATGCTCCACATAAAGCTGTGCCATATAGAATGCTCTGCACCTTTCAGTATGGCCCCATAGATGTTCCATATAAAGCTGTGCCATATAGAATGCTCTGCACCGTTCATTATTGCCCCATAGATGTGCCATATAAAGCTGTGCCATATAGAATGCTCTGCACCGTTCATTATGGCCCCATAGATGCTCCATAGAAAGCTGTGACCCATATATATTGCTCTGCACCGTTGATTATGGCCCCGTAGATGCTCCATATATAATGCTGCTGCTGCTGCTGCAATAAAAAAAATAAAATTACATACTCACCTCTCTTCGCTCAGGACGCCGGCGCTTTCAATATTTACCTGCTCCTCGTGCGGCTCCGTCTCCAGCACTGACGCTCAGCAGAGGGCGCGCACTGACTACGTCACAGCGCCCTCTAACCTGGGCGTCACTACTAGAGGACGCTGCAGACGGAGCCGCACCGGAGCGAGGAGCAGGTAAATATCGCGCAGCGCTGCGCTCCCCGTATACTTACCTACTCCCGGCGTGGTCCCTGCAGTCCCTGGCTTCCCCGACGCTGCATCTTCTTCCTGTGCTGAGTGGGCACAGTCACCGCTCATTTACAGCAATGAATATGCGGCTCCACCTCTATGGGAGGTGGAGCCCCAATATTCATTGCTGTAATGAGCGGTACCATGTGACCGCTCAGTACAGGAAGAAGATACAGCGCAAGGAGAAGCAGGGACTGCAGGGACCACGCCGGGAGTAGGTAAGTATAACTAGAGAGCCCCCGCCCCCCCTCACCTGCCGACCCCCGGGTATGACACGAGTATAAGCCGAGAGGGGGACTTTCAGCCCAAAAAAATGGGCTGAAAATCTCAGCTTATACTTGAGTATATACGGTACATAATTACCAAAAAAATTTTGCTTTAGCCCCAGATTTTACATTTTCACACAAGAAGTGGGCACTAAAATTTGTCTCACAATTTCTACTGAACGTGGCAATACCCGATATATGGCTGTACAGTGCTACTTAGCCATACGGGGAGACTCGGGAGGAACGGAGCGCTATTTGCCTCCTGGAGTGCAGATGTTCCTAGAACAGTTTGTGGACTCCATATACAGAGCGCCTAATTGCTAGAAGAGCAGAATGCCCCCTCAAGTAACCCCATTTTGGAAACTATACCCCTTGGGAAACTTATCTACAGGTGTAGTGACGATTTTTACTCCATGAGTATTTTCCAGAAACAAGCAGCAATGAATGTTACCGACTGAAAATTGCAAACTGCCATTGTAGTGACCACTACACTGTAGTGACCAATACATTGCAGTCACCAGTATGTTATGCCCAGCCAATGCTTCTGGAGGCATGCACCCATAATTTATTTGGACTCTCATCGTTTCAGAAATGCCAAACATGTGGACGCAGTATGTGGTTTAGGTACACTGTGGGGCTCAGAAGGGAGGGGGCATTTGCATATGGAAGCAGAGAATTTGCTGAATTTCTTTTGGAGGGTGAGGAGCCATTTCCCTTTTCCAGAGCCTTTATACTATCAGTAACATAGAAGCCCCCTATATTTTCTTTAACAGATGACGGATCTGAGTGAGGGCTTTTTTTTGTGGATTGAGTTGAGGCTTTTATTGGGAACATTTTACGTAACGTTTGGGGTCACATTTATCTGGCGCTCTACGCTGACCACTTACTTTGGGGGGTCTCCATCTAAATTTCTGAGTGACGTGATTCAGATGAAACCTCCAAGGGATTTCACTATGAGGCAGCAGGGTTACTCTGGACTCCGTCTGGCTTCTGTTCAATGGTGTCCTTTCCAGAAGTGCACAAAACTGTGGCCGACAGCACTTTTATGCAATCCTAAAAAGACGGACACCGTCGGATCACAGGTCAGACTGCGTCCACAATGCCGTATATACTCGAGTATAAGCCAACCCAAGTATAAGCCGAGACCCCTAGTTTTGCCACAAAAAACTGGGAAAACTTATTGACTCGAGTATAAGCCTAGGGTGGGAAATGCAGCAGCTACCGGTGAATTTGAAAAGTAAAAATAGATACCAATAAAAGTAGAATTGATTGAGACATCAGTAGGTTAAGTGTTTTTGAATATCCATATTGAATCAGGAACCCCATATAATGCTCCATACAGTTCATGATGGCCCCATAAGATGCTCCATATTAAAATATGCCCCATATAATGCTCCATAAAGTTCATGATGGGCCCCATAAGATGTTCCATATTAAAATATGCCCCATATAATGCTGCACAAAGGTTGATGGCCCCATAAGATGCTCCATAGATTATGCCCCATATAATGCTGCACAAGGGTTGATGGCCCCATAAGATGCTCCATAGATTATGTCCCATACAATCCTGCATAAAGTTTGATGGCCCATAAGATGCTCCATAGATTATTCCCCACATGCTGCTGCATAAATGTTGATGGGCCCCATAAGATGCTCCATAGATTATGCCCCATATAATGCTGCACAAAGGTTGATGGCCCCATAAGATGCTCCATAGATTATGCCCCATATAATGCTGCACAAGGGTTGATGGCCCCGTAAGATGCTCCATAGATTATGCCCCATATAGTCCTGCATAAAGGTTGATGGCCCCATAAGATGCTCCATAGATTATGCCCCATATGCTGTTGCTGCTACGCTGAAATAAAAACAAATGACATATTCACCTCGTGTCTCAGGCCCCCGGCAGTTGCGATATTCACCTGTCCCAATTCCACCGCCGTGCGCTGCTCCATCTTCCGGCTCTCTGACTGTTCAGGCAGAGGGCACGCACTAACTACGTCATTACTCCCTCTGACCTCAATGTCACAGCCAGAAGACGCGGAAGACAGAGCCCGGCGGTGGAAAGGGGACAGGTGAATATCGCAATGCTCACCCTCCCCCCCGTTATACTCGCCCTCCCGGCACGGTCCCTGCTTCTCCGTCGTCCCTGGCCGGCAGCTTGTTCCTGTGTTCAGCGGTCACTGGTACCGCTCATTAAAGTAATGAATATGCGCTCCACTTATGGGAGTGGAGTCGCGTCCATATTCATTACTTTAATGAGTGGTACCACGTGACCGCTGAGTACAGGAAAAGCTGAGGGTGCTGGAGAAGCAGGGACATGCAGAGACACGCCAGGAGCAGGTGAGTATGATGGACAGCTGCGGTTCCCCCTCCCCTGCCGACCCCCTGGGACAATGACTCGAGTATAAGCCGAGAGGGACACTTTCGGCCTAAAAAGAATGGACTGAAAATCTCGGCTTATACTAGAGTATATACGGTATATTATAATATATATATGTACACACACACACACACACACACAGTGTGGTCCAAAAGTAGGTGGACAGTATGTGTAATAGGGTTATGAAGGGGGAGATTTATCAAACATGGTATAGAGTGAAAGGGACTCAGTTGCCCTTAGCAACCAATCAGATCCCACTTTTCATTCTTCACAGACTCTTTGGAAAATGAAAGGTACAATCTGATTGGTTGCTAAGGGCAACTGAGTCAGTTTCACTTTACACCATGTTTAATAAACCTTCCTCTTCATAACCCTATTACATATACTGTCCACCTACGTTTGGACCACCCTGTATATAAATAAATAACAATCAAATCGATCAAAATATAAAAATAATTAAGCTGTCTGGGATTAGGAGGTAACAGCAAGTTCCTGCTTAAAAGTTCAGTAGAAAAGAGCTTGTAAGCACGGCACACGTTCTGCTGTCTAGCAGCAGTGGTCAGGCTCCAAAGCAACGAGCTGTAAACAAAAGAAAAGTCTTAATATCTTAAGAATGGCTGAAAATTCTAAGCAGGGTTAGTTCTACATACATTAAACAAATACTAACCTGATTAAGCTGTTCACAGGGAAATACCAAGGGAACCCGCAGAATGGACCTTCATGACAAGGAGCCCTTACTGTATCATTTATTTCCGGTATATGAGGAGTGATGTGCGTTATTCCATTGTAATCAAAGCCATTGATCCATATCCCAGAGTCTCGCTTTACCAGATCTCCATTCAAGTTGTGAAAATTTCGGGTGGTGTGCTGAAGTGATATAGAATGAAAACTGAAAGACAGTTCTTCATACACAATACAATGGGGGAGATTTACTAAAAAGGTGTAATTTTTAAACAGTACAAACAAAGACAAGACAGGAGGACCTGTCACCAAGTATTACATGATGTAATGGTGGTGTTGTCAAATACGTGGCCCCGGCATTTGATACATTTATACATTGTAAGTGAAGTAGTAAGTGTCAGTCTTATTAGAAATTATTGTTGTCCACCTTCTTGATCCATGTTAATTATAATGGTTTTAAAGCTCTTAATAAAACTATGGGTTTTTTTGTTACTTTTTTTGTGAGGATATCAAAACGGATTACCTGTAGGAAGATCCTCTTTGGTTTGGGGCTGTCCATGTTGGCACTGTAGGGGAAGAACGCCCCTGAACACACAAGGATAAATGTCATACCAGATAAAACTGCTAATGACAGCATTATTGTTTTAGTGCTTTTAACAAGGTAGACAAAATTGACCTACAAAAAAACAAATGTTATGACATCTAAAACTGAACATAATTACATTTAACAATAGAATTTAATATGTATAAATTATAATGACCAGATTTTATTTTAGACCAGAAGCTGCATTTTTAGTTCCGAAAAAAAAGTGTGCGAGTCTAAGGCCGTGTTCACAAGTAGTAGTGTAAATGCTGTTTTTTTATCTTTATGTTTCCTGCAGGTGTCCGCAGCAAAATAACAATCTTCTCTGATTATTGCATTTTTGCTGCGCTTTCCACCTTTAATTGATGCCTTTTTGCTGCAGACAGGAAGCAGCGTTTTAAAGTGCGCTTTTTTAGTACAGGAAAGCTTTGATACACATCCACTTATTCTTAAACTGTTAAACACAACAGATTTTCAACACAAAAAACCCACAGGGTTAATGCCCCATGAAAAAATAGCTGTATAATCTAGATGCAGCTTCTTATGAGCTAAAAGAATGCTGACATGACATCCTGATCACAGAAAAAACTGTGCAAGAGCTTAGTTCTCTCTCCTCCTGCCAGACACTGAGCTGACTGATCAGTACAGGGCAGGAGAAAAGGCAATCAGGACCTGCACATCACAAAGGCGGCAGGTCCTGAGCGCCTGAAGACATTTTCAGACCAAATGATCAGTGCATGCCTGCAGTGTATACAAAGAGTGTACACTGATTCACAGCTGTGTGCATGTAGCAAAGCTGTGGGAGTATGTGTATGTGCACATGTAGCAGTGTGCGTAGCATGCACTGTTATATATATGTGTGTGTGTGTGTGTGTGTGTGTGTGTGTGTGTGGGCACGCACTGCAGAAAGTGTACATCATGCTATAGAGGAAAACTAACAGAAAAATCTTTTACCAATTACACTCCTTCACAAACAAATATACTTACAAAACATGTCATCAAAAGGACTGTGCAAATGACGAGGAAGGAAGCCATAACAACATCGGGTGGGATTTCCGTGCCACTACGGCCAAATATGGGGGTGAACATCTCGAAAAGTGCCCATACATGATAGGTTGTGTGCATATAAGGGTAAAATAACCCAATCAGATACACCGCTAAGTATCTGTAAGAGGAACCTGTGGAAAAAATAATGAAAAATTCTTTTATGAAGGAATATTACAATATAATTTCAGGACATATAATGGTACATTATTAGCAATATCTAGCTATCTACATTAATTTGATTGGCCCCATTCACTGTTTATCCTTTATTATGGGAAACTGTTTCTTGTCATCTCTAGTATAGACAACACAACACTTCTCCCGCCTGAAGCCCTTTTTCACCCTCCTGACCAGGCAAAATTTTTCAATTCTGACCAGTGTTTCATTTATGTTGTAATAACACTGAAATGCTTTTACATATTCCAGTGATTCTGACAGTTTTTTCGTGACACATTGTACTTCATGATATTAGTCGCTTAGGTTGAAAAGATTTGCGATTATTTATGAGAACATCTAAAATTTGACAAAAATTTAGAAAACCCTTCCCCCACAATTTTTGTAGTTTGAATTTGAACACCCTCAAAAACAAAAAGTCATATTGCACAAAATAGTTAATAAATATTTGCCACATGTCTACTTTATGTCAGCATCACATCACTTTTGAAAGGTATTTTTTCTTGCAAAAAATTTAGAAAGGTATTTTTTTTTTTTTTTTTTAGAGACCACTTCCCTTTTCAGGTGACTCAGAGGGTCTTATATATCAGAATACCCCCAAACAATACCCCATAGTAAAAACGCCACGCCTCACGGTATTCAAAAATCGTGTTCAGAAAGTTTGTTAACCCTACAAGTGCTTCACAGGAAGAAATAATCGCAAAATGGAAATAATGAAAAATTATGTGCTTTTCACTAAAATGTTGCTTTAGCTCCAAATGTTTCATTTTCACAAGAGTAACTGGAAAATGAAAAGACCACCCAATTTGTTGCAAAATTTCTCCCGAGTACGCTGATGCCCAATCTGTGGGGGACAACTACTGTTTGGGCATATGACAGAGCTTGGAAGGGAATGTACAATTATGCCATATGTTGGGAAGGGGTTAAAAACCTCTTCCCGCCCCATTATATGCTATTACATCATGGATGGATGTGCCTCAACACTATCTGGTCAGCTGGACTGGAAGGCAGCGGGTGTCAGCTGTAGCATCCAGTTGTACTCTGCTGTAATGGCCAGGGCTGGTGCAGGCAGCGATCCCAAACATTTAACCCCCATTCTCTGGCAACGCACTCACAAGGGTGCTAATGGCTGCTGTAGCAATCGGAGGCAAAAGAAATAGAAAAAAAAATGTAAATAAAAGGAAATAAGAAAATAAAATAAGAAAAAAATATCAGTGAATTAAAAAGTAACCAACATATTTGGTATGCGTCTGTAACATCCGAAACGAGAAAAGATGTAACAAAAAGCAATTAAAAGTCATATGAACCCACAAAAAACGACAGCTGGTCCTGCAAAGAATAAGCCTTCATAGGTCTCTAAAATAAAAAAAAGTTATGGCTTTTATAACACCACATTAAAGAGAAAAATCAATGGGATTTAAGTGTGAAAAGGTAATAAAATACACTCTACATGTAGGGTATCCATGGTGAACCACACTATATTTATTTATTTTACTTGCTTATATAGCACCAAAAATTCCACAGCACTTTGCAGACATCATTATCACTGCCCCTATTGCAATCTAAATTCCCCATCGGCATCACACATGGACAGAATTGTAGTTTGCTATAATGGTCAATTTCATAACTTGAAACAGACAAAATACATTTTCAATTTTAATTTATTGAATAGCAACAAATGAAAATCAGACATTGCTTTTGAATTGTAGTTCAACAGAAAAATAATATGAAACAGGCCTGGACTAAAATGACGGTTCCCTTAACTTAATATTCTGTTGTACAACCATTGAGGCAATCACTGCAAACAAACAAACGATTTCTGTAACTCTAAGGCTATGTGCACACGTTCAGGAATGTCTGCAGATTTTTCCTGAATAAAACCGGACTTTTTCTGCAGGAAATCCGCTCCCGTTTTTTTCGCGTTCTTATAGCGTTTTTGCGCTTTTTGGGGCAGATTTTTTGCGTTTTTTCCGGAGCTTCCAAATGCAATAATATAGCGGTTAAGATGCAAAAAATCCGCAAAATTAATGAACATGCTGCGTTTTTTACCGCGATGCGGAAAAAAACGCAGCATGTGCACAGAAATTGCGGAAGCGATGCGGAAAAAAACGCAGCATGTGCACAAAAATTGCGGAATGCATTCAAAATGATGGGATGCTTAGGTTAGCTTTTTTTTTAGCGTTTTTTCCGTGGAAAACGGCCAAAAAAAAATTGGAAAAAAAAAAAACGTGAAAAATCCTAACCGTGTGCACATAGCCTTAATGAGACTTATGCACCTGTCCCCAGGTATTTCGTCCCAATTCTCATAAGCAAACTGCTCCAATTCTTGGATGTTTTCAGCTGTGTGTTTTGGTTATTATCCTGTGCCAGATGCAATAAATCAGCCCCATAACGTAAAGGTAGCCTTTCAGGTCCTTGTGACCCAAGAACCACCAGCAGTTGTCTGCACATTTAAATATCCAGCGTAGCAGTCCCTGTATTACATTACACACAAACAGATCTTTAGAAAAAGTATTTCTAAAGTCCGTTTACAATATGTAAATGAAGGCTTTGACTAGTTGATGGTGTGTTAGCGTCATCAGACTAGTCAGCCTACTTTGATGTTAATCACGCCCCTGTGGGTGTGATAACATAACATACAAGCACCGGCGTAATGTCTAGCACTATACTTACCTCGCGCATGTTCGTGGCTTCTTTCCCTCACAGCGTTCATCCTCTGAAGCCAGGTGTACGGATGCTAGCTTCAGAGAGGCGCACTGCACATGATCAGAAGTGCAGAAAACTGCAGTGCGCTATCAAAATATAGCAATGCAAAACCTGTCTTCGCAAAAGAAAAAAAAAAGGGTCTTCAGTGTGTGACAGCAGCCAAAATAAAACCCAATATACGGTAAATCTAGTATCGGTGTAATCGCACCGACCCGAAGAATAAAGCCGCCTAATCACTGCTACTGCACGAGGAACAACGTAAAAAATAAATAACACCAATCATTCACATGCTGTTGATATTTTCATTCTGCCTAACATAGATCGCATAGATCCTGCGCTGAGCGCTTACACTTGGGATTCCATATTAATCTCTGAAATACGTGATTCAGAAGGAACCCCCGATGGAAGATTCCCTATAATGAGGCAGATGGAGGAATTGTGGACGCTGTCTGGCCTGTGATCTGGTGGTGTCCTTTTCAGGATTGCACAAAAGTGCGGTCGGCCACAGTTTTGTTAACTCCTAAAAAGAAGGACACCACAGAACAGAGGCCAGAAGGAGTCCAGAGTAACTCTGCTGCCTCGTTATAGTGAATGGATCCCTCAGGGGTTTCACCTGAAATGTCATTCGGAGATTTAGAAGGAAACCCCAAAGTGCTCAGCGTACAGCGCTGAACAAATGTGATCCCAAACGTTATGTAAAATGCTCCCAATGAAAACGCAATCCACAAAAAAGTAAATCCCCACTTAGGTCCGTTTATTTTACCAAGGGTAACAGGAGAAATTGGACCCCAAAAGTTGTTGTGCAATTTGTCCTGAGTACGCTGATACCCCATAAGTGGGAGAAAACTACCGTTTGGGCACATGGCAGGGCTAGGACGTCAAGGAGCGCCGTTTTGGAATGCAGACTTTGATGGAATGGTCTGCGAGCGTCATGTTGCGATGCAGAGCCACCGATGTGCCTAAACAGTAGAAACCCCCACAAGAGACCCCATTTTGGAAACTAGACCCCCCAAGGAACTTATCTAGATGTGTTGTGAGAACTTTGAACCCTCAAGTGTTTCACTAAATTTTATAACGCAGAGCCGTAAAAATATTTTTTTTTCCCCACAAAAATGATTTTTTAGCCCCCAAATTTTTATTTTCCCAAGGGTAACAAGAGAAATTGGACCGCAAAAGTTGTTGTCCAATTTGTCCTGAATACGCTGATACTCCATATGTGGTGGTAAACCGCTGTTTGGGAGCAAAGCAGAGCACTTTGACACTTTGTACAGCACTGTTTCAGATCAGCGATCTGACAGGCAGTGAAGGAGGCTTCTCAGGTCCTGCTCTCAGCAGGCACTGACAAGCCACCTCCCTGCAGGACACGGAAGGACCCCGCGGCCACCTTGGATGCGGGTGAGGAGACCCTCGGAACAACGCAATCAAATCGCAGTGAACGCCTGGCAGAGCATCAAAAAGGAGGAAACAGCGTCTGGTAATGTCCATGAGTTCAAGACTTCAGGCAGTCATTGCCAACAAAGGGTTTTCAACCAAGTGCTAAAAAATGAACATTTTATTTAAAATTATTGAATCTGTCCAATTACTTTTGGACCCTTTAAAAACAGGGTGGCACATGTTAAGGAGCTGAAACTCCTAAACCCTTCATCCAATTTTAATGTGGATACCCTGAAATGAAAGCTGAAAGTCTGAACTTCAACTGCATCTGAATGGTTTTGTTTAAAATTCATTGTGGTAATGTCTATATCCAAAATTAGAAAAATGTTGTCTCTGTCCAAATATATATGGACCTAACTGTAAATGTATCCATGCTGTGTACTGTGCAATGGCCGTGTCTGACCATTCCAGAACATGGTCTGATCATACCACATCTCCTGGGCAGGGGAGGAGGCAAAAGAGAGGATACGGACATTACAGCACAGGATCACAGCTGATTCTTTGTGAAATAAAGCATTACCCGCCTGTTTTTTTTAATGTTTTACCTTAAAGAAAGAATTATTTGTGATCCTGTTCTGTAATGTCTGTATAGTATTTTGCTTCCCACCCTGCCCAGGAGCTGTGGTATGAGCAGACCATGTCCCTGTACGGTCAGACACGGCCATTACACAGTATAAAACAGTGGCACATTTCTAAGATTATTTCAGCACAGGAACATTTTTTTTATCTCATCCAATGGTGGAAATTATTATTCCAAGATCTAGTGAATAAAATTAACTTTGTCATGGGAAAACCCCTTTAACTTTTTAATTTTTACTTCAATGTGGTGGTGATGGGGCTTGATTTACAGAAATATTTCGAATTTAAAAAAGTCTTTAATTTCAGTTAATTGTTCAGAACAAGTTGCCATGTAACCACATGAAGAATAACATCATTTCTGGCCATATCCTGCATTTTCCACCAGTTTTCCCCTCTTTAATTATCAGTTTTCCCAAAGCTAGTCAGTGGAGACTAGCTGATAAAATGTATTTCTGTGCACTGTATGGAAGACATTAGGGATTTCTGTTGTCTATTCAGAAGCAGCATTAGTATGAAAGACATTCTACAATCCAGCACTGGGGTAAAATAAAAGTAACGAAAACAGCAGCATCGGTCAGTGTCTGTCTACTCCTACTCTTTAACCCCTTCACCCCCGGAGCTTTTTCCGCTTTTTCATTTTTGTTTTTTGCTCCCCTCCTTCCCAGAGCCATAACTTTTTTATTTTTCCGTCAATATGGCCATGTGAGGGCTTATTTTTTGCGGGACGAGATGTACTTTTGAACGATACCATTGGTTTTACCATGCCATGTAACAGAAAACAGGAAGAAAATTCCAAGTGTGATGAAATTGCAAAAAAAGTGGAATCTCACACTTGTTTTTTGTTTGGCTTTTTTGCTAGGTTCACCAAATGCTAAAACTAACCTGCTATTATGATTCTCCAGGTCATTACGAGTTCATAGACACCTAACATGTCTAGGTTATTTTTTATCTAAGTGGTGAAAAAAAGTCTAAAGTTTGCTTTAAAAAAAAAAAAAAAAAATTGCGCGATTTTCCGATACCCGTAGCGTCTCCAAATTTCGTGATCTGGGGTCAGGTGAGGGCTTATTTTTTGCGAGACGAGCTGGCGTTTTTAATGATACCATTTTGGTGTAGATACGTTCTTTTGATCGCCCGTTATTGCATTTTAATGCAATGTCGCGGCGACCAAAAAACGTAATTTTGGCATTTTGATTTTTTTTTCTCGCTACGCCATTTAGCGGTCAGGTTAATCCTTTGTTTTTATTGATAGATCGGGCGATTCTGAACGCGGCGATACCAAATATGTGTATGTTTGATTTTTTTTTTAATTGTTTTATTTTGATTGGGGCGAAAGGGGGGTGATTTGAACTTTTATATATTTTTTATTTTTTTTATATTTTTAATCATTTTTTTTTTAATTTTGGCATGCTTCAATAGCCTCCATAGGAGGCTAGAAGCATGCACAACTCGATCGCCTCTGCTACATAGAGGTGAAGCACAGATCACCTCTATGTAGCAGAAATGCAGGTGTACTTTGAACGCCGACCACAGGGTGGCGCTCAAAGCAATCGGCCATCAACAACCATAGAGGTCTCAAGGAGACCTCTTGTTGTTATGGCAATGCACTGCTGACCCCCGATCATGTGACGGGGGTCAGCAGCGCGAGCAGCTCCGGCCGCGCGGCCGGGAGCGCTAGTTAAATGCCGCTGTCATCGCTTGACGGCGGCATTTAACTAGTTAATGGGCGCGGGCGGATCGCGATTCCGCTCGTGCTCATTGCGCGCACATGTCAGCTGTACAAAACACGTGACATGTCGCGGCTTTGAGGTGGGCTCACCGCCGGAGCCCACCTCAAAGCAGGGGATCTGCCAGCTGACGGAATAGTACGTCAGCTGGCAGAAAGGGGTTAAAGGGAACCTGTCACCCTCAAAATCGAAGGTGAGCTAAGCCCACCGGGATCAGGGGCTTATCTACTGAATTCTGTAATGCTGCTGGTCCGTTCCGATGGGTGTCGCGGTCCGGGGCCTCCCATCTTCATAGGATGACGTCATCTTCTTGTCTTCACGCTGCGGCTCCGGCGTACTTTGCCCTGTTGAGGGTAGAGCAAAGTACTGCAGTGCACAGGTGCTGGGCCTCTCTGACCTTTCCTGGTGCCTGCGCACTGCAACAGGGCAGACAAAGTATGCCTGCGCCGGAGCCGCAGTGTGAAGACAAGAAGAGGACGTCATCCTATGAAGATGGGAAGCCCTGGACTGGACCGTGACGCCCATCGGATCGGACCGCCCCTGGGTGAGTATAATCTAACCTCTTTTTCTCATCTTTCAGGATACATCGGGGGCTTATCTACAGCATTACAAAATGCTGTAGATAAGCTCCTGATGCCGGTGGGTAGAGCTCACCTTCAATTTTGTGGGTAACCGGTTCCCTTTAATCTACTGTCCCTGTACAATGACTTTAATAGGAAGCAGTAATCTGATCCCTCAGTTAGCTGTATTTCTGGGTCAATGAGGCGTTCAGGAGACAGGAAGAGTGGCTCATATGTGGCTGCAAAGCATAATGTTGAGAATATATATTACAACGTTTATTATATTTGCATGTACTATTAATATATGCAAAGTTTACTGAAATGACAGTGACCATTTGAGTACAAACAACGTCTGCCTGCGGAGAGGCGTTCCATACCTTGATGGACAGATTCTTGTTCAGCCAACAGCTTTGTGACGAATGGGAAAATCACCCACATGGCGAAGAAGTAGGCAGAGCAAAGACCTTTCTGAGTAAGAAGCATCATCGGTATGCCCCAAGAAAGTAAGGAAACATCGAAGAACAGGTCTCCCAAATACTGTTTACTTGTATTCTGAGGAACATGAAAAACAATTATGGTCAAAACACATCTACTATCTATGCTACTTCCAGCATCCACTATGTCATTTCTAATAACACCCTCTGACACCGCCTCTCCTGCAGCGCTGTGTTACGGAGGCCTCCACTTCACCCACACCCCTCGACCCGGCAACAAACATGGTGGAGGAGTGGGCCTTCTCCTTTCTTCAAACTGCACCTTTAACCCAATCCCACCTCTTCTCTCCCTTATCCTCCCCTCTTTTGAGGTCCATTCTGTCCGCATCTACTCTCCCTCCAACCTCCAAGTGGCCGTCATATACCGACCTCCGGGCCCGGCCACTGCCTTTATTGACCAATTCTCCACCTGGCTTCTTCACATTCTCTCTGCTGATATTCCCACCATCATCATGGGTGACTTCAACATCCCCACTGATACCCTTCAGTCAACAGCCTCCAAACTTCTGTCCCTTACCTCATCCTTTGGACTTACTCAGTGGTCCTCCGCAGCCACCCACACGGATGGGCATACACTAGACCTGGTATTCACCCGTCTCTGCTCTCTATCTAACTTCACCACCTCCCCTCTCCCTCTATCCGACCACCATCTGCTCACCTTCTCATCCCTGTCCTCCTCACCAGTCATCCATGTCCAGCAACATGCGCACCCACGCAGAAACCTTGCACACCTAGACACCCACACACTCTCTGACTCCATCCTACCACTGGCATCCATATCCTCACTCCACGACACAGACACTGCCACTGCTTTCTACAATGCCACTCTCGCATCAGCTATTGACATGGTTGCCCCTCTCGTTCATGGCAGAGTGCGACGTATCAATAGACAACCTTGGCACAATAACACCAAAAAGCTCCGGCAAGTGTCCAGGGTTGCGGAGCGGCGTTGGAAGAAAACACACTCGCAAGATGACTTCACTGTATTCAAACAGGCAACACTCGCTTTTAAATCTGCACTCACCTCTGCTAAACAGGCCTACTTCACAACCCTCGTATCTTCCCTATCCTACAACCCCAAAGTTATTCAAAACCTTTAACTCCCTCCTCCGCCCCCCACTGCCCCCTCCAACCTCCCTCATCTCTGCTGAGGATTTTGCCACACACTTTAAAAATAAGATCGACCAGACAAGGCAAGTCTTTATTGTTCAACCACCAAACCCCTTTGTATACCAGACCAATGCCCAAACCCCATAACCTCCCTATCCAACATCACTGAAGGGGGGCTTAATTGTCTCCTCTCCAAATCGCACCTCATCACCTGTGCGCTCGACCCCATCCCATCCCACCTCCTCCCCAACCTCACCACCACACTTATCCCATCCCTAACCCACCTCTTCAACCTATCACTAACTTCTGGCACCTTCCCCTCTGCGTTCAAACATGCCACAATCACGCCTATCCTTAAAAAGCCAACCCTCGATCCAACTGCTATGTCCAGCTATCGCCCAATCTCGCTGCTCCCATTCGCTTCCAAACTCCTGGAGCAGCACGTCCATGCTGAACTCTCCTCCCACCTCTCATCTAACTTGTTGTTCGACAATCTACAATCTGGTTTCCGCCCCCATCACTCAACTGAGACTGCCCTGACCAAAATCACCAACGACCTACTTACCGCCAAAGCTACTGGACAATACTCTGTACTCCTCCTTCTAGACCTGTCCTCTGCTTTCGACACAGTTGACCACTGCCTCCTACTACAGATCCTCTCCTCCTTTGGCATCAAAGACCTCGCCCTATCCTGGATCGCCTCGTACCTTTCCAACCGCACATTCAGCGTCTCCCACTCCCATACTACCTCCTCATCCCACCCTCTCTTTGTTGGAGTCCCCCAAGGCTCTGTTCTAGGACCCCTACTCTTCTCAATCTATACACTTGGCTTGGGACAACTCATAAAGTCCCATGGATTCCAGTACCACCTCTATGCTGATGACACTCAGATCTACCTCTCTGGCCCAGACGTCACCGCTCTGCTGTCCAGAATCCCAGAGTGCCTATCAGCCATATCCTCCTTCTCCTCTCGCTTCCTCAAACTCAATGTGGACAAATCTGAACTCATCATCTTTCCTCCATCCCACAAATCTTCCTTACCTGACCTATCTATCGCAGTCAATGACATCATGCTTTCCCCCTGTACCCGAAGTCTGCTGCCTCGGAGTAACCTTCGACTCTGCCCTGTCCTTCAAACCACACATCCAAGCTCTTTCCACCTCCTGTCGCCTCCAGCTCAAAAATATCTCCAGGATCCGTCCTTTCCTCAACCCCCAATCTACTAAAATGCTTGTGCACGCCCTCATCATCTCCCGCCTTGACTACTGCAACATCCTTTTCTGTGGCCTCCCTGCTAACACCCTTGCACCTCTCCAGTCCATCCTTAACTCTGCTGCCCGACTAATTCATCTCTCTCCTCGCTACTCCTCCGCTTCCCCCCTCTGCAAATCTCTTCACTGGCTCCCATTCCCTCAGCGTATCCAGTTCAAATTACTAATACTGACCTACAAAGCCATCCATAACCTGTCTCCTCCATATATCTCTGAACTAATCTCCCGATATCTTCCCTCACGTGATCTCCGGTCCTCCCAAGACCTCCTTCTCTCCTCCACACTTATTCGCTCCTCATCCAATCGCCTCCAAGACTTCTCCCGAAAATCCCCCATCCTCTGGAACTCTCTGCCCCAACATGTCCGACTATCAACCAGTCGGATCCTTCAGACGGAACCTGAAAACTCATCTCTTCAGGAAAGCCTACAGCCTGCACTGACACCGCTGCCGCCTCATCACTATCGAAGCTACCGCCTCACCAACACCGGAGCTACCGCCTCACCAACACCGAAGCTACCACCTCACCGACACCGAAGCTCCTGCAACCCTCAACCTACTGTCTCTTTCCCATAATCCTGTAGAATGTAAGCACGCAAGGGCAGGGTCCTCGCCCCTCTGTATCAGTGTCATTATTAGCTTACTGTAAGTGATATCTGTAATTTGTATGTAACCCCTTCTCATGTACAGCACCATGGAATCAATGGTGCTATATAAATAAATAATAATAATAATAACTCTAATCTCACAAAGGTACATTAAACAGGTACTGGAATCATAGAATATAGGTTTCCTAACAGTTAAAGGGATTATGTGGCTACAGCTACAACTGCGTTCATGTTGCACGTGCCCATATTAACATAAAACCCTAAACCAATCTGCATCATCACCAGCAAGAGTAAACTGTACTGCATACTAGCGGGTGGCTACTGGACTGGAGAACAAGCCTGACACTGGATGCCAGTTGGTGGCAACAGGCTACTTTGCCTTGCATAGAATAACAGCAAACTGAAGCTGCCCAGGTAAAGAAGCGTCTAGATAAAACTCTACCTATTAGTATTTATCTTTAGAGAACTTCATTTGAAACTTGCCATATAGAGGGGATTAGGCTTCTATTAATGTAAACAATTTAGAGGGACATTTAAAGTGTTTTTCCACTACGAATTTCACCCCCTTTCAAAATGTCCTAACTATCTAACAAACTTTCTAATATACCTTGATTACTCCTATAAGCTAATCTCTATGTGGGCCATCTAATCTTGTTTGGATTCTGGCTCTGTTACTACTATGGACAAGCAGAATAACAGACTAGATTAAAAAAATGAGTGACGAAGCCTAGAAAATATTGTGCATTTTGAGGAATGGTTTTGGTCTGTAAATTTAACATGAAAAGTCATGGAAGATTAAAAACTTTTCACTACAGCCGATAGACCCATCCGACATTCACAAACTGATGATGATAACATATCCTTTAAACTTACAGTAAAATAGAAGATTTTAGCCATGGTGTGCGTCAGTATGATCTTAGCCACAGCAGCGGTGCCATACAGACCCACGGCGACATAAAAGTGAGTATACCAGGATAAGGCATTGCCAGTGAGAGAAACCAGCACCGATAGAATAAGGACCGTGACAAGCGCAGAGATCCAACTTGTTACATTGATGGACAGTCCAATCATGAGGTCTCGTGCATAGTTTGTACCTAAAGCCATATAAAAAATATTTAACATTACAATCTATAATAATAATCAGAAATGTTGCAATTTTCACAATGGCCACCAAGACAATTACGGTATATACTCGCACTTCCACAAATACAGCAGTCTCATTATCCCCACAATAGTGGTGTTGAGATGGCATCAAGCTTCAATGCCATGCCAAATGTTGGATGAATTTTTTTCCCTAAGCAACATTCAAGTAAAATACATTAGTTACAGCATCCAATAATTATCAACTTGCTTCATTATGGCATCAAAAATACAGAAACATAAAAATTTGACCCACATCCATGCTAGGGGGTCAAAACCTTGCTGCCGTTTCTGTATTTGTGATGCCATAATAAACCAAGCTGATTATTATTGGATACTGAAACCACCTTCTTTTACGATTATCATCCTCACTGTCAGGACTGCACTGACAGGTAAAACTTCTACAACAAGTCGAAGGAGATCCAGCTCATGGGCAATGAGCGGAACTTTATTCACATAGGTGTTACAGAGGAATAAACTATGTGAATAGAGACGATCATTGCCCGTGAGATAGATATGCTTTGAAAGGATTGATTCCACATTGTGACAGAGCGTTTTCCATGGTCCGAGCTACAGAGATATACTAACGGTGAGCAGGCTGCGTTTCCATAACACTTCTATACACAGCTGATCGCACAGGATCCACCATTCACAATAAGTGATGGTCATTTCCCCTGAAAAAAGCAGGAAGCACGAGTCTTCTATTAGGACTAACGAGCCGCGTGAAAAATACACTTCAATATGGAAACCTGATGTCAAGAATAGGACACGATGTAGTAGGAAATCTTACCTGCTCGTCTATATTTAATGGTCTTTTTGCTGAGATAAAATAGCGTGACAGCCGCTATAACATAGTTTATAATAGTGCCAATGCGTGCCGGATAAGACACCACAAACAAGCCGCTGACATCAAAGAAGATCAAATTGCCATGGCGGAACTCTGAAGAGTCAGCAAGAAGGGGAGAGGACGCTAAATATTTCAAAACACCCAGTATGTTGTCACCTAGGAGGAAGCAGACATGTCATGTGTCACCAATGTATAGCATGGGACAAGAAGAAAGCAATCAAGATTTGCAACGACCATGAGATCTTGTATCTAATATGAAGAATGAAAAGCAGACACATCCTTCTCCCCTGAACCCGAGGAGAAGGCATTCCAAAAGTTACTTCTAATGTCTGCTATTAAAATACACCTTTTCTACAAAAGTAAAAGGTTAAAATGTGATCATCACACATAGGAGAGATAGAAGGGAAAATGGCAACACTAAATGTTATAATTAGAGGGGTAACATTGGAGAAATTAATGGAAAGTCTCACTTACCGGCCCTCTGAATAGAGTCTGTATGGATCCTGTCTGCTGTGTCATACTTTGTGTGATAAATGTAGCCATTTTCAATAAAAGCCAGATCAATACCTACAATTAATTCAATAATAGTTTCATAAATGATCTATCATTTGTAAAGAATGCCTGATATCTATCCATATATCTATTTCTCTCTCTCTCTCTATATATATATACTAGATGGTGGCCCGATTTTAACGCATCGGGTATTCTAGAATATGTATTTATGTATGTATATATATATATATATATATATATATATATATATATATATATATATATATATATAGCCACATAGTATATAGCACAGGCCACGTAGTATATAGGAGCCATGTAGTACATAGCAGATAAATATTACGTGGCCTGTGGTATATACTATGTGGCGGCTATAGACATACATATTGTAGAATACCCGATGCGTTAATACCGGCCACGCAATATATAACAGTGGCCACGCAGTATATGACACAGCCACGTACTATATAACACAGCACACGCAGTATATAGCAGCCACGTAGTATATAACACTGCCCACGCAGTATATAACAGTGGCCACGTAATATATAGCACAGCCCACGGAGTATATCACACAGCTCACGCAGTATATAACACTGCCTATGTAGTACAGTTATATGAAAAAGTTTGGGCACCCCTATTAATCTTAAGCTTAATGTTTTATAAAAATTGTTTTTTTTACAACAGCTATTTCAGTTTCATATATCCAATAACTGATGGACACAGTAATGTTTCTGCCTTGAAATGAGGTTTATTGTACTAACAGAAAATGTGCAATCTGCATTCAAACAAAATTTGACAGGTGCATAAGTATGGGCTCCCTTATCATTTTCTTGTTTTAAATACTCCTACCTACTTTTTACTGACTTACTAAAGCACTTTTTTTGGTTTCCTAACCTCATTGAGCTTTGAACTTCATAGCCAGGAGTATGCAATCATGAGAAAAGCTACTTAAAGTGGCCACTTGCAAGTTGTTCTCCTGTTTGAATCTCCTCTGAAGAGTGGCATCATGGGCTCCTCAAAACAACTGTCTAATGATCTGAAAACAAAGATTATTCAACATAGTTGTTCAGGGGAAGGATATAAAAAGCTGTCTCAGAGAATTAACCTGTCAATTTCCACTGTGAGGAACATAGTAAGGAAATGGAAGAACACAGGTACAGTTCTTGTTAAGGCCATAAGTGGCAGACCAAGAAAAACATCAGAAAGGCAGAGAAGAAGAATAGTGAGATCAGTCAAGGACAATCCTCAGACCACCTCCAGAGAGCTGCAGCATCAACTTGCTGCAGATGGTGTCACTGTGCATCGGTCAACTATACAACGCACTTTGCACAAGGAGAAGCTGTATGGGAGAGTGATGCGAAAGAAGCCGTTTCTGCAAGCACGCCACAAACAGATTCGGTGAGGTATGCAAAAGCACATTTGGAGAAGCCAATTTCTTTTTGGAAGAAGGTCCTGTGGACTGATGAAACCAAGATTGAGTTGTTTGGTCATACAAAAAGGCGTTATGCATGGCGGCCAAAAAACACAGCATTCCAAGAAAAATACTTGCTACCCACAGTAAAATTTGGTGGAGGTTCCATCATGCTTTGGGGCTGTGTGGCCAATGCCGGCACCAGGAATCTTGTTAAAGTTGAGGGACGCATGGATTCCTCTCAGTATCAGCAGATTCTTGACAATAATGTTCATGAATCAGTGACAAAGTTGAAGTTACGCAGGGGATGGATCTTTCAGCAAGACAATGATCCAAAACACCGCTCCAAATCTACTCAGGCATTCATGCAGAGGAAAAATTACATTGTTCTGGAATGGCCATCCCAGTCCCCAGACCTGAATATCATTGAACATCTGTGGGATCATTTGAAGAGGGCTGTCCATGCTCGGCGACCATCAAACTTAACTGA
Source organism: Ranitomeya imitator (assembly GCF_032444005.1). Taxonomy (NCBI): domain Eukaryota; kingdom Metazoa; phylum Chordata; class Amphibia; order Anura; family Dendrobatidae; genus Ranitomeya; species Ranitomeya imitator. The sequence continues at coordinate 448,859,445 of NC_091282.1, forward strand.
ACTGGAATTGTTTTGTAAAGAGGAATGGTCAAAAATACCATCATCCAGGAACTCACTAAAAGCTACAGGAATCGACTAGAGGCTGTTATTTTTGCAAAAGGAGGATCTACTGAATATTAATGTCACTTTTCTGGTGGGGTGCCCATACTTATGCACCTGTCAAATTTTGTTTGAATGCAGATTGCACATTTCTGTTAGCAAAATAAACCTCATTTCAAGGCAGAAACATTACTGTGTCCAGCAGTTATTAGATATATGAAACTGAAATAGCTGTTGCCAAAAAAACCATTTTTCTAAAACATTAAGCTTAAGATTAATAGGGGTGCCCAAACTTTTTCATATAACTGTATATAGCAGCCACGCGGTATATAACACAGCCCACGTAGTACACAGCAGTGTGGGCATCATATCCCTGTTAAAAAAATAATTATAATAAAAAATAGTTATATACTCACCCCTAGGATCCACCGAAGCTCCGGCGATACGCGTGCGGCTGCCGCCATCTTCCGTTTCCAGGATGCATTGCGAAATTACCCAGATGACTTAGCGGTCTTGCGAGACCGCTAAGTCTTCTGGGTAATTTCGCAATGCATCGCTGGGAACGGAAGATGGCGGCCGGCGCGAGCGGCTCGGTGGACTACGGAGGGTGGGAATAGCAGGTTTTTTATTTTTTTTTAAAGGGAACCTGTCACCCCGTTTTTTGAGATTGAGATATAAATACTGTTAGGGCCTGCGCTGTGTGTTACTATAGTGTATGTAGTGTACCCCGATTCCCCACCTATGCTGAGAAATAACTTACCAAAGTCGCCGTTTTCGCCTGTCAATCAGGCTGGTCAGGTCGGGAGGGCGTGTTCACAGCGCTGGTTCTTCCTCAGCTTTACGTTGGTGGCGTAGTGGTGTCCGCATGTTGAGGTGACTAATCCACTGTGGGCACGTGAACAAGCAGCGCGCGATCTGCGCTATCACCCCCTGTCATCGGTGGGGGCCGCCATCTTCCTGGGGCCGCGCGTGCGCAGATCGAGTGCTCTGCTGCACGGGGCTTCAGGAAAATGGCCGCGGGATGCCGCGCGTGCGCATTAGAGATCGCGGCGGCCATTTTCCCAAAGCCGAGATGCAAACTGGTTGATAATCTCCATTCTAATTCACCCTGTAAGTTTTTGATGGGGTTGGGGTCACGATCAAGTTCTACTGCTTGTCCACTGCTGGACATCCCCTTTGGTCCCATATATTTAAAAAAAAAAAAAAACATTACCTCTTGTAATGGCGATTTTTTTTTTTGCCAATGTTGGCGCCGATATGTCATATGACTGCTGCAGCCCGTCAGAATACTCTGTCAGAGTAAATATTCAGCCTTATGGAATACCAAAAGGCTGCAGCTGGTCAGCAGCTACTGATTGGCTGCAGAAGTCACATGACTGTCATAGGACCGCTAAGAAACAGTCCGCTAACATCAGAAGAACAGAACCAGGCCAGGGGGTAAGAATATATTTGTTTTAGTTTTTTATTATTATTACTAGATTGTGGCCCGATTCTAACGCATCGGGTATTCTAGAATATGCATGTCCCCGTAGTATATGGACAATGATGATTCCAGAATTCGCGGCACACTGTGCCCGTCGCTGATTGGTCGAGGCAACCTTTATGACATCATCGTCGCCATGGCAACGTCGTCGCTGAATCAGAAACGTGAGATGTCTACGTCCTTTATGACATCATCGTCGCTGTGCCCGTCGCTGATTGGTCGAGGCAACCTTTATGACATTATTGTCGCCATGGCAACCATTATGACATCTACGTCGATACTGTGCCCGTCGCTGAATCAGAAACGTGAGATGTCTACGTCCTTTATGACATCATCGTCGCTGTGCCCGTCGCTGATTGGTCGAGGCAACCTTTATGACATCATTGTCGCCATGGCAACCATTATGATATCTACGTCGATACTGTGCCCGTCGCTGAATCAGAAACGTGAGATGTCTACGTCCTTTATGACATCATCGTCGCTGCGCCCGTTGCTGATTGGTCGAGGCCGCCAGGCCTCGACCAATCAGAGACGCGGGATCTCTACGTCGATGGTGTGCAGGTCTCTGATTGGTCGAGGCCTGGCGGCCTAACGCATCGGGTATTCTAGAATATGCATGTCCCCGTAGTATATGGACAATGATGATTCCAGAATTTGCGGCAGACTGTGTCCGTCGCTGATTGATCGAGGCAACCTTTATGACATCATCGTCGCCATGGCAACCATTATGACATCATCGTCGCTGTGCCCGTTGCTGATTGGTCGATGCCGCCAGGCCTCGACCAATCAGGGACGTGGGATTTCCAAGACAGACAGACAGACAGAAAGACAGACAGACAGACGGAAAAACCCTTAGACAATTATATATATAGATGTGGGGCAGTTTATCTATTAAAAAGGGGTTGTACAGTAGGGAGCACCCCTTTAACACCTTAAAATTAAAGGCCAACAAGATGTACTACAGTTAAAGCAGGGAATCGTACCACAGAGTACCGCATATTAAAAACCTTCGTAAAATAAAATAAAAGTACTGACTTATATAAGCCACTGACCAGGTATATTTCCAAAATCTCTGTAAATACGGAAATCTGTATCTGATGGAATAATGCCACTCTGAAAAATTTCCTGGGCCACCACAGATGCAAACGGGTGAACTGCAGCTGCAGAATAGGCTTGAACAAGCCATGGATTTTCAGGACCTGTAGTAAAAGTGATAGAAAAAACAACAGAAATTAACACCACAAAGTGATTTTTATAGAGATAGAGCTAGAATCACCTCCGTGCCAGGGCCGTTCCAGCGGTGTACGCACTTGCTCTCTTGGGGCTCACGAGAGGTTGTCACATCAGCCCTTCGACCAATCAGTGCTAGCGTCATTGTCCCCCACCTTCGGATGTATAACTATTCAACAGCAAGTGAGACTCCTCACCTCCTCTTGATTACTTATAAGTTTGAAAACAAGGGATTGATCACTTAACTTATGCAGTGCTGAAAATAAGTATTTGGCACATTGCTGATTTTGCAAGTTTTCCCAGCTACAAAGAATGGAGAGAGCTGTATTTTTTATTGAATATGCCTCACACCATTCTATCACTTGACAGAACAACAGCCAGGACATCATGACTCTGTAAAGGAACACTATACCAGCATAACATGGCTCCATCAAGAGGGACACAGATTTATCATTCTACAGAATGTCAGCTTAGGGGACCATGGCCCCGACTGAAAGAAAACAGATCTGCTCCATTGATCATCACTGAACCCATGAATACGTTTGGAGAAGCCAGGTTGGGACCATGCGGTCATCTGGCCACGTGCCTCAATGGACTGTCAGCTTCCTAAGCTTGTCATTACCTCCTCTCTGTGAATGCCCGCCAAAACGAGGTAGCACAGGTGAGGGTAGTCATCCCTGGAAGCCCAAAATCGCAGATGTTCTAATCCTGGCAAGTCAGCGGAAGGGCGAGACTCTGTTATTTTGCACTATCATGTATATTTGCTGGGATTGTTCTACATGTTATTGTCCGATGGTGGTTCAATAAAGTATTGCCACTCTGTTTTATCCTCATTTTGTGTTGTCTGAGTGGTATTGTGCCCAAGGGAAATGCGAGCAGGCATTCAGTGGGATGAGCCCTGGTCGATTGGGTCTAGGGCCAGAAGATGAGAGCACACACTGACACCCCGTGTCTGCACATTGTGCTTTACAAAAAAGCTCTTATCTTGGTTTCATCTGCCCACAAGACGCTTTGTCAGAAGGATTTTACCTTTCCCACGTACATTTAGGCATACTGCAGTCTAGCTAATTTAGGTCTCTGTCAGCAGTGGGGTCCTCCAGGGTCCCCAGCCATAGTGTTTCATTTCATGTCATGTCAACGAATAGTTTGCGCTGACACTGATGCACCCAGAGCCTGCAGAACAGCTTAGATATCTTTGAAACTTGATTGGGGCTGCTTATTCACCATCCGGACTATCATGCGTTGCAACCTTTCATCAATTTTTCTTTGCTGTCCACTTCTTGATTAGGTTTCGACTGTGGACAAAGGAACATCAAGATCTCTGGAGATAGACTTGTAACTTTGAGATTGTTGATATTTTCAACAATTTTCAAGTCCTCAGACAGTTTTCTCCTCTTTCTGTTCTCCATGCTTAGAGTGGCACACACAGACGCACAACACAAAGATGGAGTCAACTTCTCTCATTTTTATCTTATTACATTCAAATCGCCTACACGTTACTTGCCACAGTTGAGTTTGAATGGGCATCACATGCTTGAAACAAAGTGGTCTACCCCTAATTTTGGAAAGTTGCCAACAATTTTGTCAAACCTTTTGTCGGTGTTGTGCGTGTGATATTATTTCCTATTTGCCTTTTCTCCCTCTATTTTGAGTATTTCCAATACACACAAAGGAAACAAACATGTGTATAACAAAACATGTGTAATTGCAATAATACACATATAAACTATGCAAGTTTGATATTGCGGTTCTGACCTGGAGAATCCGGTTTCCAAGCCAATTTAAATGCACAGTGAATACAAAAAAAAACGCAACTAAAAAAAACAAACAAAAAGGGAATGGTGTCTTTTTCGCTGTTTTACCTTGTAATTTTTTTCCCCATTTTAAAGTGAAATATGTGGTAATATGAATGATGACATTCAAAAGTACGGCTCGTCCCACAAAAAACAATTCCTCAAATGGTATAACATGTAGAGTGCTGATGGTAGTAAGAGTCTTATTTTTCAAACAATCTCACATATTATGTATACTTTTTTCTTATTACAGTGTCCTTCCTTTTATATAGCAACATACATTACTACATACAGTGTCCTCCGTGTAGTGCCTTCCATTATTATTATGCAACGTTCACACTTAATGTCAGATAAAGTCATGGTAGAAGAGGTCTTAGCTAAAAAAAATCATTGGAGCTTTATGTTATATTATAGAAGTAATTTATGTCAGCATGATTCTTACCTGTCTGGAATACCAGTTCTTTCCCTCCTACTCCTGCAGCCTCCAGGTTGATAAAAGCACGAACCAACTTGGCCCATTGATGCTGAGTGATGAATCCATGACTGCCCTGTCCAGAGAGAATAAAGTGAATGGTTACATGATTCGCATGTCAATCATTACATGTCCAGTGCTATTCCACTTTACTAATGAAGTAAGCCAGTATAAATCAACAGTGCTCCGTCTATTGAGAAAATAAGGTGCAAGTTATATAATCCTCATTCATCAGGAGCACATGGCTCCCCAGCCTCCTCGCTAGAATGGTATTTACCTGAGGATTAGGGCAATGTATTCAGGCAAATACCATTTTTTATGGCTGCTCTTTAATTTTTAGGACAGTGGGGTCCCAGCAATATGCCATCATTTTATAAAGAGAAGAACATCCTTTTAATACCTTGAACTATGTTAAAAAAGGAAGATAATAATTACCTGCAAAATATTCTCTTCTGCACCATTGAAAAGAAATATGACTGCATGTTTCAGAGGAACAGATGTGCTCGACAAGGAGCCCAGGATTTCAAGCAAAACAGCACAGCTCACGGCATCATCACTGGCACCTACAGTAATATGACATTAATTATGCAGGAGTAACATCACATCATGATAATGAAAGGTGAAGTTAGTGTAATTTTAGTGTTAGTGTTTCTTTTTAAAAATTACTTTTTTTTTTTTGTTATATTTATTTATTCCCATTTTTTTTTTTTCACCAAATTCTCCTAAATGCCACCTGTTGGTTGAAGAATTTTGTGCAAAATAAAATTTTGCGTTTGGTTTTTGGTTTGCTTATTTAGAGTAAAAAGCCACATAATCCTTTAAAATGTTGGACGTTATTCTTCAACTGCAGAAAAATAAAATTAGATTTTGTAATCCAATAAACTACTGGTGTACAATTGTACAAAAATTGACTAACAAGCATTAACAAATCAGGGTTTATTTATTTGAAAGGATACTGACATATTTTGGTCTTGTTATATTAGCCCTTCTTGCAAATGTGACAGAAAGGACAGCGATACTGGTTGTCACTTTGGAGTAACAGTGATTTAACTTGAAATTACAATATTTGTAGAAAACAAATTACAAACATTTGGACGGCTAAATGGCAAGCATTGTGACATTATGCAGATGATTCAATATGCAGCCCGAAGGCCAGACAATTTTATAGATCACAGCAGGGTAGTGGATGAATAAAATGTTGGAAATAGTCTACCACAAGCATATTCAGTATTTAGTAACTTCAGTCAGCTTCAGAAATGAAATATATGAGATAGCACATTTAGGTCAACCAAGTTCTTCACATTTTCTTGCTCATCAGCCAAATTGGTAACATTATTTTGTCCAAAAGATTGAAGATGTCAGAATTCATCTAATTTGATCCATTTGCATTTACAGGTGCATCTCACAAAATTAGAATACTATCAAAAAGTTAATTTATTTCAGTTCTTCAATACAAAAAGAGAAACTCCTATATTAGACAGAGTCATTACAAACAGAGTGATCTATTTCAAGTGTTTATTTCTGGTAATGTTGAGGATTGTGGCTTACAGCTAATGAAAACCCAAAAGTCATTATCTCAGTAAATTAGAATACTTTATAACATCAGCTTGAAAAATTGATTTTAACATCCGAAATGTTGGCCTACTGAAATGTATGTTCAGTAAATGCACTCGATACTTGGTTGGGGGTCCCTGGGCATCAATTACTGCATCAATGTAGCGTGGCAGGGCGCTGATCAGTCTGTGGCACTGCTGAGGTGTTATGGAAGCCAAGGTTGCTTTGATAGCAGCCTTCAGCTCGTCTGCATTGTTGGGTCTGGTGTCTCATCTTACTCTTGACAACACCCCATAAAGTCTCTATGGGGTTTAGGCCAGACGACTTTGCTGGCCAATCAAGCACAGGGATAGTATTGTTTTTAAACCAGGTATTGGTACTTTTGGCAGTGTGGACAGGTGCCAAGTCCTACTGGAGAATTAAATTTCCATCTTCAAAAAGCTTGTCGGCAGAGGGAATCATGAAGTGCTCTAAAATTTCCTGGTAGGCGGCTGTGCTGACTTTGGTCTTGATAAAACACAGTGGACCTACACCAGCAGATGACATGGCTCCAGAAACCATCATTGATTGTGGATACTTCACACTAGACCTTAGAAATCAAGGTCCCAAAGTCTGGAAGAAGAGTGGAGAGACAGACAATCCAAGCTGCTTGAGGTCTAGTATGAAGTTTCCACAATGATGGTTTGTGAAGCCATGTCATCTGCTGATATAGGTACACTGTATCAAGAACAAAGTCAGCGTAGCAGTCTACCAGGAAATTTTAGAGCACTTCATGCTTCCCTCTGTCGACAAGCTTTTGGGAGATGGAAATTTAATTCACCAGCAGGACATGGCACCTGTCCACACTGCCAAAAGTACCAATGCCTGGATTAAAAACAACAGTATAACTGTGCTGGATTGGCCAGCAAACCCGCCTGACCTTAACCCCATAGAGAATTTATGGGGTTTTGTCAAGAGGAAGATGAGACACCAGATCCAACAATGCAGACGATCTGAAGGCTGCTATCAAAGCAACCTGGGCTTCCATAACACCTCAGCAGTGCCACAGACTGATCGCCTCCATGTCATGCCGCATCGATGCAGTAATTTATGTAAAAGGCGCTGTGACCAAATATTGAGTGCATTTACTGAACATACATTTCAGTAGGCCAACATTTCATATGTTAAAATTATTTTTTCAAGCTGATGTTATAAAGTATTCTAATTTACTGAGATAATGACTTTTGGGTTTTCACTGGCTGTAAGCCATAATCATCAGCATTAACAGAAATATACTCTTGAAATACATCACTATTTGTAATGACTGTCTAATATATGAGTTTCACTTTTAGTTTTGAAGAACTGAAATAATTTAACTTTTTGATGATATTCTAATTTTGTGAGATGTACCTGTATCTACATTTAGGACGGGTGATAAATAGGTATTAATAGGGATGGTGCCATTATAGTAACACCCCAAATCCAGTTTGAATTTTATGGTGCCCCTTGCATAAGCTAGGTAGAATTAATAAAAACCTAAAGTAATATTTGTACATCAATTGGTTAGATGGTTCAACATACAGCGTTGTGCCGTGGCTTTGTGCTCTGCTATCATATTCCCAGGTTGGCATAATTATTAATCCTTATGGAACGCAGACGAATATGCTGGCGTTCCTTCCTTGTCTGAACCAATAACGTGACATCCGGACATGGTGGAACACATGCCACTAGAACATCGCTCATCCCTTCGCTTCCAGCTTCAGAGCACATGCCAAGACCTTGTGTGGCTCTGATGGAGGGCTGGGCCTTTATTTCCTTAACTGAATGGGTTAAAGGTTCCTGCTTTTCTTCCCCTGATTAACCTCCTAGACAAGTGAGGGGAAACGATTAAAGGTTGTGTATATTTACATTTTTAGTTTATTTTTGTTTGCACAAAGCACTTTTGCACTTTATATTACTTCATGCACCATGATCTGAAGGTTTGCCCCATTAAAATAAAAACGCCCATAATCACCTCCCGTGCCGATGCCGTTCCAGCGGTGTCAGCACTTACTGGTCGCAGGGCTCACGTGAGCCCCAGGAGAATCAGCACTGGCGTCATTGTCCCCACCTTCAGATGTAGGAGTATTTAAAAGCAAGTTAGAGCTGCTGCTGGTCAACCGCTTACCATATATACTCGTGTATAAGCCAACTTTTTCAGCACTTTTTTTGTGCTGAAAACACCCCCCTCGGCTTATACACGAGTCAATTGTCCTATAGGGCTGGCGGAGGAGGAGGAGCGGCGGAGCAGCGGGTCACAGAGGCAGGAGCCGGCGGCTGCAACTGTGCCCGCTGCTAAAGAGAAATGAATATGCATTTCTCTTATAGCGCACTCCGTGACACCCACAGCTGCAGATTTCCAGAAGACATCCTTCTCAACTTCCTGCACACCCTCGCTGCATCTCGTTGGTTCCGGTGCCAGCAGCATTTCTGGCCGAGCGATCAAGTGGCCCTGCTAATTAAGGTAATAAATATGCACGCGTCACCATTCCCATAGGCGTGGAGTGAATATTCATTACCTTAATGAGCGGGGTCACGTGATCACTCGGCAGGAAGAGCTGTCGGCACCGGAATGAGATGCATCGAGGGCGCGCAGGAAGGCGAGTAGGATTTTTTTCTCCTTAATCGCAAACATGCATACAAGGATAGGGGATAAGTAGCCATGCATACAGGAACAGGGGAGCCATGCATACCAGGACAGGGACGGGGGAGCCATGCATACAAGGATAGGGGATAAGGAACCATGCATACACAGACAGGGATGGAGGAGCCATGCATACCAGGACAGTGATGGGGGAGCCATGCATACAAGGATAGGTGATAGGAACCATGCATACAAAGACAGGGACGGGGGAGCCATGCATACAAGGACAGGGATGAGGGGACAATGCATATCCGGCTTATACTCAAGTCAATAAGCTTACACAGTTTTTCGTGGCAAAATCAGATGCCTCAGCTTATACATATACAGTACTTCCTTTTGATTACTTATACTTTTGAAAACAAGGGATTGGTCATTTAACATATACAGTGGGGAAAAGAAGTATTTGATACACTGTCAATTTTGCAAGTTTTCCGACCGACAAAGAATGGAGAGGTCTATAAATTTTATCGTAGATACACTTCATCTGCCAGAGACAGAATCTAAAAATTAAAACCAGAAAATCTCCTTGTATGATTTTTACATAATTTGAATTTTATTTCATGAAGTATTTGTTACAATAATAAAAAAACAAACAATATTTGGGACAGAAACCTTTGTTTGCAATTACAGGTGTCAGATGTTTCCTGAAGTTCTTGAGCAAGTCTGTACACACTGCAGCAGGGATTTTGGCCCACTCCTCCATACAGATCCTCTCCGGATCTTTCAAGTTTCGGGGCTGTCGCTAGGCAACATGGAGTTTCAGCTCCCTCCAAAGATTTTCTATTAGGTTCAGGACACTGGCTAGGGGACTCCAGGACCTTGAAATGATTCATACGGAAAAACTCCTTAGTTTCCCTGGCTGTGTGTTTTGGGTCATTGTCATGCTGAAGAACCAGCCACGACCCATCTTCAATGCTCTTAATGAGGGAAGAAGATTGCTGGCCAAAATCTTGTAATGTATGACCCCATCCAGCCTCCCTTCAATATGGTGAAGTCGTCCTGTCCCCTTTGCAGAAAACCATCCCCAAAGTATGATGTGTCCTCCACCATGCTTCATGGTTGGAACGGTGTTCTTAGTGTTGTACTCCGCCTTCTTTCTCCAAGCACGGCAAGTAGAGTTGATACCAAAAAGTTCAATTTTGGTCTCATCTTTCCACATGACCTTCTCCCATGCCTCCTCTGAATTATCCAGATGGTCATTGGCGAACTTCAAACCGGCCTGGACATGTTCTGGGGTGAGCAGGTGGACCTTGCATGCCCCCAAGATTTTAATCCATAAAGGTGTAGTTGGTTATTAACGGTAGGGTTTGAAACTGTGGTCCCAGCTTTCTACAGGTTATTGACCAGGTCCTCCCATGTAGTTCTGGGCTGATTCCTGACCTTTCTCAGAATCATCCTTAGCCCACGACGTGAGACCTTGCATGAAGCCCCGACCGAGAAAGATTGACAGTCACCTTGTGTTTTTTTTCTCCATTTTTCAGTTGTGCCAACAGTTGTTGCCTTCTCACCAATTTGCTTGACTATTGTCCTGTAGATAATCCCAGCCTTATGCAGGTCTACAATTTTGTCCCTGGTGTCCTTAGACAGATCTTTGGTCTTGGCCATGGTGGAGAGGTTGGAGTGTGATTGAACGAGTGTGTGGACAGGTGTCTTTTATACAGGTAACGAGATCAAACAGGTGCAATTAATACAAGTAATGAGTAGTGATGAGCAAGTATACTCGTTGCTCGGGTTTTCCACGCTCAAGTGGTCTCCGAGTATTTGTGAGTGCTCGGAGATTTAGTTTTTGTTGATGCAGCTGCATGACTTGCAGCTGCTAGACAGCTTGACTACATGTGGGGATTCCCTAGCAACCACGCAACCCCCACATGTACTCAGGCTGGCTAGGACGAAGCATTTCATTGCGAAACGCGCGTCAGGTGTGGTGGACTCCTGGTCTCTCTCCATTGTTTTTGGTAAATGTATGTTCTTTTATGTACTGTATTAGACACATATTTAAGATGGTTGTACTTGGACATTGTGCATGTCGGTATATATGGCACATTAAGCCTTATTTATTAATATTTGACACATGCATGTCCTTTCTGTATGTAGTTATTTATACATTTATTCTTTTATTAGTATAGAGGCTATAGCACTGGCTAGGAATAAATTAGTAAGTGCCATCTTGTGTCTTTTTTCTTAAATCCTACCACTTTTTTACCTTAATGAAAGTTATATTTATACACGGGTATTTTTATTATATTATTAACTTCCAGGTTTGTCCATCTTTTTTCTGTGCCGGTTTCTCACCTTTGCCTGTTTTGGCTTTTTATGACCATGTTTTGTCTTGTTTTTGTCATTAATAAACATTACTTTTATTTTATCTGCGTGTGGTGCCTCTCTTTATAGGTGTATTCATAATATGAAAGAATAAAAGTGATGAAGTTACATCAACCTACTCAATGTTGATCATTTTGTAATATTTTCCACATTAAACTACTTTACTATTTACATCATAAGACATGAGAGAGGCAGCACACTTAATATGACATTTACGTGCATAGCCATGCAGAGATATGCAGTATCTGCTGATAAAGTGGACAAAGTACAAAGAGAAACAGGATATATTTTTATTGGTTTAAAAGAGAAATTCGTGCACAGTGACTAATCCTTAGAATATATTAATCTTGGTATCGTTATAAATTACACAAAACTTTGCTCAATTGTCAAACATACTTCACGCATAACTTCAGTAAAAAAAATAAATATATAGAAGATTTAGATGTTCGTATTAGTGCAATATTCCATGGCCTATACGCTACACTCACAGGAGTCCATTGTGCAATGCTCAAAAAAATATAAAGGGAATACTTAAATTACGGATAGGTTTGGAAACAAAATATTTAAGCTGAAAAGCTTTATAGATATACCGTATATACTCGAGTATAAGCCGAGATTTTCAGCCCACTTTTTTGGGCTGAAAGTCCCCCTCTCGGCTTATACTCGAGTCATATACCCGGGGGTCGGCAGGTGAGGGGGAGTGGGGGCTGTGTAGTTATACTTACCTGCTGCGGCGCGGTCCCTGCAGTCCCTGGCTTCCCCGGCGCTGCAGATTCTTCCTGTACTGAGCGGTCACATGGCACCGCTCATTACAGAAATGAATATGCGGCTCCACCTCCCATAGGGGTGGAGCTGCATATTCATTGCTGTAAATGAGCGGTAACTGTGACCGCTCAGTACAGGAAGAATCTGCAGCGCCGGGGAAGCCAGGGACTGCAGGGACCGCGCCAGGAGCAGGTAAGGGGAGCGCAGCGCTGCGCGATATTTACCTGCTCCTCGCTCCGGTGCGGCTCCGTCTGCAGCGTCCTCTAGCAGTGACGCTCAGGTTAGAGGGCGCTGTGACGTAGTCAGTGCGCGCCCTCTGCTGAGCGTCAGTGCTGGAGACGGAGCCGCACGAGGAGCAGGTAAATATTGAAAGCGCTGGCGTCCTGAGCAAGAGAGGTGAGTATGTGATTTTTTTTTTTTATGGCAGCACCAGCAGCATTATATAAGGAGCATCTATGGGGCCATAAAGAACGGTGCAGAGCAATATATATGGCACAGCATTTTATAAGGAGCATCTATGGGGCCAAAAAGTACGGTGCAGAGCATTATATATGGCACAGCTTTATATGGCACATCTAAGGGGCCATAAAGAACGGTGCAGAGCATTATATATGGCACAGCTTTATATGGAGCATCTATGGGGAAATAATGAACGGTGCAGAGCAATATACCGTATATGGGGCACAGCTTTATAAGGAGCATCTATGAGGCCATAATGAACGGTGCAGAGCATTATATGTGGCACAGCTTTATATGGAGCATCTATGGGGCCATAATGAACGGTATAGAGCATTCTATATAGCACAGTTGTATATGGAGCATCTATGGGGCAATAATGAACGGTATGGAGCATCTATTTTTATTTTTGAAATTTACGAGTAGCTACTGCATTTTCCACCCTAGGCTTATACTCGAGTCAATAAGTTTTCCCAGGTTTTTTGTGGCAAAATTAAGGGGGGGTCGGCTTATACTCGGGTCGGCTTATACTCGAGTATATACGGTAAATTGTGTAAGTCAAAGAATAAAATTGACAGATCAACTATGAATGTAAACTAAAGTTATCAACCAATTAAGGGCTGGATTCCAAATAACCCAGTAAAAAATGTAAAATAATTGGATACTACCATGTGCATGAATTTCATCATGACAACTAAAAATGTTACTGTTTGTATGCCCCCTCCTGTATATGTACCTGATGAGGACTATAAATGGTGTCCAGAGACATCTCCTCCCAGACCTTGATCATTGCATTGGTGAGTTCCTGGACAGTCTTTGGTAGTCAATATTCTAGTGGTTTTCAATTGTGTTCAAGTCTGGGCAACAAGAGGGCAGATTAATGGAATCACTGTGTTCATCATCCAGGAACTGACCACTCAGTTTGGCCATGAGGTCCAGCATTGTCCTTCATCAGTAGGAACACAGGAACCACTGCAACATTGTAAGGTCTGATAATGGCTCTAAGGATTTCTCCAAAAGTACCCAAAAGAAAGGGTACAGTTATCCATCTTTTGGATGTTTATGTGACCCACTAAAAATATGCCTCGCAGACAATTACTAACCCCACCTCTAAATCGGTCTGACTGGAAGAGGTTACAAGAAGCACAACGTTGATTGCAGAGTCTCCAGACTTTCTTACATGTCTTCAGTGTGAACTTTCTCTCAACTGGAGATTACGGAGTGCTGATGGCAGACCTCACAATTCTGGTCGTCTTTGGCGATTGTCAATTGAGCTACCCAGCGCACGGCTGTGAGCACACATCTCACAAGAGGACGATGGGTCCTACAGTTCCCCTGATGAAGTCTGTTTCAGACAGCTTGGTTAGAAACATGCATAACAGTAACCCATTATAGGTCATTTTGTAGGGCTGTGGTGATCCTCCTTATACAAAGGAGTAAATACCGGTCCTTTTTCTGGGTTGCTGCCGTCTTATGGCTCTGTCTGACTCATCTCATGTAAAGGCCCATCTACTGGGGTCTGCTGCCTGCTCTTGAAACTGTGCTGGGAGACATAGCAAATATTGGGATGGCATGCATGGATGCAATAACTTGGACTACTGGTGCAACCAAAATGGGCTGCAGGTACTGCCTCATGCTACCCGTAATGGCAAGACCTTTGCAAAAATTATAAAAATAAAAAAAATCGGTCAGGAAAGATAAGAATAATTGCCTGTGACCACAACCAGCAAAACAATTTCCTTTTTGGGGGTTGTCCTGCCATTTCCTCTTCAGTACACTAGCGGTCACTTTCATTTGCACCAAGGCAGGTGACAATGATTGAAAATCACTTTTGATCCCCAACTGGACAGATTTCTAGCCCTAAAATGTAATTAATGTAATTCACTTAGGGTTATACTGTGATGCTTAAAGGGACTCTGTCACCCCAAAAATCGTATCTGAGCTAAGCCCACCAGCATCATCGGCTTATCTACAGCATTCTGTAATGCTGTAGATAAGCCACCGATGTCACCTGAAAGATGAGAAATAAAGGTTAGATTATACTCACCCAGGGGCGGTCCCGATACGGTCCGGTCTGATGGCCGTCGCGATCTGGGTCCAGCGCTTCTTATCTTCGTTCGATGACGTCCTCTTCTTGTCTTCTTGCCACGGCTCCGGCGCAGGCGTACTTTGTCCCTCTTGCTCTTTCTTGACTTTCTCAATCATTCCTGGCCAGGGATTTCCTTTACCATGGGGCATGACCAACAACGGGTCAACTTCTTGGACACCATGGTCATTAAGGATTCTGATGGTACCCTCACCACGGATCTCTACGTCAAACAGACTGACCGTAACAGTCTCCTACACTTCCAGAGTCTACATCCTCCCTCTACAAACAAATCTATCCCCAAGTCACAATTCCATTGAGTACAGCGTATTGTATCTGATCCTGCCACCCGTGACCTACGCCTCGTGGAAATGACGGACAAATTTCTCACAAGGGGTTATCCCTCTACGCTGCTGAATGAAGCTAAGTCCCCCTCTAATAGGACCCAACGTATTAATTCCAAGCGAATACCATTCGTTCATACATTTCATCCATTTGCGTATATCATCCATAAGGCCATTCGTAGAAATTGGTCCCTTTTATCCACTGCTTTTCCGGACGTCCCTGCGTTCAGACAACCTTTTCTCCCATGCTTCAAGCGAGCACGCAATATTAAAGACAACCTTGTGAAGGCTGACATCGGCCCTAAACTTCCCCGTGAGAAACAGACTTTTCTACCCAGACCTAAAGTAGAGACCTTCCCTTGTTTACCCTGCACACAGTGTAATAATGTCCTCAAAGGAGAAAAATTTATACATCCCCCAATCGGGCAAAGAATTCAAAGTACAAGGTTTTTTCACTTGCGACTCGTCCTACGTTATATATCTAGTCAAGTGCCCATGTGGCCTACTATATGTGGGGGAGACGTCCCAACCTATTAGGGATAGAATTTCTAAACCTAAAAGTACCATCAGGTGTAAGAATCTTCTTCTCCCTATCCAGCACCACTTTATTACTAAGGGACATAATATCTCCCAGTTGAGATACCAAATCATCGAACACGCACCGCTCCCACGCAGGGGAGGTAACAGGACTCTTTTCTGGAAAAAACGTGAGGCCTTCTGGATTCACACACTTGGCACCATGAATCCAAAGGGCCTCAACAGGGAATACGAAATATCAGCATTTATCTAATGTGTTTTTTTCTGTATTGTTATTTTTTCTGTATTGTTAATTCGGTCTTCTCTGTGATGCCTTTTACATGTTTATGCTCGGTGTATCCACATACTAATATATTGTTCTGTTCCCTACTAGAGCCGCTTATACTAATGCGATTGGAAGTCACCAACACGAATCCTCTCCTGCACGTCTACAATATGGGGCACATCCATTCCTTCAGCTTCCGGACATTACTCTGCACCTAGTTTTACCTTTTGCAGACTATGGGCACTTCCCCTGCTATATACGGTGCACACTTTTCCATAAAAGTATATGCTCCACCCATTAACACACCCACTGCTCCCTGCATCTCCCATCTTTCTTTACCTGTATTCAACATCCAGTGTCCCCTCTTTTCCCCACCTTCTCCCATTACACCCACCGCCTTTCAATTCATGGGTACCAGTTACCAGCTTGGCTCTATTCCGGTTTGCTTCATATTTCTAGCACTGCTACATCTAGCACTGCTTACATTTTTTTCTGCAGGGATATATCACTTCCGGCCGGGGCCTTCCATTCATTGGCTGCCGGCCGTTTTTTGTCCCGCCTCTTCCCCTTATAGAATCCATACGGAGTCCTCATCCCCAGACAAGCGGTGGACTCCGCGTCTGGCGGTATACACGCCTTTACCCGACTCTCCTACAGGTAAATTAACTCCTCCTTGCACGGTTAGTGAACCAATCTCTGCTTCACCCGCTTACTACCATTATCTGCATACTTTTTTAGTACTTCTCTCCACATATCATGACTGCATCATAAGTAACATACCCACCTATATGATTCCCCATGGTTTTTTGCCTTATCCTCTGGTAACCCCATTGCTTTCTACAGTCCCCTTCATAGATTTATTCTGGCCCGCTGACTTCCGGGCACATTCATCATATGTATTCCGTATACGGAATGTTCCCTATATACCTCCGTCACACTGCCACATACCACTACCGGTCCTGCACTTTCCCCCCTTCCCTACACCCATATTTGATTGTTGCGCAGATTTTGGCTTGTATTCTCTGTCACATTTATCTCTGCTATATATTATGTATGATTACATTATATTCCACCGATTTCTTCTACTTTTTTGCATATACTTTCGTTGTTTTGTTTCTTGCGTTTATTTGCGCCTTTTGCATTTAGTAGTAACTGAAGAAGGTTCATGTTGAACCGAAACGTTTTGAGTATACTGCAAAATAAAATCCTTCTGTTCAAGCATCCCAAGTTGCGTGCTAAGTTCTATGTTGATTTAGTATATGGTGTGGGAGCCTAACTATAGCACCACTTAGTAGCTGTGCTCACGGTGTGGTTTCACACACAGGTTTCCTTTAAGTGACCCATTTTTTTGAGCAATGTAAATATCAGAAAAAAAAGTGACCCTTCCATAGATTCAAACAAATTAGGTCATTCTTACCTGGGGTGTTGGCTACAGAGTCAAAGTGGCAATTTGCTAGCACAGCATGCTGTGACCCTCGAGCCGGCTCCAATTTTACAGCAATGTTGGTTATATTATCATAGTAGCTTGTAAAACCTCCAAGGAAGTCTATGCTGAACGAGCCAGTAGGTCTTTGGAGATCCACTGCAATTTTGTGGATCTTGCTGCTCTTCTTTTCTATCTCATTGATCTTGTCTAATAAGTAGTTAACCGTGAGGATTTCATTTGCCGGACTCCCTACAGTCCTGGAGTCTATAGCTGTAATATGTTCCAAGTAAACCCTGTAAAAACCATAAATAGAACAGAAACTTCAGCCAAAAAGATCACATTCCAACGAATCTCTATATTTACTGAACATAATGGGATTAACATGAATAAAATATAAAAGGTCCTTAAATATTTACCAGCCTACTTATGAAATACAAAGTAGAGATTACTGTATACATTAATAGATAATTATACTCATGTACAGTAAATGTATCCAAATTTACCCACAATATACATGGGAAAGGATCAACAATACCAAAATGGCTCAAAGCCAAAATTTGATATAATTGATGGACTACATCAATCCTAGGGGATTCCGGTAAAAAAGATTATATTCTAGTCTCCAGGTCAGCACTGTACTTTTTCTTCTTATACAAATGCCCGTGACAGATTCAGGTCAACGCTACTGAAGATTGTGCCGAAGTCTCGCGAGACTTCACAAATCTCGTGAGACATTGGCACTATGTTCAATGGAGCACGATGACCTGCTCCACTGCGCAGGTGCCAGATTCCCAGCCCCGCAGTGTGAATACATCATAACACACTGCGGGGTGGGATCTGGGGCCTCCGCTACACTAAGGCGACGGCGACGTCACGACAAAGAGAGGTGGTGCACGGAGGCAAGATGGGGAATGATGGACGGCTGTGAGGCGGTTGAGTCAGGGGGAGAAAACATACCTCCCTGACTCAATAGAGGTATGGCGGGAAATTTATAAGTGTCATTATTTTGGCGTTCCTAGGGATAATAAACGTAAGAGCCACCTTCACAGAATGCAGCCTTAGTGCTGCTGAATACTAACTTTAATAGGCCCGGGGGGGGGGGGGGGGGGGAGCGGGTGACAGGTTCCCTTTAAATATCTATTGACTGTAAAGGTACCGTCACACTCAGCAACTTTGCAACGAGAACGGCAACAATCTGTGACGTTGCAGCGTCCTAGATAGCGATCTCGTTGTGTTTGACACGCAGCAGCGATCTGGATTCCACTGTGCCATCGTTGGTCAGTGCTAGAAGTCCAGAACTTTATTTGGTCGCTAGATCGGCGTGTATCGTCGTGTTTTACATTAAAAGCAACAACGCCAGCAACGTTTTTACATGGAGCGAGAACGATAAGCGAGTCACTGTTACGTCACTGGATCGCTCCTGCATCGTTCTGCTGTTGCAGTGTTTGATGTCTCCTAGCGACCTAAACCGCGACGCTGCAGCGATCGGCTCGTTGTCTATATCGCTGCAGCGTCGCTTAATGTGACGGTACCTTTACTGTTCTCCTGTTATACCTTAAGCTAGGAGACCTGTGACAGAAATGCTAGTGTATAAACACACAAGACAAACAGGGACAACAAAAAGCAACTAACATACAAAACACTCACCAAAGGTAGAGATGTATATAGGGAAGGGTAGGACTGTACAAACCAAATGGGAATAAAGGTACCTTCACACTGAACGATATCGCTAGCGATCCGTGACGTTGCAGCGTCCTGGCTAGCGATATCGTTGAGTTTGACAAGCAGCAGCGATCAGGATCCTGCTGTGCCATCGTTGGTCGGAGCAGAAAGTCCAGAACTTTATTTCGTCGCTGGACTCCCGCAGACATCGCTGAATCGGCGTGTGTGACGAAGAAAGAAGACCAAAGATCTGTCTGAGGACATGAGAAACCAAATTGTGAGGAAGCATGAGCAATCTCAAGGCTACAAAGTCCATCTCCAAAGACCTGAATGTTCCTGTGTCTACCGTGCGCAGTGTCATCAAGAAGTTTAAAGCCCATGGCACTAGGGCTAACCTCCTTAGATGTGGACGGAAAAGAAAAATTGACAAGAGATTTCAACGCAAGATTGTGCGGATGTTGGATAAAGAACCTCGACTAACATCCAAACAAGTTCAAGCTGCCCTGCAGTCCGAGGGTACAACAGTGTCAACCCGTACTATCTGTCGGCATCTGAATGAAAAGAGGCTGTATGGTAGGAGACCCAGGAAGACCCCTCTTCTTACCCCGAGACATAAAATAGCCAGGCTGGAGTTTGCCAAAACTTACCTGAAAAAGCCTAAAACGTTTTGGAAGAATGTTCTCTGGTCAGATGAGACAAAAGTAGAGCTTTTTGGGCAAAGGCATCAACATAGAGTTTACAGGAGAAAAAAAGAGGCATTCAAAGTAAAGAACACTGTCCCTACAGCCAAACATGGCAGAGGTTCCCTGATGTTTTGGGGTTGCTTTGCTGCCTCTGGCACTGGACTGCTTGACCGTGTGCATGGCCTTATGAAGTCTGAAGACTACCAACAAATTTTGCAGCATAATGTAGGGCCCAGTGTGAAAAAGCTGGGTCTCCCTCAGAGGTCATGGGTCCTCCAGCAGGACAATGACCCAAAACACACTTCAAAAAGCACTAGAAAATGGTTTGAAAGAAAGCACTGGAGACTTCTAAGGTGGCCAGCAATGAGTCCAGACCTGAATCCCATAGAACACCTGTGGAGAGATCTAAAAATGGCAGTTTGGAGAAGGCATCCTTCAAATATCATGGACCTGGAGCAGTTTGCCAAAGAAGAATGGTCTAAAATTCCAGCAGAGCATTGTAAGAAACTCATTGATGGTTACCGGAAGCGGTTGGTCGCAGTTATTTTGGCTAAAGGTTGTGCAACCAAGTATAAGGCTATATTCACACTTTGCGGATTTTGCTGCGGATCCGCAGCGGATTTGACCGCTGCGGATCCGCAGCAGTTTCCCATGAGTTTACATTTCAATGTAAACCTATGGGAAACAAAAAACGCTGTGCACATGCTGCAGAAAAATCCGCGCGGAAACGCTGCGGATTACATTCCGCAGCATGTCACTTCTTTTCTGCGGATTTTCAGCTGCTCCAATAGAAAACTGCAGTTGAAAATCCGCAGAAGAAAACGCAGTAAAAACCGCGATAAATCCGCAGTGAAAACGCGCTGCGGTTTTCACTGCGGATTTTGGAATTCTGCTGCGGAAAAATCCGCAGTGGAATCTGCAAAGTGTGAACATAGCCTTAGGCTGAGGGTGCCAATACTTTTGTCTGGCCCATTTTTGGAGTTTTGTGTGAAATGATCAATGTTTTGCTTTTTGCTTCATTCTCTTTTGTGTTTTTTCATTTAAGAAAAATTAAATGAAGATAATAATACCAAATAATTTGTGTTTGCAATCATTTTCAGGAAGAAAATTAGTATTATCTGACAGAATTACAGGGGTGTCAATACTTTTGGCCATGACTGTATATCCGTCTTTTTGATTGCGTGTTATTCCACTGTTTGTTCGGCAGTATGATAATAAAGGGTTATTTTTTGTCTAGGTTTTTTTCTTCTTTTTTTTACGGTGTTCACTGAAGGGGTTAACTAGTGGGACAGTTTTATAGGTCAGGTCGTTACGGACACGACGATACTAAATATGTGTACTTTTATTGTTTGTTTTTTATTTAGATAAAGGAATGTATTTATAGGTATTATGTATACCCCTCCTCACATGTAAAGCGCCATGGAATAAATGGCGCTATAATAATAAATAATAATAATAATAATAAATAATAATAGGAACAATTTTTTTATTATTTATTTAGGATTTTTTTTTTTTACTTTGCCCCAGGGGGGATACATCACAGTAAAGTGACAGATCAGCGTTGCTCCTCTCAGGGAAGCACGCAGGGAGCCCCCTCCCTGCGCGATGCTTCCCTATACCGCCGGAACACTGCGATCATGTTTGATCCCAGTGTGCCGAGTGTCCGTGACCGCTCCTGGCACATAGTCAGCTGACACCCGGCCGCGATCAGCCGCACTCCCCTCCGAGAGCGCGGCTGATCGCGCTATTCCGTCCTTGAGAAGTAAGGCCCACCCCACATGGACAGAATAGTACATCCAATGGTAGAAAGGGGTTAAAAATGGATCAGTGCCTCCTTGTCCAGGATACTCGGCATGTCTTACTGTCACCCATTTTGCGAATCAGAAAGACTATCACAATCTATGGGGATCCATGTAAAACTGATGAAACATGGAAGACATGCTTTGTACTTCAGAGTTCCATCAGAGTTTCATCAATTTTTAACTGATCCATTGGTAAGAGTCAATGTATAAAAATAAAAAATAAAAAGTTTTTCCACCTGCTTTAGTGAAAAATAAAAAAAAAATTTGCAACTAGAATGACCTGAGGAGAAAAAAAAAAAAAAGTAAAACGGAGGAAACAGTCACACGGATACAGGACTGTGTCTATAGTATGCTTTGCGTCATTACCCTGCGAGACATAGCCCCTTAGATAACACCATAATAAACTCAAAATAAATATTCTTGGAAACGTATGGCAGATTTAGACAAATAAAATTAAAAAATACTCAAAAGGAAAATATTATAAGAACAAGTGTAGCCACTTTTGACCTGGAGTCAGGCCCCCAAAGTATAAAGCCACGCAGTAATAGGGAGGGATCGTCATGAAATCTTTCCAAGGCAATCCAAGAAACAACACCCTTGATATACTGGAATAAATAATAGCAGAAAGTTATGCTTATCATGAGACATAGGTGTGTCTCATAAAATCTGATAATCTCCTGAAACCTGAAAAGCCAGCTGCTGCAGAACAGGTGTAACTCTGTAGTAGTAGGTGGAATACCTAGTCAGGAAATACAATATAATCCCCAAGTGTAAAAATTGTAAAACTGTAATGTCAATCAAGACTATAGAATAAGATCCATTTATTGACTTCTCAAGAAAAAAAAAAAAAGAGATCAGGAGAACAAAGTTTGCATTCTAAAAAAGTTGTCCATGTCAAGGCACTGTACACGGAAAACTTTAAATAGTAACAGTAGTTTTAATTTATATTTCCATAAATCAATAGCAAAAGGTGAAGATAAGAAATTTTCTTCTATATCTTACTAGAGAAAAATGGCCCTTTGATCACTTATCAGTCACTTTTTTTTATCCCTCCCCCCCACCCTAAGATCAGTCTTGAATGACAAGAAGGATTATCATCTCATTGAGAGATTAGGCTAAATTTTGGCCTACAGAGGCAGAAACTCACAGATAGGCTATGTGCACACGTTCAGGAATTTTCGTGTTTTTTTCGCTATAAAAACCAGAAAAAAAGCATACATTAAGCATCCTATTATTAGAATGCATTCCGCATTTTTTGTGCACATGCTGCGTTTTTTTTCCGCGGCAGAATCGCATTCCGGAAAAAAACGCAGCATGTTCATTCTTTGTGCGGAATCGCGGGGATTCCACACACATAGGAATGTATTGATCCGCTTACTTTTCACATGTAGCTATGCCCACTATGTGGGAAGTAAGCGGGTCATGTGCGGATGGTACCCAGGGTGGAGGACAGGAGACTCTCCTCCAGGCCCTGGGAACCATATACGGTAATTGTTTAAAAAAAAAACAATTAAAATAATAAATCGTGATATTCTCACCTTCCGGCGTCCCTCGCAGTCTTCCAGCTTCTCGCGATGCTCACGTTCCCAAGGATGCTTTGCAGCAATGACCTGTGATGACGTGTGGTCTTGCGAGACCGTACGTCATCTGAGGTCATTGCCGCTAGGCATTACTGGGAATGGGAGCATCGCGAGGAGCGGGAAGACTGCCGGGGACGCCGGAAGGTGAGAATATCACGATTTTTTATTAATATTTTTAACATTAGATCTTTTTACTATTGATGCTTCATAGCCAGCATCAATAGCAAAAAGTTGGTCACACTTGTCAAACACTATGTTTGACAAGTGTGACCAACCTGTCAATAAGTTTTCCAAGTGATGCTACAGATCGCTTGGAAAACGCTAGCATTCTGCAAGCTAATTACGCTTGTAAAACGCTAGTGTTTAGCCGGAAAACGCATGCCAATTCCGCATGCGTTTTTCCCACGGGAGGGAGTACCGGAATTGCCGCGGAAATTTCCACGGAAATTCCGGACGTGTGCACATAGCCATAAGGTGCAGCTTTTTTCTAATACCTGATTCTGGGGCGTATTGGCAGTGCTTTGAACGTAGCGGATACCCCGCTCTGCCCAAAGCGCCGCCCCCTGTTGTACGGGCAATGATTCCGGATGTGTTCATTGAACACATGCGGAATCAAACATCGTATTCACAGAGTGAGTTTGGGAAGAAGCCAACGCGAAACGCGCGTTGGGGCTAATTTTGTGATGTCTTAACGAGGTACTATGGGTAAGAGCATTTCTGTATTTATGCTTCAGGTAGCAGTGATATAGCATACTATTAAATGGCACCTTATGGATCCCTGTTGTGAAGGGCTTTAAATAACTAATATTGTGCCATGGTTAATATACTAATGCACCTTTCCATTTAAGCACTAGCACTTAATGTTTTTCATGAATGCTGTGCCCACCTTACTACATGATTGTTGAGACCCACATCTTTTGTTGTCCATTCCTCCCTATGCAAATTATTTTGTCATGTATATTTATGTGCCTTTTTGTAATTTAATAAAGAAAAAAACGTTTTTAGCACATTTTTTTTTCTTGGACTGTTACTCCATGTTTTTCTTGCATTAATACTGATGAGGAGTGTCCATATGGGTATTACCCAAGTCCTATGAATTTAGGCAGAGGACTCTATTTGACATGCTATAGAAATGTATTCTGCTATGATTCTCTTGTCTTATATGACAAATCCTGTACAGGGACTGAAAATGAATATTCATTGGAAATGGGGGAAGGTAGTTATATGTCACTCATCTAAACATTTTATGACAGCAATCAATGTGCGAGGACAAGGTGACCTCGCGTGACATGTTCATATCCTCTGCAAATTAATAAAGGTAATAAAAAGGTACAGGGAGACATTATCAGCGTGTAGAGGATTTATCGCTTATATGAGCAGCTCAGGAAAAATTACAACTAAAGCACAGCTGAACTCTGACTGTTTTCTGCAGTTGTTAGTCGCAGCTACGGGACATTTATCTGATGCCTGGTTCAGGGTTCATATCACACAAATATTGCGTGAACATCTCTCAGATAAGCACGGAAATTATAAGTACAGTATATATTTCTTGTGATCGCGGCTTCAAATTTATCTGCCAAAATGTATACAGTTAGCGTTCATTTGAAAAATATTTTTTTTTGCTTTCCAGGGAAATCCAAATGCATACAGCGATATTCAGCATATTGAAATACTCCTACTCCTTTCAAAGGAAACCTGTCACCCCCAAAATGGAAAATGAGCTAAGCCCACCGGCATCAGGGGCTTATCTACAGCATTCTGGAATGCTGTAGATAAGCCCCCGATGTATCCTGAAAGATGAGAAAAAGAGGTTAGATTATACTCACCTGGGCGGTCCCGCTGTGGTCCGGGTCCGATGGGCGTCGCGGTCCGGTCTGGGGCCTCCTCTTCTTATAATGTCGTCCTCTTCTTGTCTTCACGCTCCGGCACCAGCGTACTTTGTCTGCCCTGTTGAGGGCAGAGCAAAGTACTGCAGTGTACAGGCGCTGGAAAAGGTCAGAAAGGCCCAGCACCTGCGCACTGCAGTACTTTGCTCTGCCCTCAACAGGACAAACAAAGTACGCTGGAGCCGGAGCGTGAAGACAAGAAGAGGACGTCATCGTATAAAGATGGGAGGTCCCGAACCGGACCGTGACACCCATCAGACCGCCCCTGGGTGAGTATAATGTAACCTCTTTTTCTCATCTTTCAGGTTACATCGGGGGCTTATCTACAGCATTACAGAATGCTGAGGATAAGCCCCTGATGCCGGTGGGCTTAGCTCATCTTCCATTTTGGGGGTGACAGGTTCCCTTTAATAAGTTGAAGATTTTCTGCACCTATTAAATAATTAAGGATACTTGTGATTTTTCACTGCATTTAGTGCTTTTTTTTTTTACATGCATTTTTGTCAAGTTTTTGACGCTGTGGCTTGTGTCTCTTGTTCGTATGTCATTCTTGTAATCAAGATACTTTGTTTTTGACACTTCCTGGTATTGGACTTTGAGAACAGTTTATTGATAGTCATGTGCAGATTACATGCATTTTTTGGTGCGTTTCTTCGGCAATTTACAGTAGAAAAGACTAGTGTTTTCAAAGATCCATATATAAGCTGTGAAAAAAGTTGCATGCGATCACCTTTAAGGCTAAGGCACTATGAGGGTGTGTGTCCATGGGGCGCATTCCTTCAGTATTTGCTGTGGATTGGATGCTGCATACAGCTGCAGCATCCAATCCGCAGCGTCCAGATGTTACAGCTTAGTGGATGGGATTTTATGAAATTCTATCTCCACTATGGGTACAAACATGCAGTGGCACAGACCTGCGTATATGCACATGCGGCACGTCTTTCTAGACCGCAGCATGTCTATTTAGTCTCCGCAAGATAAATATCACAGTCCAATGTATAGGACATCTTCATGCATGACAATGCCCCATCTCATGCTGCAAAGAATACCTCTGAGTCATTGGCTGCTATAGGCATAAAAGGAGATAAACTCATGGTGTGGCCACCATCTTCCCCTGACCTCAACCCTATAGAGAACCTTTGGAGTATCATCCAGCACAAGATCTATGAGGGTGGGAGGCAGTTCACATCAAAACAGCAGCTCTGGGAGGCGATTCTGACTTCATGCAAAGAAAAACAAGCAGAAACTCTCCAAAAACTCACAACAGTTCAATGGATGCAAGAATTGTGAAGGTGATATCAAAGAAGGGGTCCTATGTTAACGCACGATCAGTTCAAATTTGTTGCTGTGCAGGAGATTCCTTCCGCACAGCAACAGTTAACAGCCGCCAGCCAATCACAGGCCTGCAGCAGACGTCAGCGCGCACGTCGCCGACGTATGACGTCACTGTTATACCACGGAACGACACTGCACGCCGCCTCAGCCATATCGTAGGTGAGGACATTACTGGAGCTCGGCCAGGGAAGGAAAATTTTTCTTTTTGTGTAAAGCCGTGGTATGGGGCATACTATACCGGTATGTGGGTGCATTATACTGTGGGGATGCTGCAGTATACTGTGGGGCTGCTTCATTATAGTGCTATGGGAGTACATTATACTACTATGGGGGTGTATTATACTATATATGACTATGGGGTACATTATACTGCTATATATGACTATGGGGTACATTATACTATTATGGATGTCTATGGGGGAAATATGGAAAGACAAAGCAGAATGTGAAGACACGTGAGGTCCAGAATGTGGAATATTATTACTGTAGGGGCTAATTAAAGGATATTATTTTTGAGGATACTGTTTTCACTATGGGGAAGGAGATGTACTGTTACTGTGCAGGATGACACTGTCGCTTTTTTTTCTTCCTTCATCTGGCGCAGTGAAGCGGTTGGGGAAAAATTGGGAATAACTGTGTTATTTTCTGCAGAGACGAGTCCTGGCGGTCTGTACTGAATGAAGATGAAAAGTGAAGATGAAGAACTTCAACTAGCAATGTCACCGGTGAGTCAGTGTGTTACCTGTACGCTGACACTATACACTGTATACTATTTACAGAGCTCTTGTGTATAATGTTACTGGTGATCACTGTATTACCTGTACACTGACACTATTTACAGGGCTCCTGTGTATAAGGTCACCGGTAATCACTGTATTTATTACCTGTACACTTACACTATATACAGAGTTCCTATATATAATGTCACTTGTGATCACTGTATTACCTGTACAGTGACACTATGTACAAAGCTCCTGTGTATGTCTCCAGTGATCACAGTATTACCTGTACACTGACACTATGTACAGAGTTCCTGTATATGTCACCAGTGATCACTGTATTACCTGTACATGGACACTGTATACGAAGTACAGATCTCCTGTGTATAATGGCACTTATGGTAATTATTATTATACATTTTTATAGTGGCATTTATTCCACTTATTTACAATTGATATTAGTATTGTTTTTTTATTGATCAGTATTGTAGTATTCGGTCACTATGTTGTGGTAATATGTGGTCTGGTCATGGTGTGGCAGTATTTGTTCCTTGTATGTGCTATTATTCGGTCACTGTGGTGGTAACATGTGGTCTGGCCATGGTGTAGCGGTATTTGTTCCTTGTATGTAGTATTTTTCGGTCACTGTGGTGGTAATATGTGGTCTGGTCATGGTGTGGCAGTATTTGTTCCTTGTATGTGATATTATTGGTCATTTTAAAAGTTGAAAAATAAATAAAAAATATACCTAAAGAGTGTTGGTTATTTTAATAAATGTTTAGTAAGTTACATGAGAGTTGGACCCGGCCAAAAGAGCCTACCTTGTCATAGTGGCGGATTAAAAAATCTTTTGGCCAAAACAAAAGCTACTGGCTATATATGTGGTAATGGGAACTGTAAATGTGTGATTGATGAGGATGTGGTGCAGAAGTGGAAGTGGGACTGTGGACGGTTCGAGGGGTGGAGGCGGGGCTGGGGTAGAGCCTGGGCGGACTCTCAAGGGGGCCCTGAAAATGTTGCCAGTTTGGCAGTATCGGGCCCTGAAATTCCTAGTTGCAGCCATGACATAGCCTCCCATTCCAGATGGAGGTTGCGTCATTACAACACTGGATTCAGATGGGTGGTCTGCAGGGGTGTAACTACAAAAGGTGCAGGGGTTGCAATCGCACCCAGGCCCTGGAGCCTAGGGGGCCCTAAAAGTCCCTTTGTCCTATAGAAAAAGACTATTGCTATTAAAGATTTAAAATATTTGGTGGCCCCGTTGGAGCTTTCGCATTAGGGCCCATGAGTTTCAAGATACGCCATTGGTGGTCTGCATACAGACTGCAATGCCTGGACTGAGTGTGTGTGTCCCAACACAAACGTGAAGCCACATATTTGCCTATAAGATCCGTGCAGGAAACACACTCAGTTCAGGCTTGTATAGACTGTGAAATGTTCCGCTCTGACAGCCCTATACTAGTATAGATCAGCCAGTCCCATCTAGGCAGGCTTTCTAGAAGGGCGCTGGACTTCCAAATACCCATCAGAGGACAAGGCGCCACAGCCAAAAAGCCTGGCACAGATCGCAGGGGAGGGACACGCGGGGCACATCACGGGGGGGAGGGACACGCGGGGCGCATCGCGGGGGGAGGGGACACGCGGGGCGCATCGCGGGGGGGAGGGACACGCGGGGCACATCGCGGGGGGGAGGGGACACGCGGGGCACATCGCGGGGGGGAGGGACACGCGGGGCACATCGCGGGGGGGGGACACGCGGGGCACATCACGGGGGGGGGACACACGGGGCACATCGCGGGGTTGGAGGGACACGCGGGGCACATCACGGGGGGGGACACGCGGGGCACATCACGGGGGGGGGACACGCGGGGCACATCACGGGGGGGGGACACGCGGGGCACATCACGGGGGGGGACACGCGGGGCACATCACGGGGGGGGACACACGGGGCACATCACGGGGGGGGGACACACGGGGCACATCGCGGGGTTGGAGGGACACGCGGGGCACATCACGGGGGGAGACACGCGGGGCACATCACGGGGGGGGACACGCGGGGCACATCACGGGGGGGGACACGCGGGGCACATCACGGGGGGGGACACGCGGGGCACATCACGGGGGGGGACACGCGGGGCACATCACGGGGGGGGGACACGCGGGGCACATCACGGGGGGGGGACACGCGGGGCACATCACGGGGGGGGGACACGCGGGGCACATCACGGGGGGGGGGACACGCGGGGCACATCGCGGGGGGGAGGGACACGCGGGGCACATCACGGGGGGGGACACGCGGGGCACATCGCGGGGGGGGGGACACGCGGGGCACATCGCGGGGGGGGGGGGGACACGCGGGGCACATCACGGGGGGGGGACACGCGGGGCACATCACGGGGGGGGGGACACGCGGGGCACATCACGGGGGGGGGGGACACGCGGGGCACATCGCGGGGGGGAGGGACACGCGGGGCACATCGCGGGGGGGAGGGACACGCAGGGCAGACCTATACATCACACAGACTAGTACATGTACCATGCTATAACCTGATGTACACAGCCCATGTTATAGCGGGAAGGCTGATTGGCCGCTGCTGCTTGCACACATCGCGGACCCCACACCCACTACACACAAGTAGCCCGCACGTACCTGGCACTGGTGGCATTAAAGCTGCTGCTGCGGGCACCCGGAGTCACTAGCTGCCGCAATGATAAGTGCACCAGTCCTCTGATGCCGAGCACATAGAGCAGCAGCACGGCCGGGACTCCAGCTCCAAACACCAAGCCACGGCTCCGAGTCTTTCGATCATTACCACCGTTATCCTCCCGCCGGTTCCCATGGCCGGCCCCGGCCGCAGAACTGAGCACATTGTGCCGGGACCGGCGGACAGTACCTCCCGACCTCTCCATGCCTGACACACTGTAGCTCCGCCTGCCGCTGCCATGGGAACTCCCAGCCAACCAGAGCCCGCGCTGTCACTGAACCGACCAATCACAGTGCAGCGGGAAGCAGCTGACAAGCAGAGAATTCCCGGTTGTCCTTGCCGGCAAATAACAGGGGGCGGAGAGGGTCCAACGGGCCGCGCTCCTTCACCAGCCGAGAGGTGAGCGCTGCGCCGGAGCACATACCGCTGCATCACGGTGGTCTGCCCTCAGCTAGCTGCCTACAGGAATGCCTGCACTGAACTCTGCTGGGGGTGTCTGCAGCCAGAGTGCCAGCTCCGCTTCCTTCCCTAGCCGTCATGCACACAGGTGGCTCTCCACAGCCTCTGCTCTGTGGGCCCAGTATGGCACCCATATAGTGCTGACACTGTACTCCTTAAAGGGATTGTCCACTACTAGGATAACTCCTTCTCAATCTGGATGTGTGCCCTTTATACTCCCAGGCCAGCGCCATTCTAGCGATGTCAGCACTCTTATTACGCCACGTGAGCCCGCCACCCAATCAGGTAGTGATGGGTCATTCGCGAACAATCTGGTACAAAGAGATGGCTCCCTGCTGTGAACAATGGGAGTCGGCACCCCAGTGAGCGCCACTAAAATCCCTGAATGGCGTAAAATCCTGGAGTTGGGCAGACTTAACTCCGTCCACCCAAACAAAACTCCACCAACTCATCAATTTAATTGGTAACTAGCAAGTGGTCGGAGTTTATGCCGTAGGTGGGCAGGGTTTCGGATGCATTATATTAGCATAAATATGTGTTCACGCATTGTGAACACATTTAAAGGGAACCTGTCACCCCCAAAATCGAAGATGAGCTAAGCCCACTGGCATCTGTAATGCTGTAGATCAGCCCCCGATGTATCCTGAAAGATGAGAAAAAGAGGTTAGATTATACTCACCTGGGCGGGCCGTCCGATCCGATGGGCGTCGCGGTCCGAGGCTTCCCATCTTCTTACGATGACGTCCTCTTCTTGTCTTCACGCTGCGGCTCTGGCGCAGATCAAAGTACTGCAGTGCGCAGGTGCTGGGCCTCTGACCTTTCCCGGCGCCTGCGCATTGCAGTACTTTGATCTGCGCCGGAGCCGCAGCGTAAAGACAAGAAGAGGACGTCATCCTATGAAGATGGGAGGCCCCGGACCGCGACACCCATCGCATCGGACCGCCCCTGGATGAGTATAATCTAACCTCTTTTTCTCATCTTTCAGGATACATCAGGGGCTTATCTACAGCATTCTGTAATGCTGTAGATAAGCCCCTGATGCTGGTGGGCTTAGCTCACCTTTAATACATGTTAATCTTTACTGTTTTTATTCCCTACAAAGGGTTAATGGTTTGACATGTAAGCTGAGCAGTGCACGAGCAGGTTATTCTGGTTCTAACTGGTTTTACTTCAGGTGTCCTTCCCGCATTTTTTGAGAACGTTGATTGGTCAGAGGGCTTTGAGCGGGAAGACATTTGTGTGTATAAATACAGCTGTTCGGGAGCGCTGCGCGCAGTTACTTCAAGCAAGTTTTGAAGATAAGAAGAACAGCTGATGGAGCCGCTAATACAACAGCTGCTCCGAAGGGCGGAGGATGAGGGCGGTGTCGAGTGGCTATGGAGCTGTTTGGCTATGGAACCTGCTGTAAAACCTACTTCCGCTCCGGAGGTTTTCTCAGCTCCTGTGCCGCAATCTCCGCTCTCTCCTCCTGTCCCCCGGGAGCTACTCGTCCCTTCTCTGATCTTTCACGGTTTTCAGGATGGATTTTTTGTTCCTCAATTCAAGGGCGTGGGTTGTAAATTAGTTCAGAATTTACCCTCAGCTGCCGAATACCCATTGTCACGATTCCCCTGACCGCTGTCACCAATGGGTCAGGATTCACACCGTGACCGTCACCCCTACGTCACGGATTGAGGTGACTTTAGGCCAACAGACGGCTATCACATGTGCAGGGGGGCTTATCTTAGTTATCCCTCCACTCCACGATGTGATGAAAAACCACACACAAGGCTATTGACCTCTTAGCTTACAGCAGGGGCTTATTCTAGGTATCCCACTGCTTTTCTATATACCACAAACTGCAGGGATTTATGTATATCCCGCTTACAGTTCCACTTAACACTTGCAGCTCTCTGGCGCCCCCTTACTCTCAGGTCAGATTAGGTACTGCACCCTGGGTAATTAGTTGCCAGAAAGGCTGCCTGCTATGTACTGGCTATTGGGCACGCTACAGCGACGCGATAACTACTCCCACTCAGGCAGAAACAATAATTATTAACGCCGCAGTCACTACAGCATCCCTCAACAGTCGGCACACATATCGCTGCCACCAGCTTCGATTAAACGGGTCCGAAGCTAACCCAACACAACAGTAACAGTAGCGTATTTCCCTTCAGAAGACAGGGTAAGTTTAGAGCATGGATGAACGAACTAATATATAATAGTATATCCCATTGAAATTAATTAGGCAGTGCTTTATCAAAAATATTTTATAATGAAGTTACAAATGAGACAATTGCAAATATGTACATGGGTAATTATAACATAAAGGGAATAAAAGAGAAAAGATAACACTCACATGTTAAAAGCATTGCAGGCAATCAGGCTAGGGCAGTTTCCATACATCCCAGTCCATGGGATGCTGCTGGCTTCAGGAGAAGACAAGAAGTCAGGAAGAAATCTAGCAGAGCCACAGCTGGGGATGTGTGCAGCCAGTTATACTTTCAAGGCTGTGACATCACAGAAAGGCTGGCTTATCCAGACCCTCCTCTCTCTACATTCTGAGTACTTCAATCTTAAATTTATCTACTTGCTATAACTTTGCTACAAAACATGACAGAGTCAGACTCAACCTATCATTCATCTCGGATTAACGTGGGCATTCTAATGAGATCAAATATGTCCTAACTGGGATACATATTTACAGAGAAATCCCTACTTCTTTACCAGATGGAGTTAGAAGCCCGAGTTTCATGGGATGTGTAGATACACCAAGTGAGACTAAGAATATATATTTTCGTATTTCTAGCTTAAATCGTTTGCCTAATATCTAACAAAAACTAAACAAAGAATCTTTCGTGAATTTTTGGAGCCACTTTTCCTTATAGCTGAACAAGAGCTTACACAGGAAATGCCAGTCGTAAATTCCATTCGGCAATAAAACCTCTCTTCCCCCATACTCTCAGAGAAGGAAAGCCAGGAATTTGCAGCTACAAACTGTTACTCCAAGAAGGGGGGCTTAGCCCACGCAGGCTAGCAAGAGAACTACTTATGATATTTTATACCATATCGTGACACCTCCCCCTTTTGGTGTGCGCTAGGGAGGTAGAACCCGACGGTATGCCTCCATGGGCACCTCAGTAGGTTCACCCTGGCGGGAGAGTCCATCTGCATTCCCATGCTCCCTGCCCGTTTTGTGTTCAATGGTGAAGTCAAACTGCTGAAGGGCAAGGCTGCAGCGTAGCAACCTGCCGTTGGTTCCACACATGGCGTTTAGCCAGCGCAGAGGGTTGTGGTCGGTCACCACAGTGAAAGTGTGACCGTACAAGTAGGGCTGCAAGCGCTGCAGGGCCCAGACTATGGCCAGGCACTCCTCGATTGTGGAGTAGGCCACTTCCCTCGGCAAAAGTTTCCGGCTCAGGTATAACACGGGGTGCTCTTGGTCCTCCGAGTCAACCTGGCTGAGCACAGCACCAAGGCCAAACTCGCTGACGTCGGTCTGCACCAAGAACGGTCGACTGCTGTCGACTGCTTTCAACACAGGGGCGTTGCACAGTGCGGTTTTCAATGCCTGGAAGGCCCCCTCACAGCCATCTGTCCAGTTGACGATGTGGGGTAGCTTCTTCCTGGTGAGGTCCGTCAAAGGTTTTGCCAGGCTACTATAGTGCTGTACGAAGCGCCTATAGTACCCTGCAGTGCCCAAGAAGGACATCACCTGTTTCTACCTAGGTTAATACGATTAATCCCCAATCCCCACAGTTTTAAGCGTACCCTAAAAACTCATTTGTTCAGACTGGCCTACCGCCTCAATGCATTAACCTAACGATCCCTGTGTGGCCTATTTAAAAAAAAAAAAAAAAAAAGGTTCCTCGCATCATGTTCTCATACACTTTATGCAGTATTAGCCCTCTGTGTCTGTACTGCTACATACTTAGGCAGTTAACTGGTTCATGCAGCTTTACATGAACACCTGAGCCTTACACTATGGCTGGTCCGAATAACTAAAGCAATTGTTATCATCCACCTCTCGTGTCTCCCCTTTTCCTCATAGTTTGTAAGCTTGCGAGCAGGGCCCTCACTCCTCCTGGTATCTGTATTGAACTATATTTCTGTTATGCTGTAATGTCTATTGTCTGTACAATTCCCGTCTATAATTTGTAAAGCGCTGCGGAATATGTTGGCGCTATATAAATAAAAATCCAAAAAATGAAGAAAAATGAAGCGGCACTCACCCGATGTTGCTGTATGAAAATGTCCTTTATTCAGAGCATACACTCACAGACAAATAGTGGAGAGGCGGCTTGGTGAGGAGAGAGGTGCAGGAGGAGGCAAGAGGACGACGGCCGTTTCGCGCCTGCGCGCTTCAACGGGTCCAGGTGCGTGAATTAAAAACGTCACATCCTATATAGGAGACTGAACATCTTGATGTGAACAGGTGATAACATTAAAAACACATTTGGGTACAAGCACCAAATTATGCTAATAAGCAAAAACAAAGACATTTTTTATATGTACTATACATTGTACTAATACAGAAGTTATAATTCTTAAAGGAAAATAGACATATCCAATTTGTCGTTCAATCCTATTGCACCTTGCGCATTTGTTTCAATAATCCACCTCGCTTCGCGTTGTAACAATACATTTCCGCGATCTCCCCCATTGTGGGGACTTTTTACAATTTCAAAACCTGCAAACCGTAAGACATTCGGGTCTGCATTGTGCGTATCACGCATATGTTTCACGAAGCGGGGGCAGCCCTTCCCAGAAGAGACTGAATTGTAATGTTCTCTAAATCTATGAAACAGTGGGCGGATGGTTTTACCGATATAGAAGAAATGGCATGGGCACATAATTACATAAACCACATATTGTGATTTACATGTTATTAATTGACGGACTGTGTGACAAATATGACCGATGCGGATAGGGTTATCAAGTAATCTGAATTGGCAATAACTGCAATTTCCACATTTGTGGTTACCTATAGGTTGCAGTTCCCTCAACCAATTGGGATTTTCGTTCACTGTCAAGCGGTTTTTCACAATTAAATGCCCCAAGTTTTTTGTACGTCTGTAGGCGAAAATTGGGTGATCTTTTGTCCTACAACGGACCGGAACCGCAATGGGGACGCCGGTCGCGTGTGTTTTCGCGAATCTATTCCTGGCAGTCTTTGAGGAAAGATATATAACTTCAACTAATAATCCTTTTTTGCGGTTTATACGTGCTTATTACAGATTTGCGGATGATGTCTTTATTGTATGGGACAGCTCAAAACAGGATTTTGAGGATTTTGTTTCTTATCTTAATAACAACAATGAAGATAATATGCAGTTTACTGCCTCATTTGGGGGTTTGTCGCTTGAATTCTTAGATGTTAAGATTGAAATAGTGGAAGGGAAAATCAATACATCGGTACACAAAAAATCGACAGCAACAAACAGTTTATTGCATTTTAATAGTTCTCATCCTTTTCACACAAAAAACAGCATACCTTATAGCCAGATGGTTAGATACAGGAAAATCATTAATAATGAGGAAGTTTTTGATAAACAACTAACTGAACTTAAAACCAATTTTCTGGAAAGAAATTATCTCCCCAAAATTTTGTCAGCAGCGGAAAACAGGGTTAGGAAATTAGCACAGGAAGATCTGCTTAAAAATCGCAAAAAAATTAAAAAGTCCCCTGGTGACAGTGGTAATAATAAGTTTGTATTTACATTCATGCATAGCCCGATGAATAAAGTAATTTATGCGGCTATACAAAAAAACTGGCATATTTTGCAGTCTGATAGGGAACTTTCATCCCTGACAAAAGATCACCCAATTTTCGCCTACAGACGTACAAAAAACTTGGGGCATTTAATTGTGAAAAACCGCTTGACAGTGAACGAAAATCCCAATTGGTTGAGGGAACTGCAACCTATAGGTAACCACAAATGTGGAAATTGCAGTTATTGCCGATTCAGATTACTTGATAACCCTATCCGCATCGGTCATATTTGTCACACAGTCCGTCAATTAATAACATGTAAATCACAATATGTGGTTTATGTAATTATGTGCCCATGCCATTTCTTCTATATCGGTAAAACCATCCGCCCGCTGTTTCATAGATTTAGAGAACATTACAATTCAGTCTCTTCTGGGAAGGGCTGCCCCCGCTTCGTGAAACATATGCGTGATACGCACAATGCAGACCCGAATGTCTTACGGTTTGCAGGTTTGGAAATTGTAAAAAGTCCCCACAATGGGGGAGATCGCGGAAATGTATTGTTACAACGCGAAGCGAGGTGGATTATTGAAACAAATGCGCAAGGTGCAATAGGATTGAACGACAAATTGGATATGTCTATTTTCCTTTAAGAATTATAACTTCTGTATTAGTACAATGTATAGTACATATAAAAAATGTCTTTGTTTTTGCTTATTAGCATAATTTGGTGCTTGTACCCAAATGTGTTTTTAATGTTATCACCTGTTCACATCAAGATGTTCAGTCTCCTATATAGGATGTGACGTTTTTAATTCACGCACCTGGACCCGTTGAAGCGCGCAGGCGCGAAACGGCCGTCGTCCTCTTGCCTCCTCCTGCACCTCTCTCCTCACCAAGCCGCCTCTCCACTATTTGTCTGTGAGTGTATGCTCTGAATAAAGGACATTTTCATACAGCAACATCGGGTGAGTGCCGCTTCATTTTTCTTCATTTTTTGGATTTACATTACTATTTATGTTGTGCACCACCCCAACGTTTTTGCTTATTGCATGCCGCAGTGGTTCTTATCTGAGTCTCTCTGATCCATACTTCAGCGCTGGTTGCTTGAGGTTTGGGCAAACTCCACGTTTTGTTTTATTTGTGGAGGAAACACCTGGTGCCATTCTACTTCTTTTGATACATATATTGTTCAAGCTCGCTCCATTTTTGAATTGAGCACAGGTGTTGCGCATAAAGCCTAACTCAGCACAATGGATATATGCCAAGAAGATAACATGGACTCGGACCCTGGCATTGCATTGGAGGATGGTTTACAGGCTGGTAGAGAGGGTGCAGGGGAGTTCTTTATGGATTGCAACCATAAATATGAATTATTGCTAATAAGCACAAAGACACTAGAAACAAAGATATACTCTTTGGCTGAGAGGGAAATCAGACTATATTGGACTATTCAATCTTTAAAATCTTATACCGAATGTGGACGCGTCCCAAGGGGACTGCGTGTTTATAAAGAAATATCACAGTTTAGTGGTGATGAATCATTCCAGAAGGCTTGGGAAAAAATTCATTTACAATGTTCACGGAGCCTACTGGCACTAGTAATCATACAGAATGAAAAAGAATACGCTGCATTGTGTGAGCAATTGGAGAATGCTAAACAAGAGCTGAGTTCACGTGTTACAGAAATCCAAAATAAGGTATTTTTTAAAAAATTAAATAAAAAATTGGTTTTAACACAGATTGAAACAAAACAGAAGAAAAAAGATAAATTTTTGAGAGACAAAAATGATTTTGCCACTGGGCAGATTTTCTCCTGGAATAAGCATAGCAGCAAAAAGAGAAATTTTCAGAGAAATCAATCTTTTAAAAAATTCAATAAACGAAAAATGCAAAGAGATGGATGGGTAACAGACTCCGATTCTAGTGGGGTTGACGAAGGCTTAGAAAATAAAGGAGCCACAGCTGCGTGTTCTCATAGTGACATCCCTTTAGGAAAAAGACCCGAAGAGGCGGACGAAAAAAGAAACCCACAAAAGAAACGCAAACCAGTATCCTGGAGAAAGTGAGAACTGATAGTAATAAATTGCAAATAATTAATTTGTCAAAAAGAACTTTGACCCAGGAACAAGAACAAGTGCTTTCGTTGGGTTTAAATTTCTGCATCCCAGAGGAATTCAATTTTACAGACTTAAAGATCGATCTGTTTAAAGCTACAAGAAAGTTACATCTAAAAAAATTTTTTTCAAATATTAAAGAGAAAAAATCCTCTTTTGATACCTCTACAGAAAGCCCTGCCTTTATTGGGAGTTTAGGCTTTATGGCTTTTCCACCGGCTGATCAGAAAGACATTGAAGATGCATGGCTCCTTGCTAACCTGAATGAATCAACCACCACATTACGAGATTCAAAGACTATTGTAGAGGCTACCCCCAATATAGAATCTTTCAGAGGAGGTATAAAATCAACGTTTATGCCCCCCATCTCTCCAGGAAATGCTGTAGACTTATTCCAGGATTTGGTGATAAAAGATGTGGAAGCCATTCTATATCAGCACCCCCAAATAAATTTGTCAAGGGATGAGGAGAATGCGATTTATGAAATGCAGCGGTGGAATGACACAATCTTCAGGAAAGCAGACAAGGGTGGCAATATAGTTATTCTAGATAGAAGTTACTATATTGAGGAGGCAATGTCCCAGTTGAATGATAGATCTACATACACCCCATTAGATTTCAATCCTACTTCGAAATTTAAAGAAAAATTGAGAAAGCTCTTGAATAAATACGTATTAAAAGGGGTATTATTAAAAAACAAAGCTGAGAAACTGCTCCCTGAACATCCCACTATCCCTAACTGGTACAGTCTGCCAAAAATCCATAAACATGCTACTAAACCACCTGGAAGACCTATAATATCTGCCATTGGCTCATTAACAGAACCCTTGTCCAAATTCCTGGATTGGTTGCTCAAACCACTGCTGCATAAAATTCCCTCCTTTGTTAAGGATTCGGGAGATTTTTTATTAGCTCTGTGCACTTTAGATTGGCAGCCCACTTTTTCATTGGTCTCGATTGATATTGTGAACCTGTATACACGGATCCCCCACAACAAAGGCATCGAATCGATACGTTTGATATTACAGAATTGTAATAAAGACCAGGACTTCATTGATTTTATCACTGAAAGCCTGGACTTTGTATTATCACACAACGCATTTAGATTCATCAATAAATGGTTCCTACAACGGACCGGAACCGCAATAGGGACGCCGGTCGCGTGTGTTTTCGCGAATCTATTCCTGGCAGTCTTTGAGGAAAGATATATAACTTCAACTAATAATCCTTTTTTGCGGTTTATACGTGCTTATTACAGATTTGCGGATGATGTCTTTATTGTATGGGACAGCTCAAAACAGGATTTTGAGGATTTTGTTTCTTATCTTAATAACAACAATGAAGATAATATGCAGTTTACTGCCTCATTTGGGGGTTTGTCGCTTGAATTCTTAGATGTTAAGATTGAAATAGTGGAAGGGAAAATCAATACATCGGTACACAAAAAATCGACAGCAACAAACAGTTTATTGCATTTTAATAGCGCTCATCCTTTTCACACAAAAAACAGCATACCTTATAGCCAGATGGTTAGATACAGGAAAATCATTAATAATGAGGAAGTTTTTGATAAACAACTAACTGAACTTAAAACCAATTTTCTGGAAAGAAATTATCCCCCCAAAATTTTGTCAGCAGCGGAAAACAGGGTTAGGAAATTAGCACAGGAAGATCTGCTTAAAAATCGCAAAAAAATTAAAAAGTCCCCTGGTGACAGTGGTAATAATAAGTTTGTATTTACATTCATGCATAGCCCAATGAATAAAGTAATTTATGCGGCTATACAAAAAAACTGGCATATTTTGCAGTCTGATAGGGAACTTTCATCCCTGACAAAAGATCACCCAATTTTCGCCTACAGACGTACAAAAAACTTGGGGGATTTAATTGTGAAAAACCGCTTGACAGTGAACGAAAATCCCAATTGGTTGAGAGAACTGCAACCTATAGGTAACCACAAATGTGGAAATTGCAGTTATTGCCGATTCAGATTACTTGATAACCCTATCCGCATCGGTCATATTTGTCACACAGTCCGTCAATTAATAACATGTAAATCACAATATGTGGTTTATGTAATTATGTGCCCATGCCATTTCTTCTATATCGGTAAAACCATCCGCCCACTGTTTCATAGATTTAGAGAACATTACAATTCAGTCTCTTCTGGGAAGGGCTGCCCCCGCTTCGTGAAACATATGCGTGATACGCACAATGCAGACCCGAATGTCTTACGGTTTGCAGGTTTGGAAATTGTAAAAAGTCCCCACAATGGGGGAGATCGCGGAAATGTATTGTTACAACGCGAAGCGAGGTGGATTATTGAAACAAATGCGCAAGGTGCAATAGGATTGAACGACAAATTGGATATGTCTATTTTCCTTTAAGAATTATAACTTCTGTATTAGTACAATGTATAGTACATATAAAAAATGTCTTTGTTTTTGCTTATTAGCATAATTTGGTGCTTGTACCCAAATGTGTTTTTAATGTTATCACCTGTTCACATCAAGATGTTCAGTCTCCTATATAGGATGTGACGTTTTTAATTCACGCACCTGGACCCGTTGAAGCGCGCAGGCGCGAAACGGCCGTCGTCCTCTTGCCTCCTCCTGCACCTCTCTCCTCACCAAGCCGCCTCTCCACTATTTGTCTGTGAGTGTATGCTCTGAATAAAGGACATTTTCATACAGCAACATCGGGTGAGTGCCGCTTCATTTTTCTTCATTTTTTGGATTTACATTACTATTTATGTTGTGCACCACCCCAACGTTTTTGCTTATTGCATGCCGCAGTGGTTCTTATCTGAGTCTCTCTGATCCATACTTCAGCGCTGGTTGCTTGAGGTTTGGGCAAACTCCACGTTTTGTTTTATTTGTGGAGGAAACACCTGGTGCCATTCTACTTCTTTTGATACATATATAAATAAAAATTATTATTATTATTTATTATTATTCTTGGTCACGGGAGTGGGCCAGTTCACGATCACTCCCACTTTGTCAGGCTCTGGCTTCAGGGTGTTCCCGCCTACCCGGTGCCCCAGGTAGTGAACCTCCCTCATGCCCATCTGGCACTTTTCCGGCTTGATAGTCAGTCCTGCTTGGTGAATTCGCCTGAGCACCTCCTCGAGATGCTGCAGGTGTTCCTTCCAGGAGGGACTGAAGATGGCAATGTCATCCAAGTACGCCACGGCGTACGTCTCCAGTCCCTGAAGCAGGAGGTTGACCATCCGCTGGAAAGTGGCAGGGGCATTCTTCATGCCGAAGGGCATGACCGTGGACTCGTACAGTCCGAAGGACGTGATAAAGGCGGACTTCTCCTGCGCCTCGGGGCTCAGGGGAATCTGCCAGTATCCTCTACTCAAATCCATTATTGTCAGGTATTTTGCGCCAGCTAACTTCTCAAGCAGCTCCTCGATGCGCGGCATGGGGTGCGCGTCAGAGGCTGTGATGGCGTTGAGCCCCCTGTAGTCCACGCAGAACCGGGTGGTCCGGTCCTTCTTTGGCACGAGAACTACAGGTGAGGCCCACGCACTCTTTGACCGTCGAATCACCCCCAGCTGTAACATCTCATCAATCTCTTGGCGCATAATCTGCTGCACCTGGTCAGAGATTCGATAGGGTGTTCGCCGTAGTGGGGCGTGATTCCCGGTGTCCACCTCGTGGACTGCTAACTCAGTCCTCCCAGGTCGGTTGGATAACACGACCCGGAAAGGTTCCAGTGTGGTTTGCAACTGCACCCGCTGGGGTTCAGTTAACGAGGCGCTTACCTCCACATCCTCGATGGACCCATTGGCCTTGGCTTGGGCCAGCAAGTCCAGGAGGGTGTCTTCCTCACCGTCTTCGGGCAAGCTGCAGACCGGTAGGACGAAAGGTTCACGTTCGTGATGAGCCTTCATCATGTTGACGTGAAAGGCCTTTCGCCTACCCCGAGCGTGGTCAAGCGTGACCACGTAAGTGACCGGGTTGAGCTGTTGGTGGACGACGTACGGGCCCTCCCAGGCGGCCTGAAGCTTATCCGTTGGTACGGGGACCAGCACCCACACCTTTTGACCCACGTGGTAGGTCCGCTCCCGGGCGTTCTGGTCGTACCAGTGCTTCTGATCAGCCTGAGCCTGCGTCATGTTGTCATACAGGAGCTCGAAGGGGGAGAACCCCGTCGAGGCCTGCGGAACCTCTCGGTAAGCGAACAGCAGGTATGGGAGGTACCGCTTCCAGTCGCGCCCTTGGGTCTCAACCAGCATGCGTAGCATCTGTTTGAGGGTACCATTGAAGCTTTCACACAAGCCATTGGTCTGTGGGTGATACGCACTCGATACCAGGTGCTTCACCTGCATTCTCTTACAGAGAGCCTCCATTAGGCGAGACATAAATTGGGTCCCTTGATCAGTAAGCATTTCCCTGGGAAATCCTACACGTGAAAAGATGGCCAACAAGGCATCCGCCACCTTATCTGCCCTAGTTGACGACAGAGCTACTGCCTCTGGGTACCGGGTAGCATAGTCCAGGGGTCCCCAACTCCAGTCCTCAAGGCCCACCAACATGTCATGTTTTCAGGATTTCCTTAGTCTTGCCCAGGTAATAATTGCATCACCTGTGCAATGCAAAGGAAATCCTGAAAACATGACCTGTTGGTGGGCCTTGAGGACTGGAGTTGGGGACCCCTGGCATAGTCTACCACAGTAAGGATGTATTGCTTTCCAGAGCTGCTGGGGACGGCCAGCGGGCCCACAATGTCCACCGCGATCCTCTGGAAAGGCTCCTCTGTTACTGG
Organism: Ranitomeya imitator; assembly: GCF_032444005.1. Classification (NCBI taxonomy): domain Eukaryota; kingdom Metazoa; phylum Chordata; class Amphibia; order Anura; family Dendrobatidae; genus Ranitomeya; species Ranitomeya imitator. The sequence goes on from NC_091282.1 coordinate 448,902,292, forward strand.
CAAAGAGATCAGGGGAGCCTTAATAGCAGGCCCCGCCTTCCCCACTCTTTGACAAGTGACACAGGAGCGGCAGTAGTTTGACACATCTGTCCCCATCTTAGGCCAATAGAAGTGTTGAGACAGCCTGGCCTTAGTTTTGCTGATCCCCAAGTGTCCAGCTAGCGGGATCTCATGGGCAATCCGCAACAACTCACCCCGGAATTGCTGTGGGATGACCAGCTGTCTTTCCCTCAACCACTCCTTTTGTGATTCTCCGGGTACTGTCTCCCGGTACAACCTTTCTTGTTCCCAGAACACCTCCGTATCAGCCTCGGAGAAGTGCGTCCCGGCAAGTTGTCTCAAACTCTCTAGGCTCGCATCTGTGTGCAGAGCGGCCTGAAACTCCTGGCTAGGGGAAGCCAGAAGCGACGTCAGGGTCCCTTCCCCACGGGAACCCTCTTGGACCTGCTCAGGGTCCACCTCTGGTTCAGTCACAGTGATGACTGAGGAGGGTCCGGAAGGCAGACAGTTATCTGCGTTCCGGGCACTCTGACTGCGGGTGACAGCAGCTACGTAGGCTGTCTCCCCGGGGGTTTCTACAGTCCCATCAGCCGGCGCTGCTATGGGCTCTACCTCCCCATCCACCCCCAACACTCCAGGGGCAGTGCTACTTATGGGCCAGTTACCTTCCTCGGTGGCACTGGTCACTTTCATGGCATCACCTTCCTCACGGTTCCCATGAATCTCCCCATTTCCTGTAGCACTGACACTTACCCCTGTTAGGGGTTCCTCAGCCGTCTCACTCCGCAGAGCGACGTGGCTGGGCACGCCTGTACCTATGGACACATTAACCTTCACAGAAAAATCATTATCAGGTTCAGCTGGCACAGCTACAACATTTTCACCATCAATCCTAGGAAAAAAATGGTTAATAGATGCATCATCACAAGATAAAGCATGGTCAGGTAACACATGCGATCTCCCATCATCATCATCAGGGTTAACTTTACCCTCATTAGTAGATTGGGGAGGGGTGTCAGGGAAGTAGTATGCAAACATCCTCCCCAAATCAGTCCCCAACAAAACATCAGTGGGCAAATTATCCGACAGCCCCACTTCCTTCACCCCGCTCCCAGCACCCCAATCAATAAAAACCCGGGCCATCGGTAAGGGACAGCTGATGCCCCCAATCCCAGTGACAGTTAGGGTTTTCCCCGGAATGATTTCTTCAGGGGCCGTCAGTTCGGGTCGGATGAGGGTTCGTTCAGCCCCGGTGTCCTTGAGGCCTGTAGCAACATGGCCTCCCACAGTGACGTGCTGTACATTGTCACACACCCTCCCAACCACACCACCCACCAAAAGAACTGCTGCATTAGGCCCTGGGGCCTTGGCTGGGGTGTTCTTCTGCTTGGCTGGGCAGTAGGTACTGATATGACCAGTCTGATTGCAGATGAAACACTTGCGAGGTTCGGTGGTAGGTCTGGTGTTGTTGGCCACAGGGCCAGGACCTCTGGTGTGTTGGCTGGCAGGGGTACTGGCGTTGGTTGCAGGCTTACCCCCTCTCCAGCTGGTGGTGACTGGCTTCCGCACTTCCGATCTACGGTTGGCCTCATAGGCATCGGCAATCTGCGCTGCTTTCGTCACGTCTTTGGGTTCTCTGTCCATCACGAACTGTCGCACCTCAGCCGGGCAAAGATGAAAGAACTGGTCTTTGATCATCAGGTCTCGCAGCTGTGCAAAGGTGGTCACTGACAGTCCTTGGGTCCACTGGTCAAAGTGGGTCCCCAGTCCATGCACCACATCACTGTAACTGTCGTGTGGGCCACGTTGGAGGGTCCGGAACTTTCTACGGTACACCTCGGGTGTAAGCTGGTACTTGGCTATCAGAGCCTGCTTGATGGCCTCATAGTCACCATCTTGTTCTTGAGAGAGGGCAGCAAATGCCTCCAGAGCTTTACCTCTCAGCCCTGGTGTCAGGTATCGGGCCCATTCATCTGTAGGCAGCCGGTACTGTCTGCAGGCTTTCTCAAAGGCCCGCAGAAAAGTGTCCAAGTCTCCGTCCTTCTCCATAACAGGGAAGTGATCGGGCCGGGGCTTCGGTATCTGAGCGCTGCTGGGCTCACGTCTCTGGGCGGTGGAGGGCATCCCCCCCTGCCGGAGCATCTCCAGTTCATGTTCTCGCTGGGCTTGGCGCTCGGCTCGGGCCTCCTGCCGATACTGCTGAATCACCCGCAGGCGTCCCTCATGGTCACCAGTGGGGAGTTCTTCCAAGGCCGCCTGCAAGTGGGGGTCCAATTCGCCCAGATTGCTAACAGGGCCGGCATTCAGTGGTTGGACCTCTGCTGCAGCACCATGTTCGCTGGTGCTGGCTTCTGCGGTCTCTGGGCTCTGTGACCTGGCTTGGTCGGCTTCAAATTGCACCAGTTCAGCGACCATTTGAGTCTTGGTCTTACCCTGGGGGTTCAGGCCATGGTACGTGCATATCCCAGCAAGAATGTCCTTCTGCTGGTTGTACCAGGCTTCCCCTTTCGCAGCCATGGTTGCCAAATAAAAGATAGGATAGAAAAACGAAGAGAAAGGGAAGGGATAATTACCAGTACGCAATTGTCTCACAACTAAAAAGCACTGAGTTCGTTCTCCAAACTTATTTGCGCAGAGTCCTCGCAAGAACTTTCTACAAGTTTTTAGTGAGAGGAATGATTACTCAAACCAAATCACTAATGCTCTAAGATATCCCACCGCCTTGCCACCAATTGTCACGATTCCCCTGACCGCTGTCACCAATGGGTCAGGATTCACACCGTGACCGTCACCCCTACGTCACGGATTGAGGTGACTTTAGGCCAACAGACGGCTATCACATGTGCAGGGGGGCTTATCTTAGTTATCCCTCCACTCCACGATGTGATGAAAAACCACACACAAGGCTATTGACCTCTTAGCTTACAGCAGGGGCTTATTCTAGGTATCCCACTGCTTTTCTATATACCACGAACTGCAGGGATTTATGTATATCCCGCTTACAGTTCCACTTAACACTTGCAGCTCTCTGGCGCCCCCTTACTCTCAGGTCAGATTAGGTACTGCACCCTGGGTAATTAGTTGCCAGAAAGGCTGCCTGCTATGTACTGGCTATTGGGCACGCTGCAGCGACGCGATAACTACTCCCACTCAGGCAGGAACAATAATTATTAACGCCGCAGTCACTACAGCATCCCTCAACAGTCGGCACACATATCGCTGCCACCAGCTTCGATTAAACGGGTCCGAAGCTAACCCAACACAACAGTAACAGTAGCGTATTTCCCTTCAGAAGACAGGGTAAGTTTAGAGCATGGATGAACGAACTAATATATAATAGTATATCCCATTGAAATTAATTAGGCAGTGCTTTATCAAAAATATTTTATAAAGAAGTTACAAATGAGACAATTGCAAATATGTACATGGGTAATTATAACATAAAGGGAATAAAAGAGAAAAGATAACACTCACATGTTAAAAGCATTGCAGGCAATCAGGCTAGGGCAGTTTCCATACATCCCAGTCCATGGGATGCTGCTGGCTTCAGGAGAAGACAAGAAGTCAGGAAGAAATCTAGCAGAGCCACAGCTGGGGATGTGTGCAGCCAGTTATACTTTCAAGGCTGTGACATCACAGAAAGGCTGGCTTATCCAGACCCTCCTCTCTCTACATTCTGAGTACTTCAATCTTAAATTTATCTACTTGCTATAACTTTGCTACAAAACATGACAGAGTCAGACTCAACCTATCATTCATCTCGGATTAACGTGGGCATTCTAATGAGATCAAATATGTCCTAACTGGGATACATATTTACAGAGAAATCCCTACTTCTTTACCAGATGGAGTTAGAAGCCCGAGTTTCATGGGATGTGTAGATACACCAAGTGAGACTAAGAATATATATTTTCATATTTCTAGCTTAAATCGTTTGCCTAATATCTAACAATAACTAAACAAAGAATCTTTCGTGAATTTTTGGAGCCACTTTTCCTTATAGCTGAACAAGAGCTTACACAGGAAATGCCAGTCGTAAATTCCATTCGGCAATAAAACCTCTCTTCCCCCATACTCTCAGAGAAGGAAAGCCAGGAATTTGCAGCTACAAACTGTTACTCCAAGAAGGGGGGCTTAGCCCACGCAGGCTAGCAAGAGAACTACTTATGATATTTCATACCATATCGTGACACCCATTTATACTTAAAGGGACTCTGTCACCTGAATTTGGCGGGACTGGTTTTGGGTCATATGGGCGGAGTTTTCGGGTTTTTGATTCACCCTTTCCTTACCCGCTGGCTGCATGCTGGCTGCAATATTGGATTGAAGTTCATTCTCTGTCCTCCATAGTACACGCCTGCACAAGGCATTGTGCAGGCGTTTACTATGGAGGACAGAGAATGAACTTCAATCCAATATTGCAGCCAGCATGCAGCCAGCGGGTAAGGAAAGGGTGAATCAAACACCCGAAAACTCCGCCCATATGACCCAAAACCAGTCCCGCCAAATTCAGGTGACAGAGTCCCTTTAAGGAAAAATTGTTAAAAGACCTAAAAATGGGTAGAATTTCTGGCCCTTTTGATTCCCTCCCCCCCCCCCCCCCCATTTAAAAAATTATAGGGTCTCCCCTATTGGGATAGTCCCTAAAAAAGAGCCAGGCTCCTTTTGCTTAATACACCATTTGTCTTATCCGAAAGGAGCCTCTCTTAATGATGAAGTTAACACTTATATTTGCTCTGTAAAATATTCTTCCTTTGACAAAGCCATTGAAATCCTCCAAAGGTTTGGCCAAAATTCATTCATGGCAAAATCTGATATAAAATCTGCTTTCAGAATCTTACCCGTTAACCCAGATGGCTTTAATTCGCTCGGTTTATTTTTTGATAATAAATTCTTTTTTGATAGGTGCCTCCCAATGGGCTTTTCGTTGTCTTGTTATTATTTTGAACCATTTTATACATTTTTGCACTGGGTGGTTGAATTTTCGGTAGCAAAAGGCCGAGTGTTACATTATCTAGATCAGGGGTCCCCAACTCCAGGCCTCGAGGGCCGCCAACAGTGCAGGTTTTCAGAATTTCTTTAGTATTGCATCGGTGGTAATGTGATCATCTGCACAGGTGATGATTCCAACCCCTGTGCAATACTAAGGAAATCCTGAAAACCTGCACTGTTGGCGGCCCTCGAGGCCTGGAGTTGGGGACCACTGATCTAGATGATTTTTTGTTTGTTGGCACAATGGGCTCTGATGCTTGTTTTTTTCCATCTGCATAGTTTTATAAAAATTTGTGAGCATTTTGGGGTTCCGATTGCAGAGGAAAAAACAGTTCCCCCCTGCACTTCTTTAGAATTTCTTGGTATTCATATTGACTCTGTGACAATGACGTGCTCCCTTCCGAATGATAAGATTTGCAGGTTACATACATTGATTCAAAATTTTTTACTTAAAGATAAGGTTACACTAAAAGAGCTCCAAGCTTTGTTGGGAATGTTAAATTTTGCCTTGAAGGTTATCCCTATGGGTCGGGTGTTTTCTAAGCGATTGTATGATCTCACAGCTGGTCACTCTTCCCCCCACGCTCATTTGCGTCTTAATAGTGAGGCAAAGGATGATTTGAGAATCTGGTTGAAGTTTTTGTTAGAATTTAATGGGAAGAACCTTTGGCAATCTGCTTTCATATTTTCCAACGAGATTAGCTTATCTTATTTTACTGACGAACACCTCGGTATGGGTTTAGCATTTTCTTCCAATTGGTCCTTTAAATCATGGCCCAAGGCTTTGGTCGATAAGAAAATTACTAGTAATTTAGCATTTTTGGATCTTTTTTCTATTTTTCTAGCTATCCATTTTTATAGTGCTTGTCTTGCCAACAAACGCATTATTTTCCGTTCCGATAAGCAAGGTCTTGTCTTCATGCTAAATACTCTTTCCTCTAAGAATCATCTGTCTTCTGTTGTTCTTAGGCATTTGATCCTCCTTTGTTTAAGTTCAAATATTTGGCTAAAAGCTGTTTTTTCCATCAATACCAATAATGTTTGCCCCCCCCCCCCCCCGCTCAAACATATGCAATATGGCGGGGGTCTCATGTCCACATAGACCTAAATTACCTCATACACTTGTAAACAAGGGTCATTGGAAGGTCAAGTTTTGTTTCTATTTATGGTAAAGTGGCTTAAACCAGTTTTTCCTGGTTTTTGTGCGCTCATTTTTTCCTGTATTGTGATTTGGTTTAGGCCGTTTTGGCGGTCTTTTTTCTGATTGATAAGCCAGGTTCCTGTCAGCGCCTGTCACTCAGCTGGCGCTTGAAGAGAGAAGAGGACTCACCTCGGGATGGAGACGCTGCTATAGGAACTCCTGGCCAGAGCCGGCGGGGAGGATGGCATGGAATGGCTAAGGAGCTGCTTAGCTATAAAACCTCCGGCGGCAGCCTCCGAAGCCTTGCCTCCTCCTCCCGTACCGGAGGTCCCGGTCCCATCCTCGGATCCAGCTCCCTCTCCTCAGTATGCCGGCGGCTCTGCTGCGAGATCCAGGAAGCAGAAGGCGGTCACCTCCCCTCCATCCTCACCGCCAGCGTCCAGGCGCGTCTCTTCAGAAGCAGGAAGGAAGCCACGTCGCCGCACTCCGGCCAAATCTCGCAGTCCTCAGCGAGATTCCGGCGGCTGTCACCCCAGCATGTCCCCTTCGTCATCAGGAGCCACCGGTAAAGCCAGGGAGGGTTCTGGCCGTAAAAGCGCTACGGTGCCCTCTTCTGCTGGCTCCCGGGCGGCTTCTGCGGCAGCTGCTGAGGGATCGAGGTCCGGCCTGGCTATCCAGGAGCAGTCGTCGGATGAAGATGAGATTCTTCAATCAAGTGTTCCCAGGCATCTGCGCTCGCCCCCCTCTGCGGGCTGGAGCACAGGACACAGAGGACGAGACGACCGACCGGCAATGGGTGAGACTTTCACTGTTCCTACATCTGTCCCTCAGAGTCAGTTAAAGGACTTGATTAAGTCAGTTGTAGCTGAAGCCTTAGGTGAAGCTTCTAGTCATTCCCAGTCAGCGGCTTCTCACGCCACTTTGCGCATGGAAGCTCCTGCTCATACTGTTAACCCTTTGAACCCCTTTAAGGAGGCCTTAACATGCGAGCTCTCCCCCCTTGGCTTCCATTTAAGCTCCTCTGTTAAGGAGCTTATTTGGAACAACCAATATGTGGACATATTTTCATTACTTCCCCACAGAGACCTCCCTCCAAAATCTGAGAATAAAAAGGATGACAAATTTGAATCTGATGACGTAAAACGCAGCATCAGATCTTTTCATAACTGGATCCAAGCTCTATTTATGCTGCAGTTTTAGGAGAGAAATCTCCTAACCTGTGTAGCAGCCTATTTCAACATGTTGATATCATTTTGGAGGCGTACAAAAATTTTGGAGGCTCTGCTTGGCTAAATTACGATGAGGCATTCAGACATAAGCTATCAGTGCACCCTGAGGTTAAGTGGAGTTCCAAGGACATTGGCATCTGGATTAACCTCATGCTGCCTGTTAGGAACGCTGTGAATAGGCAGCCTAATAGTATGGTTACAAAGAAAGGCATTTGCTTCGCTTACTTCGAGTCCTTTTGTAAGTGGAGCAATAGCTGTCGTTTCCGGCATGAATGTTCCTTCTGTGGGAACCCCCACCCGATGTCAAAGTGCTTTAAGAAGCAGGCCGTGCAGCAATCATGCCCTAAGGATGCAATTTCAAAAAGCTCAATCACCAGTGAAGCTGGAAAGGTTGGCTCACTTGCTAAACAGGTATCCAGACAAGCAGATTAGTAGGTTGCTTTACGGTGGTTTCTCCACAGGTTTTTATGTACCGCAATTTAAAGGGGATGGATGTAATTTAGTTAAGAACTTATCTTCTGTTTCTGAATTTCCTGAGGTTGCAAGAGACAAAATTTGTAGTGAATTAGAGTTAGGCAGGGTGGCTGGCCCGTTTTCGTCTCCCCCATTTTTAAATTTCTGCATATTCCCCCCTAGGTATTGTTCCCAAGAAAGAACCCGGCTCCTATAGGATGATTCACCATTTATCTTACCCATTGGGCCAGTCACTGAATGATGAGGTGGATAAGAAGTTATGTTCTATCACCTACTCATCCTTTGACGGCGCCTTGGATATGTTAAGAAAATTCGGCCCTAATGCCCTAATGGCCAAATCTGATATTAAATCTGCCTTCAGACTTCTCCCAGTTCATCCTGAGGGGTTTAATTTAATTCTCTCGGTTTTCACTTTGTCTACCAATGGGCTTCTCCCTGTCCTGCTTTTATTTTGAGAATTTTTCCCGTTTTTTGCACTGGGTTCTAGAATCTAGTATTGAAGCGGCTGTTTTGCACTATTTAGATGATTTTCTTTTTGTTGGTCCCCCTCAGTCCCTTTCCTGCGAGCAGACTCTTAACAAATTTTTGCAGTTATGTTCCCATTTTGGCGTCCCGATTGCCCATGAAAAAACAGTAGGCCCATCATGCCGTATTGAGTTTCTAGGCATCACAATTGACTCAACGAGATTGGAATCTATTTTACCTCAGGACAAAATTGAGAAGCTTCGGGGTTCCCTTCTTAACCTTTTGTCTAGGAATAAAATTACTCTGAAAGAGCTTCAGTCATTACTTGGTCTTTTAAATTTTGCCCTGCGGGTTATACCAATGGGTAGGGTTTTTTCCAGGAGCCTTTATGAGGCCACTAAAGGCCTCTCGGCCCCTAGCTCACACATCAGGGTCACTTCCAATTTAAAAGAGGACGCCAAAGTTTGCTATCGTTTCTAGCAGATTTTAATGGGAGATCTGTAGCTCAGTCTCCTTTTGCCGCGGCGGATTCTTTTCCTTTTGTTTTTTCGACGGATAGCTCTTTGGGTTTTGCTATTCTATTTCGATCGCATTGGGTATCCCTGGCATGACCTGAAAAGTGGGTCTCCAAAAAGCTTAATGAGAATTTACTAGTTCGGGAACTTTTTTCCTTGTATTTAGGAATTTTGTTATGGGGTCAGCATTTACAGAATTCCAGAATTTTGCTATTGTCTCCGAATCAGTCAGTAGTCTTCTCAATTAATACCCTGTCATCTAGACACCTTCACGCAGCAAACATTTTGAGGCTTTTAGTCTTGGAATGCCTGAGATGTAATATTTGGCTAAAGGCGAACTCAGGTGTCAGTAAAGGTAGTTGTTTGACTGATTTCTTACTTCATTGTCAGTGGCTCCGTTTTTACCAACAGGCGCCATGTGCAGACAAGGAAGCAAGCCCTTGCCCTCTTTCAGTCTGGGATATGATTCCAATATAATTCCTTACTTTATTCAGAATTCCTTATCTAGGAGATCATGGGCTGACTACTCAGCTGCATGGAGGAAGTGGACCAATTTTTCCGAACTTTACGGTTTTGAAGCAATGGTTCCCAGCCCAATGTCTGCTTTGAAATTTGCAGAAGCGCTAGTTGAAAAGGGCCTATCGTACTCTGCAATTGCTAAATGCTTTGCAGGAAATTCCTTCTTTCTAAGGTTATACGGTAGTACCGCTCTAACGGAATTTTTCTTGGTCAAACAATTTTTTGAAGCGTCTTAAAAGGGATAAATTTGTGCCAGATTCCAGACGCCCAATTTCTATCTCTTTATTGCGTAGCATATGTTCAGCCCTATTACATGTATGCTTCAATGCGGAAGAGCCTCTGTTATTCACTTCCATATTTTCCGTTTCCTTTTTTGGGGCTTTGAGAGTCAGTGTGGTGGTTTCTGTCAAGAAATCGGACCCCTCTGGGCTCATGTTGTCGGATGTTAGGATTTTTGAATCATTCGTGTTATTTATAAGGAAATCCAAAATGGACCAGCTGGGCAGAGGTTCTGAACTTAGATTGAATTCGTTTCCTGATCCAGTGATATGCCCTGTGCGGAATCTATCAAAATGGATTAGTTTAAGGCCTGTATTTCAGGGCTCTCTATTTCTGCACAGGGACAAATCCCCCGTTACGGTTTTCCAGTTTAATTTTATATTAAAGAAGTGTTTAAGCTTTCTAGGTAAAGGTCACCTAAAAATCACCTCCCATTCATTTAGGATTGGAGCGGCCACGGAAGCGGCCAGAGCGGGCTTATCTGATGATAAGATTAAGAAAATGGGAAGATGGAATTCAAAACGTTTCAAACTTTATGTCCGTCATGAGTTTTATGATGACTAATTCTTATTTTCTTGTAGGTCCAACAATTATTTGGATCGTTGGTCACTCTTTTGTCTTCTGGTCTCAGAAGAGGGCCAGCTTTCGTTCTTCTTCTGAGAATTTGTCGTTTGACCCTTCCAATACCCAGGTTTTCTGGCATAGCATACGTGGGATGAGATGGCCCTCTTTGGTGTTTGAATTGCAAAATTGTATGGTTAAATTCCCTTATCCGGATTTGATAATTCTGCATTTTGCTGGTAATGATTTAGGAAAAACCAACACTTTGAATTTATTGGCCGCTATGCGGTCTGACCTTATTTGCTTGAAACAAAGCTTTCCATCGTCTTGTATTGTTTTTTCGGAAATCATACCCAGGCTCTTATGGCATCAGAAGCAACTTTGCTTTGTGGATAAAATCCGGAAGAGAGTAAATTTTTCCATGAATAAATTCTTACCCCTTATTAACGGATTTTCGTTTAGACATATAGATCTAGAGGGTTTCCTGTCGGGTATGTTCAGGTAGGACCTGGTATATCTGTCTGACATTGGCCTAGACATTGTCAATTTAAACATGGGTAATATCATTGAAAAATGGCTGTGTGGTTTGGGGGGGGGGGGGCCTCGACACTTTGAGTCTTGGCCTTGTGGGTAAAAATCACCCTTCCTTGGGTGGATTTGGCTACTGGATGAGTTTGGTTATGGACTTTTTAACTTATGAAATTTATTTATCGGTATTTATTCAAGTTGTATGTTACCCAAAATAAAACCTCACAGCCATATTTTATTCCACCAATAATTGTCTTGTAATTTTATTTATTAAAGGGTCTTATGGGGACATGTTTGCCCCCCCGCTCAAAAATATGCAATATGGCGGGGGTCTCATGTCCACATAGACCTAAATTACCTCATACACTTGTAAACAAGGGTCATTGGAAGGTCAAGTTTTGTTTCTATTTATGGTAAAGTGGCTTAAACCAGTTTTTCCTGGTTTTTGTGCGCTCATTTTTTCCTGTTTTGTGATTGGTTTTGGCGGTCTTTTTTCTGATTGATAAGCCAGGTTCCTGTCAGCGCCTATCACTCAGCTGGCGCTTGAAGAGAGAAGAGCCCACCCGCCCTCCCATTATGTTAGCACTTTAACTGTCAATCGGTTTTATTTGTGGGGTAAAAATCACCCTTCCTTGGGTGGATTTGGCTACTGGATGAGTTTGGTTATGGACTTTTTAACTTATGAAATTTATTTATCGGTATTTATTCAAGTTGTATGTTACCCAAAATAAAACCTCACGGCCATATTTTATTCCACCAATAATTGTGTCTTGTCATTTTATTTATTAATGGGTCTTATGGGGACATGATAATGCACAGCTTATTTGTCACCGCCAGGCGTCTCAACCTCTGGATCGAGTCTCAGAAGCAGACAAAGGAAGATCAATTTGTCCTCCACAATTATGGGAATTAATTCAAGTTTGATTCATTGTTGTGTAGAGAATTCTTTGGTAAATAAAACATGGGCTGACTACTCAGTCGCTTGGAATATGTGGATTAAATTTTGTCATGCCAATAACTACCCTTTTCAGGAAGGCGACCCTGCTGTTGCCTTATGTTTTGCTGAACAATTGGTAAGAAATGGCTTATCCTACTCGGCCCTTTCAAAAAATCTGTCTGGAATATCATTTTTTCTCAAAATTTTAGGTAAAAAACCATTGTCTGATTTTTTTCATAGTCAAACAATTTCTGAAAGGCTTTAAAAGGGCTACTTTCATGCAGGATATGTGTCGCCCTATTTCAGTTAAATTACTGAAAGACATTTGCCTATCTCTTCCTTCAGTTTGCAACGATCTTTTTGAAGCATCTCTTTTCTCTACCGCCTTTTCTTTTGCATTTTTTGCGGCGTTGAGAGTGAGTGAAATTGTTTCCCTCAAGAAATCGTCTCCGGCGGGTTTGTCATTGGAACATGTTATGTTGCATGGGCATCATTTGGTTTTGTTTATCAAAAAATCTAAAACCGATCAATTGGGCAGAGGTGCTTCTGTAAAATTGAATGCGATTTCCGACCCTATCATCTGTTCGGTTTCTAATGCTAGGAGATGGTTGGCCTATCGGCCTAGTGTAAATGGCCCATTCTTTTTGCATAAAAATAACGAACTAGCAACGGTGTTTCAATTTAATTTTATTCTCAAGAAATCTTTAAGTTATTTAGGTTTGGGAAGCCTTAAAATTTCGTCCCATTCCTTCAGTATTGGAGAAGCTACGGAGGCTGCCAGGATCGGACTTAGTGAGACTCACATTAAAAGAATTGGTAGATGGGAATCTAACCGTTTTAAATTATATATTCGTCCACAATTATCATATCATTAACATGTTAATCTTTTAGGTGTTTTCACTATTTGTATCATCGGACATTCCTTTGTGTATTGGGCCGAGAAGAGGGCATTCGTAAGATGTTATTCCGAAAATCTATCTTTTAATAATTCCTTCCTCCAGATTTTTTGGCATAGCAAGAGAGGAATGTTGTGGCAGAACTTGATTTTTGAGATACATAAGCTAGCCGAGAGGAGACCTTACCCGAACTTAGTCATTATCCATTTTGGTGATAACGACCTGGGTAAGGTAAAAACTCTTGATCTTTTATCTTGCACCAAGAGGGAGTTTTTTAATGCTACATTTGTATTCTCAGAAATTATCCCAAGATTGTTGTGGTTTCAGAAGAATACATCGTTCCTTGAGCGAATTAGAAAGAGGGTTAACAGGAAGGTTCAGAGTTTTATGTTGTTAATTCAAGGCTTCTCTTTCAGGCACGTCAACCTTGAGGACTCAGTTCGAGGATTGTATAGGATGGATTGGGTGAATTTGTCCAATATTGGCCTGGACATCTTTAATCTGGATCTCCAGGCCATTATCGAGGATTGGCTGGGGCATTTTGGGGGGGGGCTATGCCTTGTTGAGGCATGGCTTTTGGAAAATCGCCCGGGTTTGGGTGGATTAGGACATTTCATGGTGAAGTTTATTCAGTTTTTATGGAAATTATAAAGGATATGTTGGTTATCCATTTTATTAAATTTCAGTTATGTTACTCAAAAATAAACACCACAGCCAATTTCTATTCCAAACTAAATATTGTAGTTTTGTGTCTTTATTTATTGGGTATTGGTGGGGATTGTGTTACCATGAACACCCTCCCCTTAGTGAAATCTTAAGGGGGTCGCATGATAACACAGCCACCATGATAACAATGTTTAATACATGTCAATCTTTACTGTTTTTATTCCCTTCAAAGGGTTAATGGTTTGACATGTAAGCTGTGCAGTGCACGAGCAGCTTATTCTGGTTCTAACCGGTTTTACTTCAGGTGTCCTTCCCGCATTTTTTGAGAACGTTGATTGGCCAGAAGGCTTTGAGCAGGAAGAAATTTTTGTGTATAAATACAGCTGTTCGGGAGCGCTGAGCGCAGTTACTTCAAGCAAGTTTTGAAGATCCCACCCTCCCTTTTGGTCTTTTTACCCCCTTTTGTTGTGTCATTTATTTTGTGGGAAAATCGCCCGGGTTCGGGTGGATTAGGACGTTTCATGGTGAAGTTTATTCAGTTTTTATGGAAATTGTCACGATTCACACCGTGACCGTCACCCCTACGTCACGGGTCGGGGTGACTTTAGGCCTACAGGTGGCTATCACATGTGCAGGGGGGCTTATCTTAGTTATCCCTCCACTCCACAATGTGATGAAAAAACACAAACAAGGCTATTGACCTCTTAGTTTACAGCAGGGGCTTATTTTAGGTATCCCACTGCTCTTCAATATACCACGAACTGCAGGGATTTAGGTATATCCCGCTTACAGTTCCACTTAAAACTTGCAGCTCTCTGGCGCCCCCCTTACTCTCAGGTCAGATTAGGTACTGCACCTGGGGTAATTAGTCGCCAGATAGGCTGCCTGCTATGCACTGGCTATTGGGCACGCTGCAGCGATGCGACAAACTACTCCCACTCAGGCAGGAACAATAATTATCAACGCCGCAGTCGCTACAACACCCAAAAGCCTGCACACGGTAAGCTGCCACCAGCTTCGATTAAACGGGTCCGAAGCTAACCCAAAACAGTAGTGTAATTCCCTTCTTGAGACTTGGGGTACGTTTTAGAGCATGGAGAAATAACTAGTATTAAATATTATACCCCACAAAAGTTAGGCAGTGCTTTATCAAAATATTTTACAAAGATGTTACAAATGAGACAATTGCAAATATGTACAGGGTAATTATAAAAAAAACAAGGATTACATGAGAATAACACTTACATGTGTTCAAAGCATTGCAGGCAACCAGGCTAGTGGAGTTTCCATCTGTCCCAATGCATCAGTAGCACTCTGGGTAGGAACAGCTCTTCACGTCAGACTCTCAGACTCACATGTTGTCCCAGCAGCAGACCGACTCCTGGGATCTGGCCAGACAGTTATAGCTGCAGCCTGTGACATCCCAGAAAGGGGTTGGATCACCTCGTCCCTCCTACCTCTTCAGCTAACTAATTTTATCCTAACTTTTATCTAATTTCTGTAACTCCGCTACAGAACATGTCATGGCCATAACAAACCCAGCATTCATCTCGTATTAACATTGGCATTCTAACGAGATCAAATATGTCATATGTGTGATGCATCATTACAGAGAAATCCCTACTTTTTTACGTGATGGAGTTAGAAGCTCAGGTTTACCGTGGTGGATAGATCCACCGAGGGAGATTAAGAATATGTATTTTCCTGTTCCTATCTTAAATGGTTTGCCTAATATCTTACAAAAACAGAGCAAAGAACTTCCATGGATTCTAGAGATTTCTAATCCAGTTATAGCTGGAGAAGAGTTTGACTAAAGAGCCCGACTAAAGAGCCCGATATGTCATGGACTCCTATACCCCACCCTGGAAACATCCCCTATCCTCTAAAAGGAATTTGATATTCCCTGGACCTCTATATGCCCCCCCTCCCCCACCCCCGTATTTTTACCATATGCTTTGGCAATGCTAACATGTACTTAGTCCTGCCAATAAAGCTCATTTGAATTTGAATTTGTTTGAGCCTTCCAAAGCGATCGTAAATTCCTTTCCTCTCCGAGCTAGAGGCAATAAAATTCTCTTCCCCCATACCTTGGAAAGGAAAGCTCTTGGCTGAGTGAAAGGGAAGGGGGGCTTTTTAGCCCGCAGCCTGGCTAACAGAGAAACTAAACTTATATGATATTTCATACAATATCGTGACAGAAATTATAAAGGATATGTTGGTTATCCATTTTATTAAATTTCAGTTATGTTACTCAAAAATAAACGCCACGGCAAATTTTTATTCCAAACTAAATATTGTAGTTTTGTGTCTTTATTTATTGGGTATTGGTGGGGATTGTGTTACCATGCAGTCATCGGGAGTTTCCCAGAGCAGGGGTGTAATTAGAGGAGTGCAAGAGGCGGCCCCTGCAGCGGTGCAGCGCAGAGATTCACAAACTTAGCAATTCTCTAAAATTACAGTTCTGTTATGCTATCTATACACATGCTCACCCACTGAGGGGAATATCTAGCTAAGGTTCACACAGCTCTCTTAGCAATGTCTCTGAGAATCTAGGTTTGGCGTCAAACTCTCTAAAGTCTGCGTGTATGCACCCACCAGGATCCCTGTGGTGGGGCTTGTTATCAGGACTTACCGGCCAATAACTGAACACAGAAGTGGCTGTCTAACCGTCCGAACGGCCGTTTAGCTGGGAGACCATGGAGTGGAACCTGGGCTTGTCACCTGGAGCGCAGTTTTTGTCTGACAGGCTAGCAGAAGGCCATTCACGTCACAGCCAATGCTTTGGGTGGAATTTAACTCTGTATCCAACCGTAGTTGTCTCCCTAACATGATTCTTCTCTCCTGTGCTTCTGTCACATCTGTCTCCTATTAAAGGGACTCTGTCACCTGAATTTGGCGGGACTGGTTTTGGGTCATATGGGCGGAGTTTTCGGGTGTTTGATTCACCCTTTCCTTACCTGCTGGCTGCATGCTGGCTGCAATATTGGATTGAAGTTCATTCTCTGTCCTCCGTAGTACACGCCTGCGCAAGGCAAGATTGCTTTGCGCAGGCGTGTACTATGGAGGACAGAGAATGAACTTCAATCCAATATTGCAGCCAGCATGCAGCCAGCAGGTAAGGAAAGGGTGAATCAAACACCCGAAAACTCCGCCCATATGACCCAAAACCAGTCCCGCCAAATTCAGGTGACAGGTTCCCTTTAACTGCACTCCAAGATGGCCACCAGCAGCTCTCTGCCATCCTTCAGTCTTCCAACTCTTGCTGGGGGCAGCTCAAACTGGTTATTATCCTGTGTGCCAGCTAACATACAGGTGACAGTCGTATAAATCTGCAAACTGCTGCAGTCTAGTGGCTAAAACACCAGTAACATCTTTTATGTTTACACAGGTAATGAATGATATCTACTAAAACAGCTTTAGAAGGGGTGAGGAGTGGACTCTTCAACCACCCCCTCACATGCCACCCCACTAGCTGTTAGCTTCCTCGAAACACCTGTCCAGATGAAATTGTCCAGCGCATAGCGTTGTGGAGTTATGCCTGGGGTACCCTGAGTGGTTCTTCACAGAACCGGATTTGTTGAATCCCCTGTGTACTCTTGCTTTGAACAGTCACAGTTTGGACTGGGGCCATCGTCTCTCCCTGTATATCGTCTCTGGGGGAAACCACAGGTTGGGAAATAGTCTCTCTGGGGGGCAATATTGTAATAGATAGACCCTAAGTCTGTAAGGGAGCAGGTACAGGCCACCAATCATCTATAGGCGGGTCCGCTGTCCCTGACTCCGGTTCAGGTGCCGCCTCAATGATTGCGGCTTCATCAAACTTATATCATCACAGTATGTTGCGATGGAGATTCCTAGTCGGCCCCCAAGTCCCAGCTCATACACAGGGATATTGGGCTCCACCCTCCTTTTTACCACATACTGTACGGCCTCCCACTGGTCATCTAACTCCCAGACCACTTTTTGACTCGGGCTAGCACTCTTTTCCCTGGAGCAAACACTGTCCTCTGTACTGGTCTCTGGTCATGATGTATCAGCTGTCTCAACTGATCACCCACTACTCTGCACCGTTCTCAAGTGCCATCGGTGCTCTTGGACCCACGCTGTAGTGGTCCAAGGACGATCAGCCATGGGATCAGTCATGTGTAGGTCTTCAATTTACCTACTTGCCCTCCCGAACATCAGCATGTGGGGCGAGTAACCGGTCGTGCTGTGCACTCGATTACTGTAGGCCCACATCAGGCAGGTACTCAGGCCAGGCTCCTTTTTGATCATTCTCCAGGGTTCGCAGCATTTGCAGGAGGGTGCAGTTGAAACGTTCACATGTACCATTGCCTTGCGGATGATAGGGTGTCATCCTACACTGCTCAATAGCATACAGGAGATACCGTTCATTCATTAAGGTACCCTGGAAGCACACTCCCTGATCGGAATGAATCCACCGTGGACACCCAAACACTTGAATGAAGTGTTGACATACCGCCTCAGTTGCTGATTCTGCGGTCTGGTCTCTGGTAGGTACCGCCATTGCATATTTAGTGAAATGATCAATCATCACCAAACAATGTGAGTGTCCCAAACAGGAGAGCCCTATTTACACAGTCTATGAGTATCTCCAGCAGAGCGGATGTCTGGAAGGTCTAAACAGGAACTCGCTGTTCCAGACTGTTGCTCAACCCACATGCTCAACATTTTTGGCACGCTTCAATTACCATCTTTTCCAGATCTGGGCAGTAAATTATTCTCCGCAACCACTTATAAGTCTTTTCGCTCCCAAAATGAGCCCATCTCTCATGTGCCTCACGAGCAGCTACTGGACCTAATGACATGGGAATCACAAAATGATGGCGGTGCTGCAACTCCGACAGTAAGTATATCTCACGACACAAAAGTCCCTGAATCACACTGAATTTATCCCATTGACGCAACAGTTTTTCCCCCTCTGAGGACAGCTGTGACCGCTCCTCTTCCAAGGCCAAATATTGGCCTGGACCCAATGTTTTACCTGCTGCACATCTCTGTTTTCGTTCTGGGCCCATTCCCAATCCTCAGGAGCTTTTCCGAGCACCGTGGGCATCCCAGAGGTCACCCCAGCTGAATGCACCATGCTCTGGAAGACAGGCAGTCGAGCTAGGTCAGGGGTCTCTGTCTTCGAGTTCCGCATCAAAACACCTAGTGGGCTGTCCGATTGGGACCCGGGATAATGCATCTGCATTTCCATTTTCCCTTCCTGACTGGAACTTGATACGGTAGTTAAACTGAGCCAGCCGCACCATCCACCTCTGTTCTAGTGCCCATAGTTTGGCATTTTCCAGGTGGGCCAACAGATTATTGTCAGTCATTACTACCATTTCAGCCCATTAGGTACTCTGCAAATGGTTCAGTCATAGCCCAAACCAAAGCCAGTAGCTCTAGCCTGAATGAACTAGAGTATAGTTTGCGGGATTACGATCTGTCTCTCTTAGGGAATGCCTTCCATAGGAAACCACTCTTTCTCTCGGCCTTCCTGTACCTGTGATACCAATGCTTTGTGTATAGCAGGAACGACGTAAGCCAGAATTGGAGAGCTGGTTAGGGCAGCTTTCACTTCTTCAAAGGCCTTCTGCTGTTGAGGACCCCACTGAATGGGATAATTTTGGGCCCTCGAGATGTGCCTTTCAGCAGCTCATTCAAAGAATCAACCAGATGGGCGAACTTTGGGACAAAGCATCGGTAATATCCTACCAGTCCCTGTTACAGAACCCCCAGCACCAAGAATATGTTATGCTATATATATATTCTGTATAATAGTTTCCATGTGAAATGCATCAGTCCACAGGCTGCGCCCCTGGACAAGATATTCTCTTTCTGACTTCCCCCACCTTTGTAATTCCCACAGTAAATACCAGCAGTCTCCAGCCCCCTGCGGCTATTGTAATGTATGTCTGGCCTGCTTTTTCTATTGGCCCGCCCTGTGTATCTGTGTTATATATTCTGTGTGTTGTAAATAAAGTGTGTTCTTTTAGACTGGAAATACTTGGAGTAGCAGTCAGCTTTTATATGCTCCCATGTAATCAAGAAATTCTAGCCAGCGTCCTTCATTCCGAGTCCAGCAGAAGCGGAGTGGACCTCCTGAAACACGAGGGGTGCTGAAAGAGGTACTACAGCCCAGTAGACCCCGTTACACTAGTGGCAGACAGCAGGATGTGATATTCCTTCTACAGGAGGAAAGGAATGAATGGAAGACAACTACCAGAAGTTAAAGAGGACTACACTAAAAGATCTGGTGGAAGCCCGAGGGTTAATCGCCAGCAACAAAACAAAAGCGGATTTGATAGCAGCCATCATGGAACACGACAGTGCAGCGCCCCCCAATGTGAACGTGGAGGAGACTGAATTCCAGAGGGAGGTAAAGAACAGACTGGCATTCTATTGCCCAAACCCTGCAGTAGAGATCATACGAGAGGTGATGGCTGATGTGCGTACTGATCTGAAGGAAGAGATGGCTGAGCGGACCAGGATAGAGCTAACAAAGATGGAGATGGCAGAGCGGAGAGAGGAGAGTCAGCGAGCAAGGGGAGCTCTGGCCTCCGCCCAAGTACCTTCAATAGTAAGCCACAAAAAGATCCAGTATAATGCATTCCGACAGTTGGGGGAGGCAGAGGAAGACATTGATGGCTTTCTGCAGGACTTTGAGCGGCAGTGTGCCCTTCATCAAGTGAAGCCGGAGGAACGGGGTCAAATTCTGGCCAGCAAGCTGACATGCCGGGCAGCGGACGCCTATCGCACGGTACCTGATGAGGACTGTATGGACTATGAGCGGATCAAAGAAGTGATCTTGGCCCGGTATGCGCTGACACCAGAGGCATACCGCCAAAAGTTCTGCGGACTTATAAAACGAGTAACCGATACCCACGCTGAATGGGCCTGTAAATTACGGCGGTCACTTCTACAGTGGGTACAAGGGAGCCAAGCAACCACTAAGGAGGACGTCCTCCAGTTCTTCTTGTTAGAACGATTCTTTAATGGACTAAACCCCGAGACACAGGAATGGCTTCAGGACAGGCGGCCAATGACTCTTGAGGAAGCCGCTCGTCTGGCCGATGAACATCATGACGCCAGGAGGCCTCAGTTGTCCGGATCAAAGATGGTCATTAGGGGTCCGACCATGGACTTGGAGGGCTCCAAACCACCGAAGATTGTGGGGGGACCAGCTAGAAACCCGGCCTACCACAGTTCTCCTGGGGCGCGATGCCACACCTGCCGTCAGCTGGGCCACCTGCAAAGACAATGTCCCAACCGGACTCGGCATAGCCAGTGGCCAAAGGCGGAAACAGCTACCTTCCGCCGGGCCGCTGTACACTGCTACCAAGGCGAAGCTGACCCGGCATTGGGGCTACAACTAACCAAGGGGTGGAAGACATGGAGGAAGTGCTGCATGAAGTAGACCCCGTGCAGGCAGCCCGGGCAGATAATCGACAACAGCATCGACAGGTCATGTGGGTTAATGGGAAAGGCATGCAGGGACTAAGAGATTCCGGAGTAACATTGACCCTTGTGAAGCCTCATCTCGTCCGGGACCAAGAGAAGACGGACCGGACAGTGGCAGTCCGTGTAGCAGGGGGAGCCATACATCGACTGCCCACTGCCAGGATTCACCTAAACTGGGGAGTTGGGGATGGCCTTGTTGAGGTCGGCTTGATGGAGGATTTGCCTGCAGATGTTTTGCTGGGAAATGACTTGGGGCCCATGTTGTCTGCCTTCTCGGTTGCCCCTCTGGCTGAGACATATCCTGTGACCACCCGGAGACAAGCTCGAGCTGCGGAGGCGGAATCACACTCAGAGGAGGCCCAGGTAAGACATCCCAGCCCTACATGTATTCCCATAGCCAGACACATTTCTTTGGCCACCCCAGATGAATTTAAGAGGGAGTTACTTGAGGATCCTTCATTGGAGGGATATCGTGGGAAGGCGCAGTAGGGGAGAGTCGTACTGGAAGGGGAACAGTTTATATGGAAGCAGGGACTCCTCTACCGGATCACAGAGCAGCACCACACAGGGACGAGCCCAACTATAAAACGACAGCTGGTAGTTCCCAAGAAGTATAGGCAGGAGTTACTGTGAATCTCTCATGACATACCCTTGGCCGGGCACTTCGACGTCAGTCGCACCAGGCATCGTCTGACACAAAACTTCTTTTGGCCGGGGGTAACCTATGATGTTCGTCAATACTGCCAGACCTGTGACAGTTGCCAGCACATTGGCAAGAGGGGAGATCGATGCAAGGCCAAATTACGCCCCCTCCCCATTGTGGAGGAACCATTTAGCCGAGTAGCGGTCGATCTGATAGGGCCGTTATCCAAACCCAGTCCGACAGGGAAAAGGTATATATTGACAGTGGTAGATTATGCCACACTGTATCAAGAGGCGGACGCGTTACCTAACATACTGGCAGAGATGGTGGCGGCTGCCCCGCTCCAGGTTTTCTCACGGGTTGGATTTCCCCAGGAGATTATCTCAGACCAGGGTACCCAGTTTACAGCAGAGGTGACCAACCAACTGTGGAAGCTGTGCGGCGTAAAGTCCAATAGAAGCGCCCCGTACCACCCGCAAACCAATGGGTTGTGTGAACGCTTTAACGGGACGTTAAAACAACTTATTGGGACTTTTACCAGGACCTACAGGGACTGGGAGAAATTCTTGCCTCACCTCCTGTTTGCCTATCGAGAGGTGCCCCAAGAATCCACGGGGTTCTCCCCATTCAAACTGGTATACGGGAGACGGGTAAGGGGACCCCTAGACTTAGTGCTAGAACACTGGGAAGGGGAGGGCATCATAGAAGGGTTTCCTATTGTACCCTATGTGCTGGAATTCCGGGACCACCTACAGGAGCTGACCCAGGCTGTACGTGGGAACATGCAGGCGGCCCAGCGGCGCCAGCGCGTATGGTACGATCGGAGGGCCAGAGAGCGTACCTTGGAAATAGGGCAGAAGGTCCTGGTGTTAGAGCCTACTAGGCAGAACAAGTTCCAAGCTGCATGGCAGGGGCCCTACCAGGTAGTGGGGAAAATAGCCGACACCACCTATAATGTCGCCGATTGTGACGACCCCAGGGTTATCCGCATGTTCCACGTGAATATGCGGAAGCCCTATCGGGAGCGCCCTGAAGAGGTAGTGGCCATCTGTGCACCTGAAGCAGAGGATTTAGCCGGACTTCCCTTGCCAGATGTCTTAGGGGAGAGGACTCAGTCTAAAACATGGGACCAGGTACACTGGGGTGAAGACTTAGGTCCCCGGGAGAGACAGCAGGCGGAGGAGTTGTTGAGGCAGCGACAGAGGATGTTTTCGGTGAAACCCGGGTACACTCACCTGGCACAACACAAGGTTGAGACCCAGGATCAGACCCCCCTGCGACAACCCCCCTTCTGCGTCCCTGAGTCTGTACGAGAAGGGATGCGACAAGAGATACAAGAGATGTTGCATTTAGGGGTCATTGAAGAGTCAGTCCCTGGGCATCCCCCGTAGTGTTAGTGCCCAAGAAGGATGGGACTACACGGTTTTGTGTAGACTATCGTAAGCTCAATGAGAAAAGAGTGACGGATGCGTATCCCACGTGTGGATGACTTGTTAGACCGGCTGGGGGGGCAAAGTATTTGACCACCATCGATTTATGCAAAGGCTACTGGCAGATTCCCCTTAGTCCTGATGCTATTCCCAAGTCGGCTTTTTTCACCCCGTTTGGCTTATTCCAGTTTCGAGTTATGCCATTCGGGATGAAGACTGCCCCGGCGACCTTCCAGAGGCTGGCTGACCGGCTTCTAGATGGTCTCCAGGACTATGCGTGTGCCTACCTGGATGACATGGCCATCTACAGCGCGACATGGGAAGAGCATCTAAATCGCCTAGAGACAGTATTAGACAGGATCCACAAGGCCGGAATCACCCTGAACCCAAACAAGTGTCACCTGGGCAAAGCAGAGGTTCAGTATTTAGGGCATTGGGTGGGAAGTGGGAAACAGAGACGACACCCAGCCAAGATTGAGGCCATAGCCAAATGGCCCACCCCACGCACTAAAACCCAGGTCATGGCATTTGTAGGGACAGCGGGGTATTACAGGAAAATTAGTTCCCAATTACAGCAGGTGGCTAAGCCCCACACTGATCTGACCCGTAAGAACCTACCCCAGGTAACCTGGACCCCAGAGTGTGAGAAAGCCTTCCGCCAGCTAAAGGACGCCCTCACCAATACCCCTGTATTGGCCGCACCCGATCCAACTAAACGTTTCCTGGTTCACACAGACGCTTCTATGTTTGGATTGGGGGCAGTACTAAGCCAAGTCGGGCCGGACGGCCAAGAACACCCGGTAGCTTACCTGAGTCGGAAACTACTGCCCCGTGAAGTAAGCTATGCGGCCATTGAGAAGGGAGTGCCTGGCAATAGTATGGGCACTCAAAAAGTTACAACCATATTTGTATGGACGACAGTTTTCCCTCCTAACGGACTGTTACAAAACCCCCAGCACCAAGAATATGTTATGCTATATATATATTCTGTATAATAGTTTCCATGTGAAATGCATCAGTCCACAGGCTGCGCCCCTGGACAAGATATTCTCTTTCTGACTTCCCCCACCTTTGTAATTCCCACAGTAAATACCAGCAGGCTCCGGCCCCCTGCGGCTATTGTAATGTATGTCTGGCCTGCTTTTTCTATTGGCCCGCCCTGTGTATCTGTGTTATATATTCTGTGTGTTGTAAATAAAGTGTGTTCTTTTAGACTGGAAATACTTGGAGTAGCAGTCAGCTTTTATATTCTCCCATGTAATCAAGAAATTCTAGCCAGCGTCCTTCATTCCGAGTCCAGCAGAAGCGGGGTGAACCTCCTGAAACACGGGGGGTGCTGAAAGAGGTACTACAGCCCAGTAGAACCCGTTACACTGGTGGCAGACAGCGGGATGTGATATCCCTTCTACAGGAGGAAAGGAATGAATGGAAGACAACTACCAGAAGTTAAAGAGGACTACACTAAAAGATCTGGTGGAAGCCCGAGGGTTAATCGCCAGCAACAAAACAAAAGCGGATTTGATAGCAGCCATCATGGAACACGACAGTGCAGCGCCCCCCAATGTGAACGTGGAGGAGACTGAATTCCAGAGGGAGGTAAAGAACAGACTGGCGTTCTATGGCCCAAACCCTGCAGTAGAGATCATACGAGAGGTGATGGCTGATGTGCGTACTGATCTGAAGGAAGAGATGGCCGAGCGGACCAGGATAGAGCTAACCAAGATGGAGATGGCAGAGCGGACCAAAGTGGAGCTGGCCAAGATGGAGATGGCAGAGCGGAGAGAGGAGAGTCAGCGAGCAAGGGGAGCTCTGGCCTCCGCCCAGGTACCTTCAACAGTAAGCCACAAAAAGATCCAGTATAATGCCTTCCGACAGTTGGGGAGGCAGAGGAAGACATTGATGGCTTTCTGCAGGACTTTGAGCGGCAGTGTGCCCTTCATCAAGTGAAGCCGGAGGAACGGGGTCAAATTCTGGCCAGCAAGCTGACATGCCGGGCAGCGGACGCCTATCGCACGGGACCTGATGACTGTATGGACTATGAGCGGATCAAAGAAGTGATCTTGGCCCGGTATGCGCTGACACCAGAGGCATACTGCCAAAAGTTCCGCGAACTTATAAAACGAGTAACCGATACCCACGCTGAGTGGGCCTCTAAATTACGGCGGTCACTGCTACAGTGGGTACAAGGGAGCCAAGCAACCACTAAGGAGGACGTCCTCCAGTTCTTCTTGTTAGAACAATTCTTTAATGGACTAAACCCCGAGACACAGGAATGGCTTCAGGACAGGCGGCCAATGACTCTTGAGGAAGCCGCTCGTCTGGCCGATGAACATCATGATGCCAGGAGGCCTCAGTTGTCCGGATCAAAGATGGTCACTAGGGGTCCGCCCATGGATCTGGAGGGCCCCCAACCACCGAAGATTGTAGGGGGACCAGCTAGAAACCCGGCCTACCACAGTGCCCCTGGGGCGCGATGCCACACCGGCCATCAGCTGGGCCACCTGCAAAGACAATGTCCCAACCGGACTCAGCATACCCAGTGGCCAAAGGCGGGAACAGCTACCTTCCGCCGGGCCGCTGTACACTGCTACCAAGGCGAAGCTGACCCGGCATTGGGGGCTACAGCTAACCAAGGGAAAAAGCTCAAAAAGAAAAATGCAGTCAAACAAAGTCCCATAAAAAGTCAAAGTTTATTACACAACCAAATCGATAAAATATCACAAGTGAACAAACCAATGGAGAACAGAGGGAAAATGAAGCACTATATGGCGGTACTAAAGTGACCAAAAGACACGAGCACCCAACACTGTAGCACTAATCGCATATTTGTATAGCAGAGGGACCCATGGCCATAGATGAGTACTTTAAGGATCAATGACCCCATATAAAGCAACAGTGGCCTATATACATATCTATCCTAGGGACAATAACGCCCTGTATAACCAAATTTACTGCCACCTAGAGCATGGCCAAGGAGCACCCAAGTAGATGATAATTACCTGCCAGTGGCACAGTGTGAGGTCCCGAGTCCACCCCGACGCGCGTTTCGGAGCTCTACGCTCCTTCCTTAGGGGGCATGCAGACCTACTAAGCATATCGCTCTATATAGCGCCGGACCGGAAGTGCCTGAGAGGAATATGCCTGCCGCACGCCGAGCATCGGATCCCCCGCGCCAGGCGCTCACATCGCCAGCCGAGGCAGGAAACACGTGGGGCCCCACGTGATCCTCCATCGGGTAGCTAAGGAGACGCGGCATACGGAAGGCTGCGGGAGGCACGGCACAGCCGCGGCCATGATGGAAGAGGGAATATAAAAGGGCAAACCGCAGCGGCCATAGGGAAATGAAACGTCTATCAAAATAACAAAAATACAGACCAATATGGCCACAAAATCTAAACAAGAAGAAAATAAACACAATACAGCACATGCACATACAGATATGGACTAAAACATGAATACAAACAGATTAAATACCCAAACACCCGTAACCAAACCCAACCCTAAAACGGTCATATGTTCTACTGTCAAACAGAACTGCACATAAATAAAGTCCATATGCACATAATAGAAACACCATCAAAGATAGTCCAGCATCCCACTCCATAAAGAAGCACGGTGTTGATAGAAGTGTACGTGGCAGTAGCATTGATTGTAGTCCAATCACACCATTACATCCTCCAGCCAGAGCTTGTGAATAACGATAAGTCTAGAATAACAATAAAAAAGTTAAAAACATGAAACAAGTACAGGCCATAGGAATGCATCACCAGAAGCGCATCGGATCGGGATCACAAGAAAGGTGCAAATGAAATACTTTCATTAAGTCCCTTAGGGTGGATAGTCTGGAGAGTCCAGATCCATCGAGCCTCTATCTGGGCAAGGCGTTTACTCAAATTACCCCCCCTAATATTGATACTCAAAAGATCAATCCCCCGGACATTAAGTCCAGAGGCATCACATTGGTGGAACTCCCTAAAATGTCGTGACAGTGTCTTGAGGGTGGCTGTGTCAGTACATGTTGCTGCCGCCTGTATGCCCAACACATGTTCTCTGACGCGCACTTTCAATTGTCGTGTGGTCAATCCGATATAGATAAGACCACATGGACAGGTAGCATGGTATATAACGTATCTAGAGATACAAGATATATTTTGTTTGATTATATAACTTTTAGTACCGCTCGAATCAGAAAAGGTGGTACATCTCTCAATGTTTGGGCATGCGACGCATCTCCCGCATGGGACACAGCCACCCCCGGGCCTCATCCCATCCAGGAATGTGGGCACAGTCTGACTGACATAATGGCTACGTGTAAGCTGATCACGAATTCATAAAGATCTTCGGTCGCAACCCGGCAAACCAATCGTGTCTGGGAGGGGCAATTTTCTTGAAAAAGTTAACCCCTTCCCGACCTTTGACGCACCGTATGCGCCATGAAATCCTGTGCCATTCCGACCTGTGACGCAGCATATGCGTCATGGCTGGATTGGGCTCCTGCCGGCCGGGTGAAAGGGTTAACTGTAATTTCACCCAGCCTGCAGGGACAGGAGGAGTTGTACTTTCGCCCGGGGGGGGGTGGCTTCAACCCCCCGTGGCTACGATCGCTCTAATTGGCTGTTGAAAGTGAAACTGCCAATCAGAGCGATTTGTAATATTTCACCTAAAAAACTGGTGAAATATTACAATCCAGCCATGGCCGATGCTGAAATATAATCGGCCATGGCTGGAAACACTAATGTGCCCCCCCCAACCCACCGATCGCCCCCCCAGCCCTCCGATCTGTGGCCCGCTCCCCTCCGTCCTGTGCTCCGCTCCCCCGTCCTCCTGTCCGCTCCCCCCGTGCTCCAATCCCACCCCCGTGCTCCAATCCCACCCCCCTGCAGTCCGATCCACCCCCCTGCAGTCCAATCCACCCCCCCGCACTGCGATCCACCCCCCGCACTGCGATCCACCCCCCCCCCCCCCGTGCTCCCCCCACCCCATCATACTTACCGAGCCTCCCGGGGTCCGTCTGTCTTCTTTCCTGGGCGCCGCCATCTTCCAAAATGGCGGGCGCATGTACAGTGCGCCCGCCGAATCTGCCAGCCGGCAGATTCGATTCAAGTGCATTTTGATCACTGTGATAAAACCTCACAGTGATCAAAATAAAAAAAATTGTAAATGACCCCCCCCTTTGTCACCCCCATAGGTAGGGACAATAATAAAATAAAGAATTTTTTTTTCTTCCACTAAGGTTGGGATTAGGGTTAGGGCTAGGGTTAGGGTTAGGGTTACGGTTTCGGTATGTGCACACGTATTCTGGTCCTCTGCGGATTTTTCCGCAGCGGATTTGATAAATCCGCAGTGCTAAACCGCTGCGGATTTATCGCGGATTTACCGCGGTTTTACAACTGCAGTTTACTATTGGAGCAGTTGTAAAACCGCTGCAGAATCCGCAGAAAGAAGTGACATGCTGCGGAATGTAAGCCCCTGTGTTTCCGTGCAGTTTTTCTGCAGCATGTATACAGCGATTTTTGTTTCCCATAGGTTTACATTGAACTGTAAACTCATGGGAAACTGCTGCGGATCCGCAGCATTTTCCGCAGCGTGTGCACATACCTTTAGAATTAGGCTATGTGCACACGGTGCGGATTTGGCTGCGGATCCGCAGCGGATTGGCCGCTGCGGATTCGCTGCAGAGTTCCATCAGGTTTACAGTACCAAGTAAACCTATGGAAAACCAAATATGCTGTGCCCATGGTGCGGAAAATACAGCGCGGAAACGCTGCGTTGTATTTTCCGCAGCATGCCAATTCTTTGAGCGGATTCCACAGCATTTTACACCTGTTCCTCAATAGAAATCCGCAGGTGAAATCCGCACAAAAAACACTGGAAATCCACGGTAAATCCGCAGGTAAAATGCAGTGCCTTTTACCCACGGATTTTTCAAAAATGGTGCGGAAAAATTTCACACGAATCCGCAACGTGGGCACATAGCCTTAGGGTTAGGGTTGGAATTAGGGTTGTGGTTAGGGTTGTGATTAGGGTTATGGCTACAGTTGGGATTAGGGTTAGGGGTGTGTTGGGGTTAGTGTTGGAGGTAGAATTGAGGGGTTTCCACTGTTTAGGCACATCAGGGGTCTCCAAACGCAACATGGCGCCACCATTGATTCCAGCCAATCTTGTATTCAAAAAGTCAAATGGTGCTCCCTCACTTCCGAGCCCCGACGTGTGCCCAAACAGTGGTTTACACCCACATATGGGGTACCAGCATACTCAGGATAAACTGCGCAACAATTATTGGGGTCCAATTTCTCCTGTTACCCTTGTGAAAATAAAAAATTGCTTGCTAAAACATCATTTTTGAGGAAAGAAAAATTATTTTTTATTTTCACGGCTCTGCGTTGTAAACGTCTGTGAAGCACTTTGGGGTTCAAAGTGCTCACCACACATCTAGATAAGATCCATTCGGGGTCTAGTTTCTAAAATGGGGTCACTTGTGGGAGGTTTCTACTGTTTAGCCACATCAGGGTCTCTCCAAACGCAACGTGACGCCCACAGAGCATTCCATCAAAGTCTGCATTTCAAAACGTCACTACTTCACTTCCGAGCCCCGGCATGTGCCCAAACAGTGGTTTACCCCCACATATGGGGTATCAGCGTACTCAGGACAAACTGGACAACAACATTTGGGGTCCAATTTCTCCTATTACCCTTGGCAAAATAGGAAATTCCAGGCTTAAAAATAATTTTTGAGGAAAGAAAAAATATTTTTTATTTTCATGGCTCTGCGTTATAAACTTCTGTGAAGCACCTGGGGGTTTAAAGTGCTCAATATGCATCTAGATAAGTTCCTTGGGGGGTCTAGTTTCCAAAATGGGGTCATTTGTGGGGGAGCTCCAATGTTTAGGCACACAGGGGCTCTCCAAACGCGACATGGTGTCCGCTAACAATTGGAGCTAATTTTCCATTCACAAAGTCAAATGGCGCTCCTTCCCTTCCGAGCCTTGCCGTGTGCCCAATCAGTGGTTTACCCCCACAAGTGAGGTATCGGCGTACTCGGGAGAAATTGCCCAACAAATTTTACGATCCATTTTATCCTATTGCCCATGTGAAAATGAAAAAATTGAGGCGAAAAGAAATTTTTTGTGAAAATAAAGTACTTTTTCATATTTACGGATCAATTTGTGAAGCACCTGAGGGTCTAAAGTGCTCACTATGCATCTAGATAAGTTCCTTGGGACATCTAATTTCCAAAATGGGGTCACTTGTGGGGGAGCTCCAATTTTTAGGCACACGGGGGCTCTTCAAACACAACATGGTGTCCGCTAAAGAGTGCAGCCAATTTTTCATTCAAAAAGTCAAATGGCGCTCCTTCCCTTCCAAGCCCTGCCGTGCACCCAAACAGTGGTTTACCCCCACATATGAGGTATCAGCGTACTCAGGACAAATTGGACAACAACTTTCGTGGTTCAGTTTCTCCTTTTACCATTGGGAAAATAAAAAAATTGTTGCTAAAAGATCATTTTTGTAACTAAAAAGTTAAATGTTCATTTTTTCCTTCCATGTTGCTTCTGCTGCTGTGAAGCACCTGAAGGGTTAATAAACTTCTTGAATGTGGTTTTGTGCACCTTGAGGGGTGCAGTTTTTAGAATGGTGTCACTTTTGGGTATTTTCAGCCATATAGACCCCTCAAACTGACTTCAAATGTGAGGTGGTCCCTAAAAAAATGGTTTTGTAAATTTCGTTGTAAAAATGAGAAATCGCTGGTCAAATTTTAACCCTTATAACTTCCTAGCAAAAAAAAAATTTTGTTTCCAAAATTGTGCTGATGTAAAGTAGACATGTGGGAAATGTTATTTATTAACTATTTTGTGTCACATAACTCTCTGGTTTAACAGAATAAAAATTCAAAATTGTGAAAATTGTGAAATTTTAAAAATTTTCGCCAAATTTCCGTTTTTATCACAAATAAACGCAGAATTTATTGACCTAAATTTACCACTAACATGAAGCCCAATATGTCACGAAAAAACAATCTGAGAACCGCTAGGATCCGTTGAAGCGTTCCTGAGTTATTACCTCATAAAGGGACACTGGTCAGAATTGCAAAAAACAGCAAGGTCTTTAAGGTCAAAATAGGCTGGGTCATGAAGGGGTTAATAAGTGGATAGATCATTACCTTCAACCATTGGTACGTGACCTTCCCTCCTTCCTCAGAGACACTAGAGACCTGCTGCGCAGGGTCGATGTCTTGTGTTTTGAGGGTGAGACTCTTTTGGCCTCCGTGGATGTAGAGTCCCTCTATACCAACATTCGCCACTCGGATGGGCTTCGGGCAGTGAGATTCTTTTTGGGTATGTCCAATCTCCCAGTAACTACGAGGGACCTCATCCTGGAGCTACTAGAGTTAATCCTCACTCATTTTTTTGTTTTTAAAGGATCCTTCTACCTACAACTCCAGGGTACAGCCATGGGAGCGGCCTTTGGGCCATCCTATGCTAATCTGTTCCTGGGGTTGTGGGAGAGGGATCTTTTCCTGTCAGACAAACAGGGGTCAATTGACCGTGTCCTTCTATGGGCACGCTACATTGATGACATCTTCTTTGTCTGGCAGGGCACAGCTATCGACCTAGCGCGTTCGTGTCCACATTGAATGACAACGATTTGAACATACGTCTTGCCCCAGTGTGGGATGCGGAGAGAATCGACTTCCTTGACGTCACCATCCGTAAGGATGGTGATGGTTTAATACAGACGGACATCTTTAGGAAACATACGGCCACTAATTCTCTGTTACATGCCACCTCATGCCATCCGGACCATATGATCCGAGCAATCCCAGTAGGCCAATTTCTCCGCCTCCTTCGGGTCTGCTCCACTGATGCGGATTTTGAGAAGAGGGCGGAGGAGTTAAAATCACGCTTTTATGCGAGGGGGTATAGTCATCGTAGTGTGAAGCGCGCTTATCATCGCGCTAAACACTCGAATCGCAACAACCTCCTTTATGATAGAACAACTAAACCAACGGGAGGAGGTGGTGTGGCGAGATTTGTTACATCTTATAACCCACAGCACCTTAAAGTACGTGCGGCGATTTGTAAGGCATGACCCATCCTTAGGGTGGACCCCATTATTAGGAAATTTCTACCAGAAAATCCCTCGATTGCATTCAGACGAGCTACCAACCTTCAATGAAAGTGCGCGTCAGAGAACATGTGTTGGGCATACAGGCGGCAGCAACATGTACTGACACAGCCACCCTCAAGACACTGCCACGACATTTTAGGGAGTTCCACCAATGTGATGCCTCTGGACTTAAAGTCCGGGGGATTGATCTTTTGAGTATCAATATTAGGGGGGGTAATTTGAGTAAACGCCTTGCCCAGATAGAGGCTCGATGGATCTGGACTCTCCAGACTATCCACCCTAAGGGACTTAATGAAAATATTTCATTTGCACATTTCTTGTGATCCCGATCCGCTGCGCTTCTGGTGACGCATTCCTATAGCCTGTATTTGTTTCATGTTTTTAACTTTTTTATTGTTATTCTAGACTTATCATTATTCACAAGCTCTGGCTGGAGGATGTATTGGTGTGATTGTAATACAATCAATGCTACTGCCACGTACACTTCTATCAACACCGTGCTTTTTTATGGAGTGGGATGCTGGACTATCTTTGATGGTGTTTCTATTATGTGCATATGGACTTTATTTATGTGGAGTTCTGTTTGGCAGTAGAACATATGTCCGTTCTAGGGTTGGGTTTGGTTACGGGTGTTTGGGTATTTAATCAGTTTGTATTCATGTTTTAGTCCATATCTGTATGTACATGTGCTATATTGTGTTTATTTTCTTCTTGTTTAGATTTTGTGGCCCTATTGGTCTGTATTTTTGTTATTTTGATAGACGTTTCATTTCCCTATGGCCGCTGTGGTTTGCCCTTTTATATTCCCTCTTCCATCATGGCCGTGGCTGTTCCGCGCCTGCGCGCCTCCCGCAGTCTTCCGTATGCCGCGTCTCCATAGCTACCCGATGGAGGATCACGTGGGGCCCCACATGTTTCCTGCCTCGGCTGGCGATGTGAGTGCCTGGAGCAGGGGATCCGGTGCTCGGCGTGCGGCAGGCATATTCCTCTCAGGCACTTCCGGTCCGGCGCTATATAGAGCGATATGATTAGTAGGTCTGCATGCCCCCTGAGGAAGGAGCGTAGAGCTCCGAAACGCGCGTCGGGGTGGACTCGGGACCTCACACCGTGCTGTTGTGAATTCTGTTATCGAACTCCCTCCTGTGGTCATGAATGGTACTTCGGCGAGTTCTGTCCATGGACTCCCTCTGGTGGCTGTGAGTGGAGCTGCTGCTTCTGAGGTTCCTTCCACAGGTGACGTGGTTAATTCTTTAGCTGGCTGCTCTATTTAACTCCACTCAGATCGTTACTCCATGCCAGCTGTCAATGTTTTGTTCTGGTTCAGTTCACTCCTGGACCTTTCTGGTGACCTGTCTACTCCAGCAGAAGCTAAGTCCCTGCTAGTTTATTATTTGTTTTTTGTTTTCTTGTCCAGCCTGCTATTATGATTTTGCCTTGCTAGCTGGAAGCTCTGGGATGCAGAGTGGCACCTCCACACCGTGAGTCGGTGCGGAGGTCTTTTTGCACACTCTGCGTGGTCTTTTGTAGTATTTTGTGCTGACCGCAAAGTTGCCTTTCCTATCCTCAGTCTGTTTAGTAAGTCTGGCCTCCCTTTGCTAAAACCTATTTCATTTCTGTGTATTGTGACTTCATCTTTTCTCACAGTCAATATATGTGGGGGGCTGCCTTTTCCTTTGGGGAATTTCTCTGAGGCAAGGTAGGCTTTATTTTCTATCCTTAGAGCTAGTTAGCTCTTAGGCTGTGACGAGTTGCATAGGGAGCGTTAGGAGCAATCCACGGCTATTTCTAGTGTGTGTGATAGGATTAGGGATTGCGGTCAGCAGAGTTCCCACTTCCCAGAGCTTGTCCTGTGTTATTTAACTATCAGGTCGTTCCGGGTGCTCTTAACCACTAGGTCCATAACAGTCCTAACCACCAGGTCCATAACAGTACAGCTGGCCCAAAGTGTTAATGCATCTCAATAGAGGGATAAGAGAAGTTCTGAGACCATTTTTTTTCCTCTGCAGTGTGTTTTGTTTTTCTTTTCCCCTTTACCTCTGGGTGGTTCAGGACACAGGTGTAGATATGGACATTCAAGGTCTGTCCTCTTGTATGGATCATCTCACTGCAAGGGTACTAAACATTCAAGATTTTGTGGTTCAGAATCCGATGTCCGAGCCTAGGATTCCAATTCCTGATTTGTTTTCTGGGGATAGATCTAAGTTCCTGAATTTCAAAAATAATTGTAAACTGTTTCTTGCTTTGAAACCTCGCTCCTCAGGTGACCCCATTCAACAAGTAAAGATCATTATTTCTTTGTTATGTGGCGACCCTCAAGACTGGGCATTTCCCTTGCGCCAGGAGATCCGGCATTGCGTGATGTAGATGCGTTTTTTCTGGCGCTTGTATTGCTTTATGATGAACCAAATTCAGTGGATCAGGCTGAGAAAATCTTGCTGGCTTTGTGTCAGGGTCAGGATGAAGCGGAGGTATATTGTCAGAAGTTTAGAAAGTGGTCTGTGCTTACTCAATTTCTGAAGCCCTTAAGGATGTCATGGTGGGATTTCCCATGCCTGCTGGTCTGAATGAGTTTATGTCCTTGGCCATTCAGATCGATCAGCGCTTGCGTGTGCGCAAAGCTGTGCACCATTTGGCGGTATTCTGAGCATAGGCCTGAGCCTATGCAATGTGATAGGACTTTGACCAGAGCTGAACGGCAAGAGCACAGACGTCGGAATGGGCTGTGTTTTTACTGTGGTGATTCCACTCATGCTATCTCCGATTGTCCTAAGCGCACTAAGCGGTTCGCTAGGTCTGCCACCATTGGTACGGTACAGTCTAAATTTCTTTTCCCTTTCGCCACGACAGCACCCCACTGGAGAGAGAGGGATCCGCCCCGCAGGAACAGGAAACCTACCGAGAAATAAAAGGGGGCGGTCCGCCTCTCCTCCTTAGTTTAGGTTTCCTGTTCCTGCGGGAACATCAAGGAACGACAAGGACTACACATACCTGGGCTAGCATGCCGCCTGTGCAGTGTCTGTGAGAACGGCAGGGGCTGCAGCTCAGAAGCAGCGTCGGGGGAGTTCCGTTGGACGGCTCCCTCCTCGTCTGGTGGAATGAGCAGACTGCCGGGTCTGGGGAGGGCCGCCCGGCGTCTTCTCCCGCGTGCGGTGCGGCCAGGAGCCGGGTAAGCTGAACTCCATCGCGGTCCGGTGCTGAATCCCGGACCGCGCATGCGCCGACCGCCGCAATACTGGCTACCCCGGAACTGAATGAGTCACTTCCGGGGCGCCTAGGCCGGATCTGGGGCGGGGGAGCCAGAGACGATCCGCGCATGCGCATTGCGCAGCGGAAGAAAAAAAAAAAAAAAGGCGCACTATTTAAAAAGCCAAAAAACAATAATGCGGCGATGCAGAGATGTCATCCCCAGGTGCCATGGACCCCACAGCTGGAGATCCAGTACCCCCCGCCAAAGATCACAAAGGATCCTCGGAGACCGCTCGTAAGAGTGACGGTTCCAGAACAGGATCTCGGCCTTCTGATCCGGTACTATTCGCTTCACTGGGTGAGTGTTAAAACTCTGCCTATTAAGCTGACGTTGTCTCCCTATCTCTCTCTCTTTTTCTCTTTCTCTCGCTACTTATTACGCCCAGTCTAAAAAACGACAAAAGTCCAAGCATAAGGAATGTGCCTTGTGTAGCCAGCCCCTTCCGGACTCATACCCCAAAAAACTGTGCAAGGACTGTTTTAAGGAAACAACTCAGGG
This sequence comes from Ranitomeya imitator, assembly GCF_032444005.1. NCBI lineage: Eukaryota > Metazoa > Chordata > Amphibia > Anura > Dendrobatidae > Ranitomeya > Ranitomeya imitator. Next base: position 448,937,911 of record NC_091282.1, read on the forward strand.
AGCGACAGTGTCAGTTACGGACTTACGGGCCATTATTAGGGAGGAGCTAAAAAATATGACCCAGGAAAAACCGCGTAAAGCTAAGTCCAAAACACCAACACTTATGTCAGACTCCGAAAGTGACCAGACTGTACTGTCAGAAGTCTCCCTATCATCATCATCATCATCATCATCATCTTCCTCATCAGAAATCGAGGGTCGTTCATGTTTTCCCTTAGGCAGTGTGGACAACTTGGTAAAGTCAATCCGCAATACCATGGGGTGTGAGGAGGTAATGGGTGCGCAAACCACGCAAGAAATTATGTTTGCGGGTTTGGCAGAGAGAAAGAGGAGATGTTTTCCGGTTATACCAGCGGTGAAAGCATTAATTAAAAGAGAGTGGGAGAAGCAGGATCAAAGAAGCTTTTTGCCCTCCGCGTCTAAACGTAAATATCCGTTTAGTGATGAGGAGCTTCTAACATGGACCAAAGTCCCTAAGGTCGATGCGGCCGTAGCTTCTACCTCCAAGCAATCCACTCTGCCTGTGGAGGATGCGGGACTTCTGGTCGATCCATTGGATCATAAAGCTGAATCATCCCTTAAACGATCTTGGGAAGCGGCTACAGGAATTTTTAAACCTGCAGTAGCCAGCACCTGCGCTGCTCAGTCAATGATCATTTGGATTGATCAGTTGGACCAGCAGATTGAAAATAAAATTTCAAGAGAGAAACTACGAGCGGCCATCCCCTTAATACGAGGAGCAGCAGCTTTTATGGCGGACGCATCTGCCGACTCTCTTCGGTTAGCAGCGAGATCTGCAGGCCTTGTGAACAATGCAAGACGCGCACTTTGGATGAAAAGTTGGAAAGGGGACGCGCAGTCTAAATCTAAAATATGCGCAATCCCATGTGAGGGTGAGTACCTCTTTGGTAAAACCTTAGATGAGATACTCAAAAAGGCAAAGGACAGGAAGAAAGCCTTTCCTGATTCCTCTATTCCCTTTTACAGGAGAGCCTTTAAGAGGAGACCGTTTGGTAAAAGGAGGCAAACGGATAGGTCTACAACATGGACTGCTAAAGAGGACAGGCAAAGAGGTACCATGTTTAGAAGACCCAACCCCCCAAAAGACAATAAATTCTGAGGATATACCAGTAGGGGGCAGACTGAAATTTTTCGCCACCCAATGGGAAAAAATAACATCTAGCTCGTGGGTTTTAAACATCATCCGAGATGGAATTAAACTACAATTCTCTCGTGTTCCCCACACATATATTATAACATCCCTCAGCTCGCCTGCACAACAACAGGCTCTAGAGCTGGAAATTCAAACCCTATTATCAAAGCGGGTTTTAGTCCAAGTCCCCGAGGGACAGGAAGGCAGGGGATTCTACTCTCCCTTATTCCTGATTTTTAAACCCGACGGTTCTTTCAGGACCATCATAAACCTCAAAAAACTCAATTCATTTGTTAAAAACCATACATTTAAGATGGAATCCATTAGATCCACTATAAAACTTCTCTTTCCAAACTGTATGATGGAGGGCATTGATTTGAAAGATGCTTATTATCATCTCCCTATCCATGACAGATACCAAAAGTACCTCAGAGTAGCAGTGACAATCAACGGCGAGATTCGTCATTTCCAGTATACAGCCATGCCCTTCGGCCTTTCAACAGCGCCGAGGATCTTCACCAAGATAATGCTAGAGGTGATGGCCTACCTTCGCCAAAAAGAAACCTTAATTGTTCCCTATCTGGATGACTTTTTGGTCATAGGAAATTCAGTTACTCAATGTGCTGATCGTTTGGCTCATGCAATTTCCTCTCTACAGGATCTTGGCTGGATAATCAATACCAACAAATCCAGACTCACTCCGCTATCCTGTCAGGCGTTCTTGGGGTTCCATCTGGACTCCGTATCTCAAAAGTGTCTCCTGCCTCAGGTAAAAATACTACTGATCAAACACAAAGTCCTAGCGGCAATAAACAATCCACGTATATCCCTAAGACAAGCTATGTCCTTACTGGGATCCCTTATCTCTTGTATACCTGCAGTAAAATGGGCTCAACATCATACCCGTACACTGCAACACCAGATTTTACAAGAAGATAGACGGTTATCTGGTCACCTAAATGTAAAAATAACCTTATCTCAGGAAGTTGTGGCTTCCTTAACGTGGTGGCTGAATTCAGACCATTTGATGAGTGGTGTTCCATGGATAATAACGCCATCTCATACCATAACCACTGACGCCAGTCCTCATGGATGGGGCGCTCATATGGGGAATGATTTTTGCCAAGGGTTATGGAACATGGAAGAAAGCTGCTATTCCTCTAATGTTAAAGAATTAAATGCAGTAAAATACGCCTTATGCCATTTTCTCCCACAGCTACAAGGGAAAGACGTCAGAATTCTTTCCGACAACACCACCACAGTGGCGTATCTAAGCAGGCAAGGAGGCACGCGATCATAGACTCTGATGTGTTCTGCTACAGAAATCCTGAATCTAGCAGAAAGTCACCTAACATCCCTTACTGCACTGCACATAAGAGGGGAAAACAACCAGCAGGCAGACTTCTTAAGTCGACACACCTTGAGACAGGGAGAGTGGTGCCTAAACCAGCAGATTTTTCAGGACATAGTATCCCTATGGGGTCGGCCTCAAGTAGATCTCTTCGCCACAAGAAGAAACAAAAAAGTCCGGAAATTTGCCTCCCTATCTCTAGCGGATCATCCGGACATTCTGGACGCTCTCCAAGCCCCTTGGCAGTTCAGGCTAGCATATGCTTTTCCGCCGATCATACTACTACCCCAAGTCATTCGCAAAATCAGAGACGAAGGAGCGAGAGTAATACTAATAGCTCCGTTCTGGCCGAAGAGACCTTGGTTCTCGTGGCTGCAAACAATGTCGGTCTCAGATCCTTGGGTCCTCCCCTCAACACCCAATCTTCTCTTCCAGGGTCCGTTTTTCCACCCTCAAGTGGACAGTCTACATCTCACGGCCTGGAATTTGAGAGGCAGATGCTAAAATCAAGGGGGTTCTCGGAGGGATTGATAAACACACTCCTCCAGAGTAGAAAACCTTTCACTACAAAAATCTACACAAAAATATGGAAGAAATTCCTACAATTCCATACATCTTCAAACACGTCAGAAATTCCGATACAGTCTATCCTGGAATTTCTTCAAAAAGGGAGAGAACTAGGTTTAACTGTAAACACCTTAAAAGTCCATGTTTCAGCACTAGGAGCTCTCTATGGCCATAACATTGCGGGGGATAGATGGGTATCCCGATTTATTACAGCCTGCGAACGGATAAATCCAGTTACTATACCTAGAGTTCCTCCCTGGGATCTAAATTTAGTTTTACAAGCCCTAACAGATTCTCCATTCGAACCAATAGATTCAATACCAATTAAAATCCTATCGCTGAAAACGGCCCTCTTGGTAGCACTGACTTCAGCCAGGAGAATCAGTGACATCCAAGCACTCTCTATAGATCCACCTTTCCTGCTAACTTTTCAGGATAAGTTGGTCCTTAAACCAGACCCTTCCTACCTTCCCAAAGTAGCTAAGAGATTCCATAGGTCTCAGGAAATAATCTTGCCCACTTTCTTCACTAATCCTTCCACTCCTGAAGAACAAAAGTACCACACTCTAGATGTTAAAAGAGTAGTGTTAAAGTACATTGAAAGAACCTGTAGCTGGCGACAGTGTAGGGCTCTGTTTATTTCCTTCCAGGGTCACAAGAAGGGTCATGGAATAACAAAAAGCACGTTATCCCGGTGGATCAGAGAGTCTATCAGACTGGCCTATTCCGCGAGTAAAGAAAACCCTCCGGAAGGCATAACAGCGCACTCTACCAGAGCTATGGCATCCTCCTGGGCAGAAAGGGGAGAGGTCCCAATTGAGACTATATGTAAGGCGGCAAGTTGGTCAAATCCCTCTACATTCTATAATCACTATAGGCTTGACCTATCGTCAACTTCTGACCTAGACTTTGGCAGGACTGTCCTCAGCACGGTGGCCCCCCCCCCCCCTAGGTGATGGTCTCTGTAAGATCTCCAGTGGGGTGCTGTCGTGGCGAAAGGAAAAAAGCTGGATTACTCACCGGTAATACTCTTTTAGTGAGTCCACGACAGCACCCTCTTACATCCCTCCCTATATTAATATAGTTGTAGGAATTCGGACAGAAACCCGAGAGTGGACTGTAGGAATTCGGACAGAAACCGGAGAGTGGACCCTCTGGGTCGTGACTCTAGAGCCCCCGGGGTCGAGCGGACCAGATGGAATCACCCCCTATACAGGGAGCGTTAGGAGCAGGACCTCAGGGGAATGGAGACACAACAGCTAGAGCCAAAGGGACGACCCAAGATTTGATGGAGACTACAGAGCTATTAGAGTGGCGGGGCATAAAAGGAAAACAGGACTTAACTGAAGATGACAGGAACACAGACGATGTAGAACACGGCAGGACCACAGGACTTGGCAGGATACGGCAGGAACACGGAACTGGGTAGGACACACAGCAGGAAGACGGAACTTGGCGGGAGACAGCAGGAACACGAAACTAGGCAGGACACAGCAGGTACACGGAACTTGGCAGGACACAGCAGGAACACGGAACTTGGCAGGACACAGCAGGAACACGGAACTAGGCAGGACACAGCAGGAACACGGAACTTGGCAGGACACAGCAGGAACACGGAACTTGGCAGGACACAGCAGGAACACGGAACTAGGCAGGACACAGCAGGAACACGGAACTTGGCAGGACACAGCACTGAAACAAAGCAAACACTGAGCAGGGAAAAGATATCGGAATAGGGGAGCCTAGGGCATAGGGACACTGACAGCAGACAGTGCACCTACAAAGCAAAGGCGTCTTACCTAGGAAGACGCCGGGAAGAAATACCCGATGGGTGCTGCCATGTTGGGGCGGAGCCACCGGGTCGCGACCTCCCAGAAGGCTCTGCGATGGAGGAGACGCGACCGCGCATGCGCAGTGAGACCGGACGCCGTGAGCCGGCGAAGGAGGAAGCAGAGCGGCGTGGGACAGGATCGCTAGTGCGCCGAGGGATGAGAGAAGCCGGGTAAGTATGTGCGGCGGTCGTAACAATAGTACTTACTATTGAGTAAAATTCTTTTAATCATACATGAGCAAATAAGTTTGAAAATGGAATAAATTATATTTGCCTAATACTGGCGGTCCTCCGGGTACTCTGAAATCAAAACTGAGGAGGAGAGGCAGACCGCCCCCTTTTATTTCTCGGTAGGTTTCCTGTTCCTGCGGGGCGGATCCCTCTCTCTCCAGTGGGGTGCTGTCGTGGACTCACTAAAAGAGTATTACCGGTGAGTAATCCGGCTTTTTGTCCGTTACTCTGATTTGCTCTTTGTCATCCTATTCTGTTATGGCATTTGTGGATTCAGGCGCTGCCCTGAATTTGATGGACTTGGAGTTTGCCAGGCGCTGTGGTTTTTTCTTGGAGCCCTTGCAGTATCCTATTCCATTGAGAGGAATTGATGCTACGCCTTTGGCCAAGAATAAGCCTCAGTACTGGACCCAATTGACCATGTGTATGGCTCCTGCACATCAGGAGGATATTCGCTTTTTGGTGTTGCATAATCTGCATGATGTGGTCGTTTTGGGGTTGCCATAGCTACAGGTCCATAATCCAGTATTGGATTGGAAATCTATGTCTGTGTCCAGCTGGGGTTGTCAGGGGGTACATGGTGATGTTCCATTACTGTCAATTTCGCCTTCCACTCCTGCTGAAGTCCCTGAGTTTTTGTCAGATTACCGGGATGTATTTGATGAGCCCAAATCCAGTGCCCTACCTCCTCATAGGGATTGCGATTGTGCAATTAATTTGATTCCTGGTAGTAAGTTTCCTAAGGGCCGACTGTTCAATTTATCTGTGCCAGAGCACGCCGCTATGCGGAGTTATATAAAGGAATCCTTGGAGAAAGGTCATATTCGCCCGTCGTCATCACCGCTAGGAGCAGGGTTCGTTTTTGTGGCTAAGAAGGATGGTTCTTTGAGACCTTGTATTGATTACCGCCTTCTTAATAAGATTACAGTCAAATTTCAGTACCCTTTGTCGCCGCTGTCTGATTTGTTTGCTCGAATTAAGGGGGCTAGTTGGTTCACCAAGATAGATCTTCGAGGGGCGTATAATCTTGTGCGTATTAAACAGGGCGATGAATGGAAAACGGCATTTAATACGCCCGAGGGCCATTTTGAGTACCTGGTTATGCCATTCGGGCTTTCTAATGCTCCATCAGTATTTCAGTCCTTTATGCATGACATCTTCCGAGAGTACCTGGATAGATTCCCGATTGTATATTTGGATGATATTTTGGTCTTTTCGGATGATTGGGAGTCTCATGTAAAGCAGGTCAGAATGGTGTTTCAGGTCCTTCGTGCAAATTCCTTGTTTGTGAAGGGGTCAAAGTGTTTCTTTGGAGTTCAGAAGGTTTCATTTTTGGGTTTCATTTTTTCCCCTTCTACTATCGAGATGGACCCTGTTAAAGTTCAGGCCATTTATGATTGGACTCAGCCGACATCTGTGAAGAGCCTGCAGAAGTTCTTGGGCTTTGCTAATTTTTATCGTCGCTTCATCGCTAATTTTTCTAGTGTTGCTAAACCGTTGACTGATTTGACCAAGAAAGGTGCTGATGTGGTCAATTGGTCTTCTGCGGCTGTAGAGGCTTTTCAGGAGTTGAAGCATTGTTTTTCTTTTGCCCCTGTGTTGTGCTAGCCAGATGTTTCGCTCCCGTTTCAGGTTGAGGTTGATGCTTCTGAGATTGGAGCAGGGGCTGTTTTGTCGCAAAGAAGTTCTGATGGCTCGGTGATGAAACCATGTGCCTTCTTTTCTAGAAAGTTCTCACCTGCTGAGCGCAATTATGATTTTGGCAATCGAGAGTTGTTGGCCATGAAGTGGGCATTCGAGGAGTGGCGACATTGGCTTGAAGGAGCCAAGCATCGCGTGGTGGTCTTGACGGATCACAAGAATTTGACTTATCTCGAGTCTGCCAAACGGTTGAATCCTAGACAGGCTCGATGGTCGCTGTTTTTCTCCCGTTTTGATTTTGTGGTTTTGTACCTTCTGGGCTCTAAGAATGTGAAGGCTGATGCCCTGTCAAGGAGTTTTGTGCCTGACTCTCCGGGTGTTCCTGAGCCGGCGGGTATTCTCAAAGAGGGGGGTAATTTTGTCTGCCATCTCCCCTGATTTGCGGCGGGTGCTGCAGAAGTTTCAGGCTGATAGACCTGACCGTTGTCCAGCGGAGAAACTGTTTGTCTCTGATAGATGGACTAGTAGAGTTATCTCTGAGGTTCATTGTTCGGTGTTGGCTGGTCATCCTGGAATCTTTGGTACCAGAGATTTGGTGGCTAGATCCTTTTGGTGGCCTTCTTTGTCGCGGGATGTGCATTCTTTTGTGCAGTCCTGTGGGACTTGTGCTCGGGCTAAGCCCTGCTGTTCTCGTGCCAGTGGGTTGCTTTTGCCCTTGCCGGTCCCGAAGAGGCCCTGGACGCATATTTCTATGGATTTTATTTCAGATCTCCCTGTCTCTCAAAGTATGTCGGTCATTTGGGTGGTTTGTAATCGCTTCTCTAAGATGGTCCATTTGGTACCGTTGTCTAAATTGCCTTCCTCCTCTGATTTGGTGCCTTTGTTTTTCCAGCATGTGGTTCGTTTGCATGGCATTCCGGAGAACATCATCTCGTACAGAGGTTCCCAGTTTGTTTCGTGGTTTTGGCGATCCTTTTGTGCTAGGATGGGCATTGATTTGTCTTTTTCCTCGGCTTTCCATCCTCAGACAAATGGCCAAACCGAACGAACTAATCAGACTTTGGAGACATATCTGAGATGCTTTGTCTCTGCTGATCAGGATGATTGGGTGTCCTTTTTGCCTTTGGCTGAGTTCGCCCTTAATAATCGGGCCAGCTTGGCTACTTTGGTTTCGCCGTTTTTCTGTAATTCTGGTTTCCATCCTCGTTTCTCTTCAGGGCAGATTGAGCCTTCGGACTGTCCTGGTGTGGATACTGTGGTGGACAGGTTGCAGCAGATTTGGACTCATGTGGTGGACAATTTGACATTGTCCCAGGAGAGGGCTCAACGTTTCGCTAACCACCGGCGCTGTGTTGGTCCCCGACTTCGTGTTGGGGATTTGGTTTGGTTGTCGTCTCGTTATGTTCCTATGAAGGTTTCCTCTCCTAAGTTTAAGCCTCGTTTCATTGGTCCGTATAAGATTTCTGAAGTTCTCAATCCTGTGTCATTTCGTTTGGCCCTTCCAGCTTCTTTTGCCATCCATAATGTGTTCCATAGGTCGTTGTTGCGGAGATACGTGGCGCCTATGGTTCCCTCCGTTGATCCTCCTGCCCCGGTGTTGGTTGAGGGGGAGTTGGAGTATGTGGTGGAGAAGATTTTGGATTCTCATGTTTCGAGACGGAGACTCCAGTACCTGGTCAAGTGGAAGGGTTATGGTCAGGAAGATAATTCCTGGGTTTTTGCCTCTGATGTTCATGCTGCCGATCTGGTTCGTGCCTTTCATTTGGCTCGTCCTGGTCGGCCTGGGGGCTCTGGTGAGGGTTCGGTGACCCCTCCTCAAAGGGGGGGGGTACTGTTGTGAATTCTGTTATCGAACTCCCTCCTGTGGTCATGAATGGTACTTCGGCGAGTTCTGTCCATGGACTCCCTCTGGTGGCTGTGAGTGGAGATGCTGCTTCTGAGGTTCCTTCCACAGGTGACGTGGTTAATTATTTAGCTGACTGCTCTATTTAACTCCACGCAGATCGTTACTCCATGCCAGCTGTCAATGTTTTGTTCTGGTTCAGTTCACTCCTGGACCTTTCTGGTGACCTGTCTACTCCAGCAGAAGCTAAGTCCCTGCTAGTTTATTATTTGTTTTTTGTTTTCTTGTCCAGCCTGCTATTATGATTTTGCCTTGCTAGCTGGAAGCTCTGGGATGCAGAGTGGCACCTCGGTGCGGAGGTCTTTTTGCACACTCTGCGTGGTCTTTTGTAGTATTTTGTGCTGACCACAAAGTTGCCTTTCCTATCCTCAGTCTGTTTAGTAAGTCTGGCCTCCCTTTGCTAAAACCTATTTCATTTCTGTGTATTGTGACTTCATCTTTTCTCACAGTCAATATATGTGGGGGGCTGCCTTTTCCTTTGGGGAATTTCTCTGAGGCAAGGTAGGCTTTATTTTCTATCCTTAGGGCTAGTTAGCTCTTAGGCTGTGACGAGTTGCATAGGGAGCGTTAGGAGCAATCCACGGCTATTTCTAGTGTGTGTGATAGGATTAGGGATTGCGGTCAGCAGAGTTCCCACTTCCCAGAGCTTGTCCTGTGTTATTTAACTATCAGGTCGTTCCGGGTGCTCTTAACCACTAGGTCCATAACAGTCCTAACCACCAGGTCCATAACACTGTGTCACTGGCAGGTAATTATCATCTACTTGGGTGCTCCTTGGCCATGCTCTAGGTGGCAGTAAATTTAGTTATACAGGGAGTTATTGTCCCTAGGATAGATATGTATATAGGCCACTGTTGCTTTATATGGGGTCATTGATCCTTATAGTACTCATCTATGGCCATGGGTCCCTCTGCTATACAAATATGCGATTAGTGCTACAGTGTTGGGTGCTCGTGTCTTTTGGTCACTTTAGTACTGCCATATAGTGCTTCATTTTCCCTCTGTTTTGGTCTGTTCACTTGTGATATTTTATCAATTTGGTTGTGTAATAAACATTGACTTTTTATGGGACTTTGTTTGACTGCATTTTTCTTTTTGAGCTTTTTCATATGTATGTTTGGAGTTTTCCCTGCTTATGTCCTGTCGTACATGCCCTGAGATATCCCTGCTATCATGCATAAAAAATGGTATTTATTTCTGGTCAGTGCATGGATTTAGTGTCTAACAATTCAACTAACCAAGGGGTGGAAGACATGGAGGAAGTGCTGCATGAAGTAGACCCTGTGCAGGCAGCCCGGGCAGATAATCGACAACAGCATCGACAGGTCGTGTGGGTTAATGGGAAACGCATGCAGGGACTAAGAGATTCTGGAGCAACTTTGACCCTTGTGAAGCCTCATCTCGTCTGGGACCAAGAGAAGACGGACCGGACAGTGGTAGTCCGTGTAGCAGGAGGAGCCATACATCGACTGCCCACTGCCAGGATTCACCTGAACTGGGGAGTTGGGGATGGCCTTGTTGAGGTTGGCTTGATGGAGGATTTGCCTGCAGATGTTTTGCTGAGAAATGACTTGGGGCCCATGTTGTCTGCCTTCTCGGTTGCTCCTCTGGCTGAGACATATCCTGTGACCACCCGGAGACAAGCTCGAGCTGCGGAGGCGGAATCACACTCAGAGGAGGCCCAGGCAAGACATCCCAGCCCTACACGTATTCGCATAGCCAGACACATTTCTTGGGCCACCCCAGATGAATTTAAGAGGGAGTTACTTGAGGATCCTTCATTGGAGGGATATCGTGGGAAGGCACAGGAGGGGAGAGGGGTACTGGAAGGAGAACAGTTTATATGGAAGCAGGGACTCCTCTACCGGATCACAGAGCAGCACCACACAGGGACGAGCCCAACTATAAAACGACAGCTGGTATTTCCGAAGAAGTATAGGCAGGAGTTACTGTGAATCTCTCATGACATACCCTTGGCCAGGCACTTCGGCGTCAGTCGCACCAGGCATCGTCTGACACAAAACTTCTTTTGGCCGGGGGTAACCTATGATGTTCGTCAATACTGCCAGACCTGTGACAGTTGCCAGCGCATTGGCAAGAGGGGAGATCGATGCAAGGCCAAATTACGCCCCCTCCCCATTGTGGAGGAACCATTTAGCCGAGTAGCGGTCGATCTGATAGGGCCGTTATCCAAACCCAGTCCGTCAGGGAAAAGGTATATATTGACAGTGGTAGATTATGCCACACGGTATCCAGAGGTGGTTGTGTTACCTAACATACTGGCAGAAACGGTGGCGGCTGCCCTGCTCCAGGTTTTCTCACGGGTTGGATTTCCCCGGGAGATTATGTCAGATCAGGGTACCCAGTTTACAGCAGAGGTGACCAACCAACTGTGGAAGCTGTGCGGCGTAAAGTCCATTAGAAGCGCCCCGTACCACCCGCAAACCAATGGGTTGTGTGAATGCTTTAACGGGACGTTAAAACAACTCATTGGGACTTTTACCAGGACCTACAGGGACTGGGAGAAATTCTTGCCTCACCTCCTGTTTGCCAATCGAGAGGTGCCCCAAGAATCCACGGGGTTCTCCCTATTCGAACTGGTATACGGGAGACGGGTAAGGGGACCCCTAGACTTAGTGCTAGAACACTGGGAAGGGGAGGGCATCATAGAAGGGTTTCCTATTGTAACCTATGTGCTGGAATTCCGGGACCGCCTACAGGAGCTGACCCAGGCTGTACGTGGGAACATGCAGGCGGCCCAGCGGCGCCAGCGCGTATGGTACGATCGGAGGGCCAGAGAGCGTACCTTGGAAATAGGGCAGAAGGTCCTGGTGTTAGAGCCTACTAGGCAGAACAAGTTCCAAGCTGCATGGCAGGGGCCCTACCAGGTAGTGGGGAAAATAGCCGACACCACCTATAATGTCGCCGATTGTGACGACCCCAGGGTTATCCGCATGTTCCACGTGAATATGCTGAAGCCCTATCGGGAGCGCCCTGAAGACGTAGTGGCCATCTGTGCACCTGAAGCAGAGGATTTAGCCGGACTTCCCTTGCTTGATGTCTTAGGGGAGAGGACTTGGTCTAAAACATGGGACCAGGTACACTGGGGTGCAGACTTAGGTCCCCGGGAGAGACAGCAGGCGGAGGAGTTGTTGAGGCAGCGACAGAGGATGTTTTCGGGGAAACCCGGGTACACTCACCTGGCACAACACAAGGTTGAGACCCAGGATCAGACCCCCCTACGACAACCCCCCTTCCGAGTCCCTGAGTCGGTACAAGAAGGGATGCGACAAGAGATACAAGAGATGTTGCGTTTAGGGGTCATTGAAGAGTCAGATAGTCCCTGGGCATCCCCCGTAGTGTTAGTGCCCAAGAAGGATGGAACTACACGGTTTTGTGTAGACTATCGTAAGCTCAATGAGAAAACAGTGATGGATGCATACCCCATGCCGCGTGTGGATGACTTGTTAGACCGGCTGGCGGGGGCAAAGTATTTGACCACCATCGATCTATGCAAGGGCTACTGGCAGATTCCCCTTAGTCCTGATGCTATTCCCAAGTCGGCATTTGTCACCCCGTTTGGCTTATTGCAGTTTCGAGTTATGCCATTCGGGATGAAGACTGCCCCGGCGACCTTCCAGAGGCTGGCTGACCGGCTTCTAGATGGTCTGCAGGACTATGCGTGTGCCTACCTGGATGACATCGCCATCTACAGCGCCACATGGGAAGAGCATCTAAATCACCTAGAGACAGTATTAGACAGGATCCACAAGGCCGGAATCACCCTGAACCCAAACAAGTGTCACGTGGGCAAAGCAGAGGTTCAGTATTTAGGGCATTGGGTGGGAAGTGGGAAACAGAGACGACACCCAGCCAAGATTGAGGCCATAGCCAAATGGCCCACCCCACGCACTAAAACCCAGGTCATGGCTTTTCTAGGGACAGCGGGGTATTACAGGAAATTTGTTCCCAATTACAGCAGCGTAGCCAAGCCCCTCACTGATCTGACCCGTAAGAACCAACCCCGCCAGGTAACCTGGACCCAAGAGTGTGAGGAAGCCTTCCGCCAGCTAAAGGATGCCCTCACCAATACCCCTGTATTGGCCGCACCCGATCCAACTAAACGTTTCCTGGTTCACACAGATGCTTCTATGTTTGGATTGGGGGCAGTACTAATCCAAGTCGGGCCGGACGACCAAGAACACCCGGTAGCTTACCTGAGTTGGAAACTACTGCCCCGTGAAGTGAGCTATGCGGCGATCGAGAAGGAGTGCCTGGCAATAGTATGGGCACTCAAAAAGTTACAACCATATTTGTATGGACGACCGTTTTCCCTCCTAACGGACCATGATCCCCTAGTCAGGCTTAATCGGGTCTCCGGAGACAACGCCAGATTACTGCGGTGGAGTTTAGCCCTACAACCTCTGGACTTCACCATCCACTACAGATCCGGCAAACAAAACGGTAATGCCGATGGACTAAGTCGACAAACGGAACTTGTACCAACCCCATAAACTTCGGTCATCCCCAAACCGATCCGTTAAGGATCAGACTGTGTATGCCGATCGCGTCGCTGAAAAGGTGAGCCGTGTTACAGAACCCCCAGCACCAAGAATATGTTATGATATATATATATATATTCTGTATAATAGTTTCCATGTGTCACGATATGGTATGAAATATCATATAAGTAGCTTCTCTTGCTCAAGGCTGTGGGCTAACAAGCCCCCCTTCCCTTTCACTCAGCCAAGAGCTGCTTTGCCAATGTACTGGGGGGAGTTTTATGGCCGAAAGGTATTTACGACCGACATTTCCTGCCGTGCAAGCTCTTGTCCAGCTATAAGTGAACTAGAAACTTCTAGGATCCATGAAAGATTCTTTGTTTGGTTTTTGTAAGATATTATGCACAATGTTTACGTTAAGAACACGAAAATATATATTCTTATTCTCACACGGTGGACCTACCCATCTCTCGAAACACGGGCTTCTAACTCCATCTGGTAAAGAAGTAGGGATTTCTCTGTAAATATGTATCCCAGATAGGACATATTTGATCTCATTAGAATGCTCACGTTGATCCGAGATGAATGATGGGTTTGTTATGACTCTGACATGTTTTGTAGTGAAGTTATAGAAATTAGAGAAAATAGTTTAAAGTTTAGGTAGACTGAAGAGGTAGGAGGGACGAGGTGATCCAACCCCTTTCTGGGATGTCACAGGCTGAAACTATAACTGTTTGCCAAGATTCCCAGCTCAGGCTTCTTGATCTCTTGTCTTCTCCTGGAAGAGCCCTGCGCAAGTCCAATGAGCTGGGACGTATGGTTGCCTGCCATGCTTTGAGCATGTGAGTGTTACCTTTTCTCATTTAATCCCTGTTTATTTCATAATTACCCTTGTACATATTTGCAATTGTCTCATTTGTAACATCTTTATAAAATATTTTTGATAAAGCACTGCCTAATTTTTATGGGATATAATATTATATGTTAGTTCATTCTCCATGTTCTAAAAACCGTACCCTAAGTCTTCTGAAGGGAAATACGCTACTGTTGTGTTGGGTTAGCATCGGACCCGTTTAATCGAAGCTGGTGGCAGCGATAGTGTGCTGGCTTTTGGATTATGCTGTAGCGACTGCGGCGTTGATAATTATTGTTCCTGCCTGAGTGGGAGTAGTTTATCGCGTCGCTGCAGCGTACCCAATAGCCAGTACATAGCAGGCAGCCTTTCTGGCGACTAATTACCCAGGGTGCAGTACCTAATCTGACCTGAGAGTAAGGGGGGCACCAGAGAGCTGCAAGGTTTAAGTGGAACTGTAAGCGGGATATACATAAATCCCTGCAGTTCGTGGTATATTGAAAGCAGTGGGATACCTAGAATAAGCCCCTGCTGTAACCTAAAAGGTCAATAGCCTGGTGTGTGTTTTCTCATCACATTGTTAGCAGTGGAGGGATACCTAAGATAAGCCCCCCTGCACATGTGATAGCTGTCTGTTGGCCTAAAGTCACCCCGACCTGTGACGTAGGGGTGACAGTCACGGTGTGAATCGTGACAAATTGGTGGCAAGGCGGTGGGATATATTAGAGCATTAGTGATTTGGTTTGAGCAATCATTCCTCTCACTAAAAACTTGCAGAAAGTTCTTGCGAGGACTCTGCGCAAATAAGTTTGGAGAACGAACTCAGTGTTTTATTAGTCTTGAGACAATTGTGTACTGGTAATTATCCCCTCCCCTTCTCTTCGTTTTTCTATCCTATCTTTTATTTGGCAACCATGGCTGCGAAAGGAGAAGCCTGGTACAATCAGCAGAAGAAGGACTTTCTTGCTGGGATATGCACGTGCCATGGCCTGAACCCCCAGGGTAAGACCAAGGCTCAAATGGTCGCTGAACTGGTGCAATTTGAAGCAGACCAAGCCAGGCCACAGAGCCCAGAGGCCGCAGAAGCCAGCAAAAGCGAACATGGTGCTGCAGCAGAAGTCCAACCACTGAATACGGGCCCTACTGGCAACCAAGGGGGCACAGACCTCCTCCTGCAGCTGGCTCTGCAACAATGCTCCGCAGATGACCTAGAGAGACGTCTGCAGTTGATCCAGCAATACCAGGAGCGAACCGAGAGAGAGGCCCGAGCCGAGCGGGAGGCTGAAAGAGCCGAGCGGGAGGCTGAGAGAGCCGAGCGCCAAGCCCAGCGAGAAAATGAACGGGAGATGCTTCGGCAGAGGGGGATGCCCTCTACCGCCCAGAGCCGTGAGCCCAGCAGCGCTCAGATACCTAAGCCCCGGCCCGATCACTTCCCTGTTATGGAGAAGGACGTAGACTTGGACACGTTTCTGCGGGCCTTTGAGAAAGCCTGCAGACAGTACCAGCTGCCTGCACAAGAATGGGCCCGATACCTGACACCAGGGCTGAGAGGTAAAGATCTGGAGGCGTTTGCTGCCCTCCCTCAAGAACAAGATGGAGACTATGAGGCCATCAAGCAGGCCCTGATAGCAAAGTGCCAGCTTACACCCGAGGTGTACCGTAGAAAGTTCCGGACCCTCCAACGTGGCCCACACGACAGTTACAGTGATGTGGTGCATGGACTGGGGACCCATTTTGACCAGTGGACCCAAGGACTGTCAGTAACCACCTTTGCACAGCTGCGAGACCTGATGATCAAAGACCAGTTCTTTCATCTTTGCCCCGCTGAGGTGTGACAGTTCATGATGGACAGAGAACCCAAAGACGTGACGAAAGCAGCGCAGATTGCCGATGCCTATGAGGCCAACCGTAGATCGGAAGTGCGGAAGCCAGTCACCACCAGCTGGAGAGGGGGTAAGCCTGCAACCAACGCCAGTATCCCTGCCAGCCAACACACCAGAGGTCCTGGCCCCGTGGCCAACAGCACCAGACCTACCACCGAACCTCGCAAGTGTTACACCTGCAATCAGACTGGTCATATCAGTCCCTCCTGCCCAGCCAAGCAGCAGAACACCCCAGCCAAGGCCCCAGTGCCTAATGCAGCAGTTCTTTTGGTGGGTGGTGTGGTTGGGAGGGTGTGTGACAACGCGCAGCATGTCACTGTGGGAGGCCATGTTGCTACAGGCCTCAAAGACACCGGGTCTGAACGAACCCTCATCCGACCCGAACTGGCGGCCCCTGAAGAAATCATTCTGGGGAAAACCCTAACTGTCACTGGGATTGGGGGCATCAGCTGTCCCTTACCGATGGCCCGGGTTTATATTGATTGGGGTGCCGGGAGCGGGTTGAAGGAAGTGGGGCTGTCTGATAATTTGCCCACTGATGTTTTGTTGGGGACTGATTTGGGGAGGTTGGTTGCATACTACGTTCCTGACACCCCTCCCCAATCTACTAATGAGGGTAAAGTTAACCCTGATGATGATGATGATGATGATGATGGGAAATCGCATGTGTTACCTGACCATGCTGTATCTTGTAATGATGCATCTAATAACCACTTTTTCCCTAGGATTGATGTTGTACCTGTGCCAGCTGAACCTGATAATGATTTTTCTGTGAAGATTAATGTGTCCATAGGTACAGGCGTGCCCAGCCACGTCGCTCTGCGGAGTGAGACGGCTGAGGAACCCCTAACAGGGGCAAGTGTCGGTGCTACAGGAAATGGGGAGATGCATGGGAACCGTGAGGAAGATGACGCCATGAAAGTGACCAGTGCCACCGAGGAAGGTAACTGGCCCATAAGTAGCACTGCCCCTGGAGTGTTGGGGGTGGATGGGGAGGTAGAGCCCATAGCAGCGCCGGCTGATGGGTCTGTAGAAACCCCCGGGGAGACAGCCTACGTAGCTGCTGTCACCCGCAGTCAGAGTGCCCAGAACGCAGAAAACTGTCAGCCTTCCGGATCCTCCTCAATAATCACTGTGACTGAACCAGAGGTGGACTCAGAGCAGGTCCAAGAGGGTTCCCGTGGGGAAGGGACCCTGACGTCGCTTCTGGCTTCCCCTGGCCAGGAGTTTCAGGCCGCTCTGCACCCAGATGCGAGCCTAGAGAGTTTGAGGCAACTCGCCGAGACGCCCACCTCCGAGACTGATAAGGAGAGGGTGTTCTGGGAACGAGGAAGGTTGTACCGGGAGACAGTACCCAGAGAATCACAAAAGGAGTGGTTGAGGGAAATACAGCTGGTCGTCCCGCAGCAATTCCGTTGTGAGTTGTTGCGAATTGCCCATGAGATCCCGCTAGCTGGACACTTGGGGATCAGCAAAACTAAGGCCAGGCTGTCTCAACACTTCTATTGGCCTAAGATGGGGACAGATGTGTCAAACTACTGCCGCTCCTGTGTCACCTGTCAAAGAGTGGGGAAGGCGGGGCCTGCTCTTAAGGCTCCCCTGATCCCGTTGCCAGTGATAGAGGAGCCTTTCCAGAGGATCGCGGTGGACATTGTAGGCCCGCTGGCCGTCCCCAGCAGCTCTGGAAAGCAATACATCCTTACTGTGGTAGACTACGCTACCCGGTACCCAGAGGCAGTAGCTCTGTCGTCAACTATGGCAGATAAGGTGCCGGATGCCCTGTTGGCCATCTTTTCACAGGTAGGGTTTCCCAGGGAAATGCTTACTGATCAAGGGACCCAATTTATGTCTCGCCTAATGGAGGCTATCTGTAAGAGAATGCAGGTGAAGCACCTGGTATTGAGTGCGTATCACCCACAGACCAATGGCTTGTGTGAACGCTTCAATGGTACCCTCAAACAGATGCTACGCATGCTGGTTGAGACTCAAGGGCGCGACTGGGAGCGGTACCTCCCACACCTGCTGTTCGCTTACCGAGAGGTTCCGCAGGCCTCGACGGGGTTCTCCCCCTTCGAGCTCCTGTACGGCAGGTGAGTCCGGGGACCCCTTGGGTTGGTAAGAGAATCCTGGGAAGAGGAGCCGAACCCTTCTGAAGTGTCCATAGTGGAGTATGTCATGCACTTCCGTGACAAGATGCAGACCTTGACGCAGTTGGTGCATGACAACATAACGCAGGCTCAGGCTGACCAGAAGCACTGGTACGACCAGAACGCCCGGGAGCGGACCTACCACGTGGGTCAAAAGGTGTGGGTGCTGGTCCCCGCACCAACGGATAAGCTTCAGGCAGCCTGGGAGGGCCCATACGTCGTCCACCAACAGCTCAACCCGGTCACGTACGTGGTCACGCTTGACCACGCTCGGGGTAGGCGAAAGGCCTTTCACGTCAACATGATGAAGGCTCATCACGAACATGAACCTTTCATCCTACCGGTCTGCAGCTTGCCCGAAGACTGGGAGGAAGACACCCTCCTGGACATGCTGGCCCAAGCCAAGGCCAATGGGCCCATCGAGGACGTGGAGGTAAGCCTCGTTAACTGAACCCCAGCGGTTGCAGTTGCAAACCACACTGGAACCCTTCCGGGTCGTGTTCTCCAACCGACCTGGGAGGACTGAGTTAGCAGTCCACGAGGTGGACACCGGGAATCACGCCCCACTACGGCGAACACCCTATCGAATCTCTGACCAGGTGCAGCAGATTATGCGCCAAGAGATCGATGAGATGTTACAGCTGGGGGTGATTCGACGGTCAAAGAGCGCGTGGGCCTCACCTGTAGTTCTCGTGCCAAAGAAAGACCGGACCACCCGGTTCTGCGTGGACTACAGGGGGCTCAACGCCATCACAGCCTCTAACGCGCACCCAATGCTGCGCATCGAGGAGCTGCTTTTGAAGTTAGCTGGCGCGAAATACCTGACCATAATGGATCTGAGTCGAGGATACTGGCAGATTCCCCTGAGCCCCGAGGTGCAGGAGAAGTCCGCCTTTATCACGCCCTTCGGACTGTACGAGTCCACGGTCATGCCCTTCGGCATGAAGAATGCCCCTGCCACTTTCCAGCGGATGGTCAACCTCCTGCTTCAGGGACTGGAGAAGTACGCCGTGGCGTACTTGGATGACATTGCCATCTTCAGTTCCTCCTGGGAGGAACACCTGCAGCATCTCGAGGAGGTGCTCAGGCGAATTTACCAAGCAGGACTGACTATCAAGCCGGGAAAGTGCCAGATGGGCATGAGGGAGGTCCACTACCTGGGGCACCGGGTAGGCGGAAACACCCTAAAGCCAGAGCCAGAGAAAGTGGGCGCGATCGTGAACTGGCCCACTCCCAGGACCAAGAAACAGGTGATGTCCTTCTTGGGCACGGCAGGGTACTATAGGCGCTTCGTACAGCACTAGAGCAGCCTGGCGAAGCCTTTGACGGGCCTCACCAGGAAGAAGCTACCCCACATCGTCAACTGGACAGATGGCTGTGAGGGGGCCTTCCAGGCGTTGAAAACCGCACTGTGCAACGCCCCTGTGTTGAAAGCAGTCGACCGTTCTTGGTGCAGACTGACGCCAGCGAGTTTGGCCTTGGTGCTGTAATCAGCCAGGTTGACTCGGAGGACCAAGAGCACCCCGTGTTATACCTGAGCCGGAAACTTTTGCCGAGGGAAGTGGCCTACTCCACCATCGAGAAGGAGTGCCTGGCCATAGTCTGGGCCCTGCAGTGCTTGCAGCCCTACTTGTACGGTCGCCCCTTCACTGTGGTGACCGACCACAACCCTCTGCACTGGCTAAACGCCATGTGTGGAACCAACGGCAGGTTGCTTCGCTGGAGCCTTGCCCTTCAGCAGTTTGACTTCACCATTGAACACAAAACGGGCAAAGAGCATGGGAATGCAGATGGACTGTCCCGCCAGGGTGAACCTACTGAGGTGCCCATGGAGGCATACCATTGGGTTCTGCCTCCCTAGCGCACGCCAAAAGGGGAGGTGTCACGATATGGTATGAAATATCATATAAGTAGCTTCTCTTGCTCAAGGCTGTGGGCTAACAAGCCCCCCTTCCCTTTCACTCAGCCAAGAGCTGCTTTGCCAATGTACTGGGGGGAGTTTTATGGCCGAAAGGTATTTACGACCGACATTTCCTGCCGTGCAAGCTCTTGTCCAGCTATAAGTGAACTAGAAACTTCTAGGATCCATGAAAGATTCTTTGTTTGGTTTTTGTAAGATATTATGCACAATGTTTACGTTAAGAACAAGAAAATATATATTCTTATTCTCACACGGTGGACCTACCCATCTCTCGAAACACGGGCTTCTAACTCCATCTGGTAAAGAAGTAGGGATTTCTCTGTAAATATGTATCCCAGATAGGACATATTTGATCTCATTAGAATGCTCACGTTGATCCGAGATGAATGATGGGTTTGTTATGACTCTGACATGTTTTGTAGTGAAGTTATAGAAATTAGAGAAAATAGTTTAAAGTTTAGGTAGACTGAAGAGGTAGGAGGGACGAGGTGATCCAACCCCTTTCTGGGATGTCACAGGCTGAAACTATAACTGTCTGCCAAGATTCCCAGCTCAGGCTTCTTGATTTCTTGTCTTCTCCAGGAAGAGCCCTGCGCAAGTCCAATGAGCTGGGACGTATGGTTGCTTGCCATGCTTTGAACATGTGAGTGTTACCTTTTCTCATTTAATCCCTGTTTATTTCATAATTACCCTTGTACATATTTGCAATTGTCTCATTTGTAACATCTTTATAAAATATTTTTGATAAAGCACTGCCTAATTTTTATTGGATATAATATTATATGTTAGTTCATTCTCCATGCTCTAAAAACCGTTCCCTAAGTCTTCTGAAGGGAAATACGCTACTGTTGTGTTGGGTTAGCTTCGGACCCGTTTAATCGAAGCTGGTGGCAGCGATAGTGTGCTGGCTTTTGGATTATGCTGTAGTGACTGCGGCGTTGATAATTATTGTTCCTGCCTGAGTAGGAGTAGTTTATCGCGTCGCTGCAGCGTACCCAATAGCCAGTACATAGCAGGCAGCCTTTCTGGCGACTAATTACCCAGGGTGCAGTACCTAATCTGACCTGAGAGTAAGGGGGCGCCAGAGAGTTGCAAGGTTTAAGTGGAACTGTAAGCGGGATATACATAAATCCCTGCAGTTCGTGGTATATTGAAAGCAGTGGGATACCTAGAATAAGCCCCTGCTGTAACCTAAAAGGTCAATAGCCTGGTGTGTGTTTTCTCATCACATTGTTAGCAGTGGAGGGATACCTAAGATAAGCCCCCCTGCACATGTGATAGCCGTCTGTTGGCCTAAAGTCACCCCGACCCGTGACGTAGGGGTGACGGTCACGGTGTGAATCGTGACACCATGTGAAATGCATCAGTCCACAGGCTGCGCCCCTGGACAAGATATTCTCTTTCTGACTTCCCCCACCTTTGTAATTCCCACAGTAAATACCAGCAGGCTCTGGCCCCCTGCGGCTATTGTAATGTATGTCTGGCCTGCTTTTTCTATTGGCCCGCCCTGTGTATCTGTGTTATATATTCTGTGTGTTGTAAATAAAGTGTGTTCTTTTAGACTGGAAATACTTGGAGTAGCAGTTAGCTTTTATATGCTCCCATATAATCAAGAAATTCTAGCCAGCGTCCTTCATTCCGAGTCCAGCAGAAGCGGAGTGGACCTCCTGAAACATGGGGGGTGCTGAAAGAGGTACTACAGCCCAGTAGACCACGTTACACGGACCATAATCCCCTAGTCTGGCTTAATCGGGTCTCCGGAGACAACGCCAGAATACTGCGGTGGAGTTTAGCCCTACAACCTCTGCACTTCACCATCCACTACAGACCCGGCAAACAAAACGGTAATGCCGATGGACTAAGTCGACAAACGGAACTTGTACCAACCCCATAAACTTCGGTCATCCCCAAACCGATCGCGTCGCTGAAAAGGGGAGCCGTGTTTCAGAACCCCCAGCACCAAGAATATGTTATGCTATATATATATATATTCTGTATAATAGTTTCCATGTGAAATGCATCAGTCCACAGGCTGCATCCCTGGACAAGGCTCCGGCCCCCTGCGGCTATTGTAATGTATGTGTGGCCTGCTTTTTCTATTGACCCGCCCTGTGTATCTGTGTTATATATTCTGTGTGTTGTAAATAAAGTGTGTTCTTTTTAGACTGGAAATACCTGGAGTAGCTGTCAGCTTTTATATGCTCCCATGTAATCAAGGAATTATAGCCAGCATCCTTCATCCAGACTCCAGCCAAAGCAGAGTGGACCTCCGGAAACACGGGGTGGTACTGAAAGAAGTACCCCAGATTGGTAGACCCCGTTACACAAGGGCGCGACTGGGAGCGGTACCTCCCACACCTGCTATTTGCTTACCGAGAGGTTCCGCAGGCCTCGACGGGGTTCTCCCCCTTCGAGCTCCTGTACGGCAGGCGAGTCCGGGGACCCCTTGGGTTGGTAAGAGAATCCTGGGAAGAGGAGCCGAACCCTTCTGAAGCATCCATAGTGGAGTATGTCATGCGCTTCTGTGACAAGATGCAGACCTTGACGCAGTTGGTGCATGACAACATGATGCAGGCTCAGGCTGACCTACCACGTGGGTCAAAAGGTGTGGGTGCTGGTCCCTGTACCAAAGGATAAGCTTCAGGCAGCCTGGGAGGGCCCATACGTCGTCCACCAACAGCTCAACCCGGTCACCTACATGGTCACGCTTGACCACGCTCGGGGTAGGCGAAAGGTCTTTCACGTCAACATGATGAAGGCACATCATGAACGTGAACCTTTCATCCTACCGGTCCTACCTTTCATCCTACCGGTCTGCAGCTTGCCCGAAGACGGGAAGAAAGACACCCTCCTGGACATGCTGGCCCAAGCCAAGGCCAATGGGTCCATCGAGGATGTGGAGGTAAGCGCCTCGTTAACTGAACCCCATCGGTTGCAGTTGCAAACCACACTGGAACCCTTCCGGGTCGTGTTCTCCAACCGACCTGGGAGGACTCAGTTAGCAGTCCACGAGGTGGACACCGGGAATCACGCCCCACTACGGCGAACACCCTATCGAATCTCTGACCAGGTGCAGCAGATTATGCGCCAAGAGACGAGATGTTACAGCTGGGGGTGATTCGACGGTCAAAGAGCGCGTGGGCCTCACCTGTAGTTCTCGTGCCAAAGAAAGACCGGACCACTCGGTTCTGCGTGGACTACAGGGGGCTCAATGCCATCACCGCCTCTGACGCGCACCCAATGCCGCGCATCAAGGAGCTGCTTGATAGGTTAGCTGGCACAGATTACCTAATAATAATGGATCTGAGTAGACAATTCACCAAGCAGGACTGACGATCAAGCCGGGAAAGTGCCAGATGGGCATGAGGGAGGTCCACTACCTGGGGCACCGGGTAGGCGGAAACACCCTAAAGCCAGAGCCTGAGAAAGTGGGCGCGATCGTGAACTGGCCCACTCCCGTGACCAAGAAACAGGTGATGTCCTTCCTGGGCACTGCAGGTTATTATAGGCGCTTCGTACAGCACTATAGTAGCCTGGCAAAACCCTTGACGGGCATCACCAGGAAGAAGCTACCCCACATTGTCAACTAAAACAACAATGTGGATAAAGATAAGGTCAACAACATTATTGAATAAACCCACTAAGGGTATGTCTATATATACAGCGTAATGGGACCAAAAAGAGGACCATAATGGACAAACTGCACAAATATAGCCAAAATCAACAGGAAAAAGAAAGCAGCAAATAGTCCAAAGTAATGAAAAATATAAAAAGAACTTTATTAATAATAATGCCAGATAAAAACATGACAGAGGGATACAGCAATCCCCGCGCTACACAAAGCATGCACAAAAACGGGCAGGTGATAGGTGTCTACAGTATAAAGGTATAAATACTACTAACCCTATAAATGCAGCTCATATGGAATTAAAGGTTATGCAGGACTGACCTAATATAGCCAAATGTACTAAGAACCATAAGGTACAAGGTTGTATAGCAACGCCCATGCATAACATATAATATATACATACCGGGTAAAGTAGAAAAATCACACGTATAAGCAGGCACCACACCTCTGTCCTCCCCGACGCGCATTTCGGCTAATGCCTTTTTCAAGGGGTATGCTAGTGACAGGCTGGGTGAAGTATATAAAGGGAGGGGGCACACAGTGATAGGGCAAAATCTAACTATCTGACCAATAACAGCAAAGTACCTGATAGCAGCGAAGTACCTAATGGATCCGCTCCCAGAACACCTGGGCGCCGCACAGCAGAAGCCGCATGGGGCCCCATGTGCTCCCGCAGCGATGGCGCCATCATGCTAGGGCAGAAACAGCACTTCCGGACTGCTGAGAAATCACAGAGCGTCCGCGCATGCGCATTTCGCACTAATCAGCCATTTTTAAGAAGACCATAGAGAAACACACTGTGTGGCCATTTTAATGAAGACAGTATTGCAGCTAACAGTGCGGCCATGTTATTGAAGCCTGCAGCATAGGTATTGAAGGGAAACCTATTCAGTAGTGACCAAAGGAACAGGTAATATCTATAGTATAGAAGAAATCTCTTAGCAACTTATATAGTCCTTAACACATAAGGAAACCCAACTTAGTGCATCTATATGGGGTGCAACTTAAATAGCGCTGCAGCCACACAGTATGTCAATATGAAACAGCCAGATTTATATGGTGTGGTATAATGTTAGAACAATCAGATAAAAATAAAAATTGATCTATGTAAAGCCATTGAAGGCCGCATTAGATAAGCCCAAGTGCAAAGAACAAAAAACACAGAACAAAAATATATAACAAACAAAATAACGATGAGGATAATACACAAAGCAGGTGTATCGGTTAGTTACGGAGCCGACCAGTCACATTCCTTATGGACCAAATCACTAAAAAACAAAAAAGTAGTCTATTGTATACGAAAAAGAGATGTCCACAGGGATGAATCCAGTTGTAACAAGGAGTTTCTTAAACGGCCCGTTTCGGCGGTTGTTTCATCCAATGGACGGGTATATATAGTTCAAACGACTCCTTAGAATGCTCGCAGGATAATAGCTGATAGACCATCCTCTCGTACTGTGAACATCAATACTATAATAAAAAAGCACCCATTAAAATCACATAAAATAAAATACATGCGGAAGTGCACACAGAGATACTAGCGAAAGCAACCAGTTGACTACAAAAACGGGGCAAATGAAATATTTTCATTCAGACCCTCCGGGTAGGTAGTCTGGAGACGCCAAATCCATCGCGTCTCCAGCATACCAAGCTTCTTTGAAAGCTGGCCCCCCTGATGTTAATTCTTAGTGCATCAATCCCCCTAACCCAGAGGCGTAGCTAGGGTTTCAACTTAGGGGGGCAAAACATCTGAGTGGGCCCCTAACCAGCTAACCCTGATTACAGTTACGGTTGCGCACTCTAATTGTGACTATAGTGGAACCTCAGAATATGACCGCACTGTTATTGAAAATAAATCTATATACAAAAACGAACATTGACTTTAACGCCATATTGTGACCATATCCAACTTTGATGGTCACAATATGTGCCCCTATAACAATGATGCTTAAGTGCCCACTTAACATTTCATAATGTCCCCTAAGTTCCCCCATGTACTGCTCCATTATACACAGTATGGTGAGCTCAAAGCTTCCCTATACACAGTCTAAGGCCCCCACAGCTCCCCTATACCCAGCATGATCTCATTGCTCCCTTTACACAGTCTAAGGCCCCCACAGCTCCCCTATACCCAGCATGATGTTCTCACTGCTCCCTTTACACAGTATGATCCCACTGCTCCCCTATAGATAGTATGAGCCCAATGCTCCCCTATACACAGCATAATGCTGACAGAACGCCACTATAGAAAGTATAATGCCCCCCCAGAGCTCACCTACAGTTAGGGCCAGAAATATTTGGACAGTGACACAAGTTTTGTTATTTTAGCTGTTTACAAAAACATGTTCAGAAATACAATTATATATATAATATGGGCTGAAAGTGCACACTCCCAGCTGCAATATGATAGTTTCCACATCCAAATCGGAGAAAGGGTTTAGGAATCATAGCTCTGTAATGCATAGCGTCCTCTTTTTCAAGGGACCAAAAGTAATTGGACAATGGACTCTAAGGGCTGCAATTAATTCTGAAGGCGTCTCCCTCGTTAACCTGTAATCAATGAAGTAGTTAAAAGGTCAGGGGTGGATTCCAGGTGTGTGGTTTTGCATTTGGAAGCTGTTGCTGTGAGCAGACAACATGCGGTCAAAGGAACTCTCAATTGAGGTGAAGCAGAACATCCTGAGGCTGAAAAAAAAGAAAAAATCCATCAGAGAGATAGCAGACATGCTTGGAGTAGCAAAATCAACAGTTGGGTACATTCTGAGAAAAAAGGAATTGACTGGTGAGCTTGGGAACTCAAAAAGGCCTGGGCGTCCACGGATGACAACAGTGGTGGATGATCGCCGCATACTTAATTTGGTGAAGAAGAACCCGTTCACAACATCAACTGAAGTCCAGAACACTCTCAGTGAAGTAGGTGTATCTGTCTCTAAGTCAACAGTAAAGAGAAGACTCCATGACAGTAAATACAAAGGGTTCACATCTAGATGCAAACCATTCATCAATACCAAAAATAGACAGGCCAGAGTTAAATTTGCAGAAAAACACCTCAAGAAGCCAGCTCAGTTCTGGAAAAGTATTCTATGGACAGATGAGACAAAGATCAACCTGTACCAGAATGATGGGAAGAAAAAAGTTTGGAGAAGAAAGGGAACGGCACATGATCCAAGGCACACCACATCCTCTGTAAAACATGGTGGAGGCAACGTGATGGCATGGGCATGCATGGCTTTCAATGGCACTGGGTCACTTGTGTTTATTGATGACATAAGAGCAGACAAGAGTAGCCAGATGAATTCTGAAGTGTACCGGGATATACTTTCAGCCCAGATTCAGCCAAATGCTGCAAAGTTGATTGGACGGCGCTTCATAGTACAGATGGACAATGACCCCAAGCATACAGCCAAAGCTACCCAGGAGTTCATGAGTGCCAAAAAGTGGAACATTCTGCAATGGCCAAGTCAATCTCCAGATCTAAACCCAATTGAGCATGCATTTCACTTGCTCAAATCCAGACTTAAGACGGAAAGACCCACAAACAAGCAAGACCTGAAGGCTGCGGCTGTAAAGGCCTGGCAAAGCATTAAGAAGGAGGAAACCCAGCGTTTGGTGATGTCCATGGGTTCCAGACTTAAGGCAGTGATTGCCTCCAAAGGATTTGAAACAAAATATTGAAAATAAATATATTTTTTTGGGGTTATGTTTATTTGTCCAATTACTTTTGACCTCCTAAAATTTGGAGTGTTTGTAAAGAAATGTGTACAATTCCTACATTTTCTATCAGATATTTTTGTTCAACCCTTCAAATTAAACGTTACAATCTGCACTTGAATTCTGTTGTAGAGGTTTCATTTCAAATCCAATGTGGTGGCATGCAGAGCCCAACTCGCGAAAATTGTGTCACTGTCCAAATATTTCTGGCCCTAACTGTATATACAGTGTAATGGGCCAACAGCTCCCATATGCACAATATGCCTTCACAGTTCCCTATACACAGTATGGTGGGCCTGCAGCTCCTGACAAACAGTATGATGTCCCCCACAGTTCCCTATACACAGTATGATGGGCCCACAGCTTTCTTATACACAGTATGATGGGCCCACAGCTCCCTTATACAGTGTGATGGGCCCGCAGCTCCCTTATACACAGTATGATGGGCCCACAGCTCCCTTATACAGTGTGATGGGCCCGCAGCTCCCTTATACACAGTTTGATGGGCCCACAGCTCCCTTATACACAGTGTGATTGGCCCACAGCTTCCTTATACACAGTATGATGGACCCGCAGCTCCCTTATACACAGTATGATGGACCCGCAGCTCCCTTATACACAGTATGATGGGCCCGCAGCTCCCTTATACACAGTATGATGGGCCCGCAGCTCCCTTATACACAGTATGATGGGCCCGCAGCTCCCTTATACACAGTATGATGGGCCCGCAGCTCCCTTATACACAGTATGATGGGCCCACAGCTCCTTTATACACAGTATGATTGGCCCACAGCTTCCTTATACACAGTATGATGGGGCCACAGCTCCCGTATACACAGTATGATGGGCCCGCAGCTCCCATATACACAGTATGATGGGGCCACAGTTTACTTATACACAGTATGATGGGGCCACAGCTCCCGTATACACAATATGATGGGCCCGCAGCTCCCGTATACACAGTATGATGGGGCCACAGTTTCCTTATACACAGTATGATGGGCCCACAGTTTCCTTATACACAGTATGATGGGGCCACAGCTTCCTTATACACAGTATGATGGGCCCACAGCTGCCTTATACACAATATGATGGACCCGCAGCTCCCGTATACACAGTGTGATGGGCCCGCAGCTCTCGTATACACAGTATGATGAGCCCGCAGCTTCCTTATACACAGTATGATGGGCCCGCAGCTCCCTTATACACAGTATGATGAGCCCGCAGCTTCCTTTTACACAGTGTGATGGGCCCGCAGCTCCCGTATACACAGTATGATGAGCCCGCAGCTTCCTTATACACAGTGTAATAGACTCACAGCTCCCTGTCATGATTTGGATGTCCCGGTCATTTACTCATCCTCCGGTGTATTCACTATTTTGTGGCACTGCTGCAGTCCCACGGCTCAAACTTATGAGTGCTTTCTGACAGGCCAGAAGTTAGAAGCTATGTCACAAGCGCTCAGTGTAAGACTATGAGGCTATGTGCACACAATGCGGATTCGTGTGCGGAATTACCGTGGATTTCCGGTGTTTTTTGTGCAGATTTCACATGCATTTTTACACCTGCGGAATCCTATACAGGAGGAGGGGTAAAACGCTGCGGAATCCGCAAAAATAATTGACCTGCTACGGAAAATACAACGCAGCATTTCCACGCTATATTTTCGAAACCATGTGCATTTGGTTTTCCATAGGATTACATGGTACTGTAAACCAGATGGAAAACTGCTGCGGATCCGCAGCGGCTAATCTGCAACGTGTGTACATAGCCTGAGAGTGAGAAAGAGGCCAGAACGAGGCTCCCACAGACTCACATTGATTAGTGACCTCTGTGCTGCTCCATAAAACACTGGAGCAGCGGACAGGTCACAAACTGCAGGAGACAGAGCCGAGCGGAGACAAAAACAGATGAAAACGCCAGAAGGTGAGTATCAGAAAGAAGGCAGGGGACGTGGATTTTCAGCACCGCTCCAGCAGGGAAATAAAAAATAATGCTGAAGTGGTGCTGGAAATGTGATTCAGGTCTTGGTTCCTGTATGCGGGCTCCTTATACTAATACTCATAAAAGACCCAGGTGGTACGCATCAAAAGCCCCCCCCCCATCTCCAATCTCCAGCCTCCCCCCGATCTCCAGCCTCCCCAGACAACAAATATTACATGTGATGGAGCACATATAATATCATAACATTATAATATTCAACCCCCAGTGACCTGTCCCCCTCCCCCACCTCAGCCCCAATACCCCCATCATCTCACATCCACCCCGTCAGTGCCCTGTCCCACCTCACCCACCTTCTGCCCTCACAACCCCCAAATGGTCTCACATTCACACCCCAGTGCCCTGTCTCCCCTCCCCCACAATACCCCCATGGTCTCACATTCACCCCCCATTTCCCTGTCCCCCCTCACTCACCTTTCAGCCCCCACAATTCCCCAATGGTCTCACAGTGAAATACCTGAATTTAATAAATCTAATAAGTTCCATCCCCACTAGTTTGCACTGCAGGCAGGACCAGGAAGTGTCTTGGTGAAATGCTGGATGTGGGCACTAGGACCCAGCGTGCCTGAGCCAATCCCAGCCTGCACAGAGTGAAGAAAGCTGCAGCCTGGGAAAAGGTTCAGGATCAGGTCAGACAGGCAAAACCATTCACTGCAGGAGGGGAGACTGCAGCCGCCACTGTGCTAGCAGCATGCAGACATCAGAAGGGAGCAGACATTATACTGCTCTGCTCCAATGCCTGTTCTGCCTCGTCACAGAAGTGGCCCTGGCTCCCAGTGGGCCCCTTCATGTGACAGGGCCCGGGGCGATGGCCCCCTTTGCCCCCCCAGTAGCTACGCTACTGCCCTAACCCTTAGCAACGTTGCATCACATCCGTGGTGCTCCCAAAAAGTCTGGGCAACGTTTTAAGCATTGAGGAGTCCGTGTGGTCACGTGCCGCCTGTATACCTAGGACGTGCTCCCAGATACGGACTTTTAATTGACGGGTAGTCAGTCCTACGTAAATAAGTCCGCAGGGGCAGGTGGCGTAATAGATGACATACCGTGTAGTGCACGTGATATACGTTCTAATGAAATACACCCTGGCACCTGTTATGATCTGGTGGCCTAGGAGCAGCATGAGACGGACTCTGGAGAAGGTGGTCCCTGTACTGACCGCAAACCCTGAACCTAGCAGCGCAACTAGAAATAGCCGTGGGGGGTACCTGACACTCCCTAGACCCCTCGGCACAGCCTAAGATCTAACTTCCCCTAAAGACAGAAACAGGAAACCTATCTTGCCTCAGAGAAAATCCCCAAAGGAAAGATAGCCCCCCACAAATATTGACAATGAGAGGAGAGGGAAATAACATACGCAGAAATGAAATCAGATTTTAGCATAGGAGGCCATACTAGCTAAAAAGAAAGAATAGAACAGAGTACTATGCGGTCAGTATAAAAACACTAGAAAATATTCACCACAGAAAATACGAATCACCACATCTGACTAAAGACATGGGGGGTATATCTGCATCTCCAGAGACACAGCTTAGCTGCAAAAAATCCTTCACAGACAAAGCTGAACAAGACAAAAACATGAATATGCACAACACTATAAGGTCCACAGCAGGTGGACAGCAAAAACAAGCCAGGACTTATCTTTGTAGAAAAGCACAGCAAACTGGAGAGACCAGCAGGAAAGTGAATCCTTCAAAAACAGTGGGCAACTGGCACTGACTAAAGGATCCAGCAAAGCTATATACCCCAGTCAGTTTTGCAATTAGTAGAAACACCTGTCCATTCCTGCAGTCCAGTCACAACTGCATTACCCTCTACAACCACCGGAGGGAGACCAAAAGCTGAATTCACAACAGTACCCCCCCATGAGGAGGGGTCACCGAACCCTCACCAGAGCCCCCAGGCCGATCAGGATGAGCCCGATGAAAGGTACAAACCAAATCAGCGGCATGGACATCAGCGGCAGAAACCCAAGAATTATCCTCCTGGCCATAACCCTTCCATTTGACAAGGTACAGAAGCTTCCGCCTCGAAAAACGAGAATCCAAAATCTTCTCAACCACATATTCCAACTCCCCATCGACCAACACCGGGGCCGGAGGATCAACAGAGGGAACAACGGGCTCCACATATTTCCGCAACAAAGATCTATGGAAGACATTATGAATAGCAAAAGAGGCCGGAAGCGCCAGGCGAAAGGACACCGGATTGATAATCTCAGAAATCCTATAAGGACCAATAAATTGAGGCTTAAACTTAGGGGAAGAAACCTTCATAGGAACATGACGGGAAGATAACCAAACCAGATCCCCAACCCGAAGCCGGGAACCAACACACCGATGACGGTTAGCAAAACGTTGAGCCTCCTCCTGAGACAACACCAAGTTGTCCACCACATGAGCCCAAATCTGCTGCAACCTGTTGACCACAGAATCCACACCAGGAAGGTCAGAAGGCTCAACCTGCCCAGAAGAAAAACGAGGATGAAAACCAAAATTACAAAAAAAAGGCGAAACCAAAGTAGCCGAACTAGCCCAATTATTAAGGGCAAACTCGGCCAATGGCAAAAAAGCCACCCAATCATCCTGATCACAAAGCATCTCAAATAGGTCTCCAAGGTCTGGTTAGTTCGCTCAGTCTGGCCATTTGTCTGAGGATGAAATGCAGAAGAAAAAGACAAATCAATGCCCAGCTTGGCACAAAAGGCCCGCCAAAACCTAGAAACAAATTGGGAACCTCTGTCGGACACAATATTCTTCAGAATACCATGCAAACGCACCACATGCTGAAAAAACAACAGAACCAAATCAGAAGAAGAAGGCAATTTAGGCAAAGGCACCAAATGAACCATCTTAGAAAATCGGTCACAGACAACCCAGATAACCGACATTCTTTGGGAAACCGGAAGATCGGAAATAAAATCCATAGAAATATGTGTCCAGGGCCTCTCGGGGACCGGTATTGGCAAAAGCAACCCACTAGCGCGTGAATAGTAAGGCTTAGCCCACGCACAAATCCCACAGGACTGCACAAAAGAACGCACATCCCGCGACAAAGAAGGCCACCAAAAGGACCTACCAACCAAATCTCTGGTACCAAAAATCCCAGGATGGCCAGCCAACACAGAACAATGAACCTCAAAAATCACTTTACTAGTCCATCTATCAGGAACAAACAGTTTCCCCACAGGACAGCGGTCAGGTTTATTAGCCTGAAATTCCTGAAGAACCCGTCGTAAATCAGGGGAGATGGCAGAAAGAATCACCCCTTCCTTCAAAATGCCGACTGGCTCAAGAACCCCAGTGGAGTCAGGAAAAAAAACTCCTAGAGACGGCATCCGCCTTAACATTCTTAGTACCAGGAATGTACGAGACCACAAAATCAAAACGGGAGAAAAACAGGGACCATCGAGCCTGTCTAGGATTCAGACGTTTGGCAGACTCGAGGTAAATCAGATTCTTATGATCGGTCAGGACCACAATACGGTGCTTGGCCCCCTCAAGCCAATGTCGCCACTCCTCAAATGCCCACTTCATAGCCAACAACTCCCCATTGCCGACATCATAATTGCGTTCCGCAGGTGAAAACTTCCGAGAAAAGAAAGCACATGGTTTCATCAAGGAACCATCAGAATTCCTTTGAGACAAAACGGCCCCTGCCCCAATCTCAGACGCGTCAACCTCAACCTGAAATGGAAGAGAAATATCTGGCTGACGCAACACAGGGGCAGAAGTAAATCAGCGTTTAAGCTCCTGAAAGGCAGAGACAGCCGCGGAGGACCAATTCGTCACATCAGCGCCTTTCTTGGTCAAATCGGTCAGAGGTTTAACCACACTGGAGAAGTTGGCAATGAAACAACGATAACAATTAGCAAAGCCCAAGAATTTCTGAAGGCTCTTCACAGATGTGGGCTGAATCCAATCATGAATGGCCTGAACCTTAACCGGATGCATTTCTATAGATGAGGGAGAAAAAAATGAAACCTGTTGTGAATTCTGTTATCGAGCTCCCTCCTGTGGTCATGAATGGTACTTCGGCGAGTTCTGTTCATGGACTCCCTCTGGTGGCTGTGAGTGGAGCTGCTGCTTCTGAGGTTCCTTCCACTGGTGACTTAAGTTGTTCTTTAGCTGCTGCTCTATTTAACTCCACTTAGATCATTACTCCATGCCAGCTGTCAATGTTCTAGTACTGGTTTAGTTCGCTCCTGGATCTTTCTGGTGACCTGTCTACTCCAGCAGAAGCTAAGTTCCTGCTAGTTAATTATTTGTTTACTATTTTTCATGTCCAGCTTGCTTTTATGATTTTGTCTTGCTAGCTGGAAGCTCTGGGATGCAGAGTGGCACCTCCGCACCATGAGTCGGTGCGGAGGTCTTTTTGCACACTCTGCGTGGTTTTTTGTAGTTTTTTGTGCTGACCGCAAAGATACCTTTCCTATCCTCTGTCTTTTTAGTAAGTCGGGCCTCTCTTTGCTGAAATCTGTTTCATCTCTGTGTTTGTGACTTTCATCTTAACTCACAGTCAATATATGTGGGGGGCTGCCTTTTCTTTTGGGGAATTTCTCTGAGGCAAGGTAGGCTTTATTTTTCTACCTTTAGGGCTAGTTAGCTCTGAGGCTGTGACGAGTTGCATAGGGAGCGTTAGGAGCAATCCACGGCTATTTCTAGTGGGTGTGATAGGTTTAGGGGTTGCGGTCAGCAGAGTTCCCACTTCCCAGAGCTTGTCCTGTATTGTTTTAACTATCAGGTCTTTCCGGGTGCTCCTAACCACTAGGTCCATAACAGTCCTAACCACCAGGTCCATAACAGAAACCCAAAAAAGAAACCTTCTGCACTCCAAAGAGGCACTTTGACACCTTCACAAATAAAGCATTATTACGGAGGATCTGAAATACCATCCTGACCTGTTTCACATGAGACTCCCAATCATTGGAAAAAATCAAAATATCATCCAAATATACAACCATGAATTTATCAAGATAACTCCGAAAGATATCATGCATGAAGGATTGGAACACAGATGGGGCATTAGAGAGTCTGAATGGCATCACAAGGCATTCAAAATGGCCTTCGGGCGTATTAAATGCAGTTTTCCATTCGTCACCCTGCTTAATACGTATAAGATTATATGCCCCTCGAAGGTCAATCTTAGTAAACCAGCTAGCCCCCTTAATCCTAGCAAACGAATCAGTAAGCAAAGGCAAAGGATATTGAAATTTTACCGTGATCTTATTCAAGAGGCGATAATCAATACAGGGTCTCAATTAGCCATCCTTCTTGGCATCAAAAAAGAACCCCGCTCCCAACGGTGAAGAAGATGGCCGAATATGCCCTTTCTCCAAAGACTCCTTAATATAGCTCCGCATGGCAGTATGTTCAGGCACAGACAGGTTGAAAAGTCGGCCCTTAGGGAATTTACAACCTGGAATCAAGTCAATAGCACAATCACAGTCCCTATGCGGTGGAAGGGAACTGGATTTGGGCTCATCGAATACATCCTGGAAGTCTGACAAAAACTCAGGAATTTCAGAAGAGGGGGAAGAGGAAATTGACATCAAAGGAACCTGATCATGAACCCCCTGACAACCCCAACTAGTCACAGACATGGATTTCCAATCTAACACCGGATTATGTAGCTGCAACCATGGAAAACCCAGCACAATATCATCATGCAAATTATGCAACACCAGAATACGACAATCTTCCTGATGGGCTGGCGCCATGCGCATGGTCAGCTGTGTCCAAAACTGAGGTTTATTTTTAGCCAACGGTGTAGCATCAATGCCCCTCAAAGGAATAGGGTTCTGCAAAGGCTGCAAGGGAAAACCACAACGTCTGGCAAATTCTAAGTCCATTAAGTTCAGAGCGGCGCCTGAATCCACAAACGCCATGACAGAAAATGATGACAATGAGCAGATCAAGGTCACAGATAACAGAAATTTAGGTTGTATAGTACTGATGGTAACAGAACTAGCGATTCTCTTTATACGCTTAGGGCAATCAGAAATAACATGAGCAGAATCGCCGCAGTAAAAACACAACCTATTCTGACGCCTGAATGTTTGACGTTCAGCTCTAGACCAAGTCCTATCACACTGCATAGGCTCAGGGCTCCGCTCAGAGGACAACGCCATAGAGCGCACAACTTTTCACTCGCGCAAGCGCCGATCAATCTGAATGGCCAGAGACATAGAATCACTCAGACCAGTAGGCGTGGGGAACCCCACCATAACATCTTTAACGGATTCAGAAATACCCTTTCTGAAAATTGCCGCCAAGGCATCCTCATTCCATTTAGTCAGTACAGACCATTTTCTAAATTTCTGGCAATACGATTCTGCCGCTTCTTGACCCTGACACAGGGCCAACAAGATTTTCTCAGCCTGATCCACAGAATTAAGCTCATCATACAACAACCCCAATGCCTGAAAGAACAAATCAACATTAAGCAAAGCAGGATTGCCAGTTTCCAGGGAAAATGCCCAATCCTGTGGGTCACCACGCAGCCGAGATATGATGATTTTAACCTGCTGAATAGGATCACCAGAAGACCGGGGTCTTAATGCAAAAAACAGTTTACAGTTATTTTTGAAACTCAAAAATTTGGATCTGTCACCAAAGAATAAATCAGGAGTGGGAATCTTAGGTTCTAAGGCAGGAGTCTGAACAATATATTCTGAAATACCCTGTAGCCTAGCAGCAAGCTGATCCACACGAGAAACTAACTCCTGAACACTCATGTTATTACTAGGTTCCGCAGCCACCCAGAGGTAAAGAGGGAGGAACAGGCTAAGGAAAAAAAAATGGCTCAAAAGCTTCTCTCCCGTCTTCTGAGATGCAATTAACTCATTGTTGGCCAGTTGTACTGTTATGATCTGGTGGCCTAGGAGCAGCATGAGACGGACTCTGGAGAAGGTGGTCCCTGTACTGACCGCAAACCCTGAACCTAGCAGCGCAACTAGAAATAGCCGTGGGGGGTACCTGACACTCCCTAGACCCCCTCGGCACAGCCTAAGATCTAATTTCCCCTAAAGACAGAAACAGGAAACCTATCTTGCCTCAGAGAAAATCCCCAAAGGAAAGATAGCCCCCCACAAATATTGACGGTGAGAGGAGAGGGAAATAACATACGCAGAAATGAAATCAGATTTTAGCATAGGAGGCCATACTAGCTAAAAAGAAAGAATAGAACAGAGTACTATGCGGTCAGTATAAAAACACTAGAAAATATTCACCACAGAAAATACGAATCACCACATCTGACTAAAGACATGGGGGGTATATCTGCATCTCCAGAGACACAGCTTAGCTGCAAAAAATCCTTCACAGACAAAGCTGAACAAGACAAAACATGAATATGCACAACACTATAAGGTCCACAGCAGGTGGACAGCAAAAACAAGCCAGGACTTATCTTTGTAGAAAAGCACAGCAAACTGGAGAGAAGTGAATCCTTCAAAAACAATGGACAACTGGCACTGACTAAAGGATCCAGCAAGGCTATATACCCCAGTCAGTTTTGCAATTAGTAGAAACACCTGTCCAATCCTACAGTCCAGTCACAACTGCATTACCCTCTACAACCACCGGAGGGAGACCAAAAGCTGAATTCACAACAGGCACCCTTTGAATCGACAAATGTGTCACAGGTATCCACATTGGGACAGGCGACACAGTGGCCAAACGGACTACATCCAGCCCTGGGGGCATATCTCTCCAGAATGGTTGGGGGACATTGGCTCACATGATGGCTTCGGACCAAACAATCCCGGAGGTTTCTAGCTCGTCTGAATGTCAGCAATGGCTGAGTAGGAAATTTCCCAATAATCGGGTCCACCCTCAGAATTCGCCAGGCTCTCTCCAGAGTCTGGCGTATCTGATCAGATTGAAGATTGAAGGTGGTGATAAACCTAGTTTTTTCATTAGCACCAACAGCAGGTCGATTAGAGGGACCATAAATTAAGCTATCACGGGAGGTGTGTTTCGCTCTTAAATAAGCTCTTTTTACGGACCTACCGCTGTACCCGCGTTCCCTAAATCTTAGACGAAGTTGTTCTGTCCTCACTAAATGAGACAGGCTCACGTAGCTATCCAGTCAGCTAAACCGCTATACCGGGGTCCAATAAGGAGACTGTGGTTGAGTCTGTGCTTTATTAAACGTAGTGGTATATTGATGCGGTGAAACTGTGAACAATGATATACATAGAATCAGTGCATGGTATAGAACAAATACATACTACACATGATGTACATTATGCATAACATTTAGAAGGCTAGTAACTGAACTAGGAGTATAACTGGTTAAACTAGGCTAATATAGAGCAGAAATATCTACAGAAAGCATAAAGACATACCGGCAATGCAATCGCAAGGGGAATGAAGTGAAGCGTCTTTCCTTGAAGGCAAACTGAAGAAAGTGAAAGGAAAAAATGGAGGGAAATGGAGGCTGTGCTACCATAATGCATTGCAAAGGAGGAGGAGAATCAAACATGGAAAATACAAAACAGAAAATTGAACTGTGAACATGACTCTGACCGCTAGAGGGAGCCAAAGCACTACCAACAAATAAAGGTATGAACAAATTGTATGACGGAGACAGAACACTCCCCGTCTGACATCAACGGATGTCACTACTTCTTTCTTCCGAAGGCAACAATAGGACCAGTTCAGATACCGGTCTGGAAAATGTCTTAGGTTCATTCCCTTTGGTCATCCTTAGCTCAACTTTGCGGACGTTGCCGTCCTTGCTCGGGAACGTTGCGGTAACTAGACCAAGTGGCCACTGGTTCCGGTGAATCTGACAGTCTTTCACAAGAACCAGGTCACCTATGTTCAGATTAGGTTTAGTAGATTGCCACTTTGTACATGGCTGCAGGGTAGACAAATATTGCTTGCGCCACCTGTCCCAGAAAGTATTTGCAAGACTTTGTACCTGTCTCCATTGGCACTTGTAGAGGTCCTTAGCGTCAAATCCTTTTGGAGGGGCACTGGACAGTCCCGTTTTCTGGGTAAGTAGAGTAGCTGGAGTCAATAACAAGGGCTCCTCAGGGTCGTTAGGAACTGGAACCAGGGGTCTTGCATTGATTATAGCTGCAGCTTCAGCCATGAAGGTGGTTAGGCTTTCGTGGGTAAGCCTCGCTGCTCCTTCTTGAAGAAGAGTGGAGTCAAGAATTCTCCGTACTAGACCAATCATTCGTTCCCAAGATCCTCCCATATGTGAAGAGTGAGGTGGGTTGAATGACCATGTGCAACCTTGGTCACTGAGGAACCTCTCGAGAGTCTTATAGTTTAGATTTGAAGGTATTCCTAATTCCTTTGCTGCACCGACGAAGTTAGTACCTCTGTCTGAACGTATGTGCTTGATAGGACCACGGATGGCAATAAAATGTCTTAAGGCATTGATGAAGCTTGACGTGTCAAGGGACTCGAGGACCTCTATGTGGACGGCTCTGATTGACATGCAAGTGAACATGACTGCCCAACGTTTACTATTGGCTTGGCCACCTCTCGTACAACGTGTAACAACTGACCAAGGCCCAAACACATCGAGACCAACGCTAGTAAAAGGAGGGTCTGGGCTGAGTCTATCGGCTGGTAGGTCAGCCATCTTTTGGGTTTGAGTTGAACCACGAAGCTTACGGCAGGTAATACATTTGTAGATGACACTACTGATGAGTCTTTTTGCACCGATGATCCACACGCCAGCAGATCTGATGGCTCCTTCTGTAAATAGTCTTCCTTGGTGCTTGACCAGATTGTGGTAATGTTGTACGATTAGGTAGGCAACGTGACAATTTCCGGGAAGTATAAGAGGGAATTTCTCCACAAACTCCATCTCAGCTTCTTTGAGTCGGCCTCCTACTCTCAGTAGGCCGCTGTTGTCGATGAATGGGTCGAGTTTTCTCAATACGCTGCTCACTGGTATTGGAGCTTTGTTAATAAGACATTGGATTTCTGCAAAGTAGGTTTCTCTTTGAACAGTGAGGATGATGTGATTTCTAGAGAACTCTAAGTCGGAGGTAACGTAGGTATTTTTACAAAGATGCCAACCTTTACATTTTTCTGTGCCACAAGTTCTGGTGGTCCTGAATGAGCAAGCTAAATGAGTCAGGCAGGTAATGGCTCGAGTAAGTGACTTCCAACTTAAGAATCTGTCGAACCTGCAAGATCCAAGCTGGATAAAGGAGGTCATTGTATGTAGTGTAGACACCTGAGGGCGGATTTCAGCATCTGAGTCTTCTCCTACTAGTTCAAAGGTGTCTGGAAAACATTCCTCAATGTACAATAGTTTTGGTCCAGAGAGCCACGTTGTGCTTCCTAGTCGACCTGCGTCAACTGCTCTAGTTGCATGATCCGCGGGATTCTGGTCTGTGGGTATGTAATGCCACTGCTTTGGATGAACTGATCTCCTGACTCATAGCACTCTGTTATTGACATAAACATAGAATCGCCTGGTTTCATCGCGGATATATCCCAGGACTACTTTGCTGTCTGAGTAGAACTTGGCCTGTGTCAGGTCGATATCCATTTCGGATGCGATGAACTCCGCTAACTCAATGGCTAAGACTGCGGCACAAAGCTCTAACCTGGGTATAGTGTGCTCTGGTTGTGGTGCGAGTTTAGCCTTTCCCATGATGAAACTAATGTGGCACTGACATTTGGAGTCTACAGTTTTGAGGTAGGCAACAGCGGCAATTGCTTTGACAGAAGCGTCTGCAAATACGTACAGTCTTTGGCTCTGTATCTCAGTAGATGGCACAGGGGTGTATGGTCTTGGCACATGCAGGTTGGAGAGTGCTGCTAACGAGTTCTTCCACTCTTCCCACTGGATCCTCTTATCAGGTGGCAGAGGTGCATCCCAGTCAGATGTTTCCCTAGTTAAGTCTCTTAGTAGGGCCTTGCCTTGTATAGTAACAGGAGCTGCGAAACCCAAGGGATCGTACAGACTGTTGATGGTAGACAGGACACCTCTACGTGTGAAAGGCCTTTCTTGCTGGCTGACCTGAAAGGTGAAAGTGTCTGACTGTAGATTCCAGAGAAGCCCGAGGCTGCGTTGCATTGGTGCGGGGTCTGACCCCAGGTCCAGGTCTCTGAGACCATTACATAGGTCCTGAGAAGGGAACGCTTCCATGAGTTCTTGGCTGTTTGAGGCTATTTTATGAAGCCTAAGGTTCGAGCAGGCAAGCATGTCCTGGGCTCTCCTGAGAAGACTGATGGCAGTCTCATTTGAAGGCATGGCTTTCAGACAGTCGTCGACATAAAAGTCCTTTTCTATGAATTGTCTGACATCTGCTCCGTATTCTGCTTCTCCTTCCTGAGCTGACCTTTTGAGTCCGTAAATGGCGACTGCAGGTGAAGGACTGTTGCCAAAGATGTGCACTCTCATGCAATACTCCGTGACTCCTTTAGTAGGATCATTGTCTCTGTAGCAGAAGAATCTTAGGAAGTTCCTGTCTCTCTCTCTCACAAGGAAACAATGGAACATTTGCTGGATGTCAGCGATGAAGGCAATGGAATCCTTACGGAAGTGCATAAGTACACCCAATAGTTTGTTATTGAGGTCTGGTCCTGTCAGTAGAACGTCATTCAGGGAGACATCATTAAATTTAGCACTGGAATCAAACACGACTCTGATCTGGCCTGGTTTCTTAGGGTGGTATACTCCGAACATGGGTAGGATCCAGCATTCTTCAGAGTCTTTGAGAGTGGGAGCAAGTTCTGCGTGACAGTTTTCAAAAATCTTTGACATGAAGGAGAAAAAGTGATCTTTCATCTCTGGTTTCTTTTGCAGATTACGTTTGAGAGAGGAGAAACGTTGTAATGCCTGATTTCTGTTGTTCGGTAGACGTGGTCTGTGGGTTTTGAAGGGAAGAGGTGCGACCCAGCTGTTGGTCTCATCTTTAACGAGTCCCTTGTCCATTACCTCTAAGAACAACTTGTCCTCTACCGACATTGCCACTTGGTTGTCCTGCTTAGTTTTCTGGAAGACTGTGCACCCTAACTGATCCTCATAGCTTCCCGACACTATACTGTTGTCGTGAGTAAAGTCTATTAAATGATCATGTAGTTGGATGCTGTGTGGCAGTTCCCTGACATGGAACTCATTGTTACAAGGTTGAAACAGAGATGGACGTCCTTTCTCCAATGTATTTGTCAGCATGCTTGTCACAGAAGATGGGGCGTGCATGCGTCCCAAGCATACGTTGCCAATTATGACCCATCCTAGGTCTAGCCTTTGGGCATAGGGAGCATTGTGGAGTCCATTGATATGACGTCTCACTTTATGAACCTGCAGGATATCTCTCCCCAACAGCAGAATTATCTGGGCCTGATGGTCGAGTTCCGGTATAAGGTGTGCTATTCGTTTTAAGTGAGCGTGATGGATTGCTACATCTAGTGCAGGGATTTCAGATCTGTTGTCTGGGATCTGGTTACATTCGATGATCGTAGGTAGCGGTAGGCAGAATTGTCCGTCTAAAGACTCGATCTGGTAGTCAGTAGCTTTCCTGCCTGCTGTTGTCACAGTACCTGCAGTACCTTTAAGGAGTAGGGAGTGCTTGGCCCTTTGATGTTGAATAGGTCAAAGAACATTGATCTAGCCAAGGATTGATTACTTTGATCATCCAAGATAGCATACAGTCTTACAGCTTGGTCTCTATGGCCCTTCGGGTATACTCTGACGAGGCATATTTTTGAACAGGACCTACTGTCTATTGTCCCTTTGCAGACCTCTGTACATTGTGAAGTGATCTCTGGCATAGCTGTATCAGTGCTCCTTTCCTCCCCGCCATGCTCACTGTCAGCTGGCGTGTTTTGTGTACTCCATGGAGCTGGGCCAGGGTGTAGAGCAGTGTTATGATCTGTGGTGCCACATTCTGTGCATTTTCCACTGACCTTGCAATCCTTGGCGAGATGAGTTGTGGACGAGCAGCACTTGTAGCAGATACCGTTTTCTTTCAGGAAGCTTCTGCGATCTGGCATAGATTTTCCTCTGAAGGCTCTGCATTTCAGGAGAGGATGAGGCTTCTGATGAATTGGGCACTGCTTGTCAGGGTCCTGCACCTTTGTCTCTGATTGGGAGCAGCCAGCAGACCTGTAATTAGAGCCTGAAGAAGAAGCATAAGTCTTGTGTACTGCCACAGATGTTCTGCGTGGATTTCCAGGTGGTGATGGTGTGGCATATGGCATTGCAAAGTCAAAGCTGGGATCGTTTCTAATTCTCGCTTGTTGGTGTATGAAGTCTACAAAAACGGAGAAGGGAGGGAATGGAACGCTGTTTTTGTATTTGTACGTGGAACCATGTGTGAGCCACCTCTCCTGTAGATTGTAGGGCAACTTCTGGACTATAGGGTTAACACCTCTGGCTGTGTCGAGAAATGCAAGTCCCTGTAGGTCGTCCTCGTATTTGGCAACTTGGACTTCCTTTAGCAGGTCGCTTAGCTCTCTAAGTTTCTGGAGACCTTTGTTAGATATTTTAGGAAAGTCATCGATTCTTTTGAACAAGGCTCTTTCTATTACTTCTGCTGAGCCGTAACACTCATCCAGCCTTTTCCAGATCTCTTTGAGGCCAGTCTCAGGGCGGTTTATATTAATGTCTCTGATCCTTACTGCGTGTTTGACTGACTCTTCTCCCAGGTATTTGACTAACAGGTCTATCTCTTCCCTGTGTCGTAGCCCCAAGTCTCTAATGACATTTTGGAAGGAAGCTTTCCAAGCTCTATAACCTTCAGCTCGGTCAGTGAATTTCATGAGTCCCTTGGCAACCAATTCACGTCGTGTGAAGAACTTGGCAAATTCTGTCGTGAACCGGTTGTCAGCAGAGTATACTGGTGATGGGTCGCCCTGATAGTGATGTGAGGTGCGTTCGTACCTGTTAGTGTCCTCAGGGTGGTGCCAGCTGGTGTCGTATTGCTTCGGCCTGATGTACGGTGTGTCAGCAGGGTGATCCACGTTGGTTACCTGATGAGGGGCAAGGTAGTAATTAGCAGAGTTGTTTTGCCTCACATTTTCAAGTTTGTTTCTGTCCTGAGCCTCGTGACGACTCTCGCTCACTTCGCTGGAAGTGTCATATTCTGGTTTTGGTACTGGTTCAGGGTTATAGTTTGGATCAGGAAGGTCATTAACATACTGAGATGTGCGTTGTGGTGAGTCTTGCAGTGGAAACTCCAGACTCGACGTACTGCTTTGGCTATGCAGCTTGGGATTTTGCGCGGCTTCTAACGATTCTGCTTCGGCGAGGGCTGCGGCAGCTTCCCTTTTTGCTGCTAGGCTTTCTAAGGCGGCATCCACGCGCGCCTTCTCTAATTTAAGTTGCATCTCTTGGTCAGCAAAGCTCGCTCGCATTTTGGCGGCTTCAGCATTTGCGCGGGCAATGGCGACCGCGCTGCTGGAGGATGTTGTCTTTGAGGAGACGGAAGTAACAGATCTTGTCCTATGTGATTTGTGAGACATGGTGTCTTGGGAAAGTGCTGGGTTGTGCAGAGATTGCTGTAGCTGTATTTAGTCTCTGAGTAGCCGGTGACTTGAATCCCACTAGTTGGATGGCTGCCGTTTCACTGTTCTGTCCTCACTAAAAGAGACAGGCTCATGTAGCTATCCAGTCAGCTAAACCGCTATACCGGGGTCCAATAAGGAGACTGTGGTTGAGTCTGTGCTTTATTAAACGTAGTGGTATATTGATGCGGTGAAACT
Source organism: Ranitomeya imitator (assembly GCF_032444005.1). Lineage (NCBI taxonomy): Eukaryota > Metazoa > Chordata > Amphibia > Anura > Dendrobatidae > Ranitomeya > Ranitomeya imitator. The sequence continues at coordinate 448,981,918 of NC_091282.1, forward strand.
GTGAACAATGATATACATAGAATCAGTGCATGGTATAGAACAAATACATACTACACATGATGTACATTATGCATAACATTTAGAAAGCTAGTAACTGAACTAGGAGTATAACTGGTTAAACTAGGCTAATATAGAGCAGAAATATCTACAGAATGCATAAAGACATACCGGCAATGCAATCGCAAGGGGAATGAAGTGAAGCGTCTTTCCTTGAAGGCAAACTGAAGAAAGTGAAAGGAAAAATGTAGGGAAATGGAGGCTGAGCTACCATAATGCATTGCAAAGGAGGAGAATCAAACATGGAAAATACAAAACAGAAAATTGAACTGTGAACATGACTCTGACCGCTAGAGGGAGCCAAAGCACTACCAACAAATAAAGGTATGAACAAATTGTATGACGGAGACGGAACAGAAGTTCATCAGCTCTTTTTTCGAAATCCCCCATATTCGAGCAGATTCGTCTAAGACGAAGGAATTGCCCCACCGGGATAGATTTTATCATGTGTTTGGGGTGTTCCGAGGTAGCGTGTAACAGGGTGTTAGTCGATGTTTTTTTACAAAAAAAATCCGTATTTAAAGTCCCCCTCGTATCTCTCTTAATTGTAACATCTAAGAAGTCAATGGATTCATCACTTGACACAAACGTGAGGTGGATATTTAGGTCGTTGCTGTTCAGGAGAGACATAAACTGCGTAAGGTCAGCGGATGTGCCCTGCCAGATGAAGAAGACATCATCGATATAGCGTGTCCACAATGGGACACGGTCAATCGATCCCTGTTCATCTGACAGGGGAAGGTCCCTCTCCCACAGCCCCAGGAAAAGACCTGCATATGCGGGCGCAAAAGCTGCCCCCATAGCTATCCCCTGGAGCTGTAGGTAGAAGGACCCTTTGATAACAAAAAAATTATGGGTGAGGGTGAACTCTAGAAGCTCCAGCAGAAGCGATCTCATGCCAGTAGAAAGAGATGAATTATCCAGGAAATATCTAACGGCACGGATACCATCCCCATGCCTGATATTGGTATAAAGAGACTCGACATCTGCTGAAACCAATAGAGTACCACCCTCTAAACACAATCCGTCGACGCTATGCAGAACATCCCCAGTGTCCCTGAGGAAGGAGGGAAGGCTGGTAACTAGGGGCTGGAGGTGGAAATCTATCCATCTATTCACGTGCTCCAGCAGGTTACCCCTGCCTGAAATTATAGGTCTACCGGGTGGGGACTGGAGGCCCTTATGAATTTTTGGTAATAAATAAAAGGTTGGTATACTTGGCTCCCTAACCATTAACGCCGTTGCCAAATCTTTGGTGATAATGTCATCCCTTAAGGCCCGCTGGATAATAGATTCCAGTTGTGCGGAAAATGCAGAGAGGGGTTTATATGTAAGCTTTTTATAGCATATGTTGTTATCTAGCTGTCTGAATGCCTCCCTCTCATACATATCCACGGGCCAAAGGACGACGTTACCACCTTTGTCCGCCGGCTTTATGACCACATTAGGCAGATTTTGAAGATACTGTAGTCTATTCCTTTCCGCTCTGGATAAATTATCATGCGAAAAGGACCTTTTAATTTTACCAAGGTCCTCCGTCACCACCCGGTCTAAAGTATCAATGGAAGAACATGAAGACAGTAGCGGGAACCTGCTGGAGCAGGGACGAATAGATGGAGGGATCATATTACCTTCATGTGAATGTTCCACCGCCAGCTCCTCCTGAATTCTCAGAGTATTTTGCTCCTCCTCTGTGGGGAATAAAAGATGTAACTCGTTATTAAAATAGTATCTCCTGAACAGCAACGACCGAGCAAACAGGTGAAGATGCTTGATTGTGGCGAAAAGAGCAAAATTAGATGCTGGAGAGAAGGAAAGACCCTGTACATCAGTATCAGAGAGAACATGACTACTCAGGTTAATCACCTTGTTATCTCGTTTAGATGTTTTTGATGCCTTATTATTCCTCCTATATGGGTGATAAGTATGGTCCCGTAGCCTGTTTCCGCTACCACCAGTTGTGGAAACCGATGTCGTATCCGAACGTCCACTCATAGATGAAAGAGAGGTGTTAAGATACCTTCACACATAACGATATCGTTAACGATATCGTTGCTTTTTGTGATGTAGCAACGATATCGTTAAGGAAATCGTTATGTGTGACAGCGACCAACGATCAGGCCCCTGCTGGGAGATCGTTGGTCGCTGAGGAAAGTCCAGAACTTTATTTCGTCGCTGGATCTCCCGTTGACATCGCTGAATCGGCGTGTGTGACACCGATCCAGCGATGTCTTCACTGGTAACCAGGGTAAACATCGGGTTACTAAGCGCAGGGCCGTGCTTAGTAACCCGATGTTTACCCTGGTTACCAGCGTAAACGTTAAAAAAACAAACACTACATACTTACCTACCGCCGGGCTGTCTGTCACCGGCGCTCTGCTTCCTGCACTGGCTGTGAGCGCCGGTCAGCCGGAAAGCACAGCGGTGACGTCACCGCTCTGCTTTCCGGCCGCTGTGCTCACAGTCAGTGCAGGAAGCACAGCGCCGGGGGACAGACAGCGGTAGGTAAGTATCTAGTGTTTGTATTTTTTACTTTTATGATGGTAACCAGGGTAAACATCGGGTTACTAAGCGCGGCCCTGCGCTTAGTAACCCGATGTTTACCCTGGTTACCGGCATCGTTGGTCGCTGGAGAGCTGTCTGTGTGACAGCTCTCCAGCGACCAAACAGCGACGCTGCAGCGATCGACAACGTTGTCGGTATCGCTGCAGCATCGCTCAGTGTGAAGGTACCTTTAGACAGAGCTCTATCTGATTGTTGAATAGTCTTTGTCCTCCATAGGTAGACTCTCTTAGATTGATAGTCTTTATTGTCCCTACTGAATTTGGATGTCTGGGAATCCTGAATTTTCTTCACCAAGGAATCCATTGACTTCTCCAAGTCACTTTCAAACTGTTGTAATTTAATGGGGGGGGGGCACCCAGTTTTCACTTCAGCCTGCATTAAATCTATAGATTTATCCAATTCAGAAATACTGCCAGTATTGAAATTAATAAGAAGCTGCATGAGAGTGGTGGAACAGAGAGTACATGCCTCTTCCCATTGTGTAGTAAAAATACTATCCTCGATTGGAAAGGAAGGGAGAATCCTCACCCTCAGTCACATTGTCAACTGGACAGATGGCTGTGAGGGGGCCTTCCAGGCGTTGAAAACTGCACTGTGCAACGCCCCTGTGTTGAAAGCAGTTGACTGCAGTCGACCGTTCTTGGTACAGACTGACGCCAGCGAGTTTGGCCTTGGTGCTGTGCTCAGCCAGGTTGACTCGGAGGACCACATCGCTTGGGCAGGGGGGGCACGCAGGGCACATCACACGGGCAGGGGGGACACGCAGGGCACATCGCGTGGGCAGGGGGGACATGCAGGGCACATCGCGCAGGCAGGGGGGGACATGCAGGGCACATCGTGAGGGCAGGGGGGGACACGCAGGGCACATCGCCCGGGCAGGGGGGACACGCAGGGCACATCGCCCGGGCAGGGGGGGCACGCAGGGCACATCGCGCGGGCAGGGAGGGACACGCAAGGCACATCGCCCGGGCAGGGGAGGACACGCAGGGCACGTCGCTCGGGCAGGGGAGGACACGCAGGGCGCATCGCGTGGGCAGGGGGGACACGGAAGGCACATCGCCCGGGCAGGGGAGGACACGCAGGGCAAGTCGCGCGGGCAGGGGAGGACATGCAGGGCACATCGCCCGGGCAGGGGGGGCACGCAGGGCACATCGCGCGGGCAGGGAGGGACACGTAAGGCACATCGCCCGGGCAGGGGAGGACACGCAGGGCACGTCGCGCGGGCAGGGGAGGACACGCAGGGCGCATCGCGTGGGCAGGGGGGACACGCAAGGCACATCGCCCGGGCAGGGGAGGACACGCAGGGCAAGTCACGCGGGCAGGGGAGGACATGCAGGGCACATCGCGCGGGCAGGGGGGCATGCAGGGCACAATGCCTGGGCAGGGGGGACACGCAGTGCACATAGCCCGGACAGGGGGGGACACGCAAGGCACATCGCCCGGGCAGGGGGGGACACGCAAGGCACATCGCCCGGGCAGGGGGGACATGCAGGGCACATCGCCCGGGCAGAGTAGGACACGCAGGGCACATCACGCGGGCAGGGGGGACACGCAGGGCACATCGCCCGGGCAGGGGGGACAAGCAAGGCACATCGCCTGGGCAGGAAGGGACACGCATGGGAACATCACGCGGGGCAGGGGAACACGCAGGGCAGATCGCCCGGGCAGGGGGGACATGCAGGGCACATCGCCCGGGCAGGGGGGCGGGCAGGGGGGACATGCAGGGCACATCGCACGGGCAGGGGGGACACGCAGGGCACATCGCGTGGGCAGAAGGGACACGCAGGGCACATCGCGCGGGCAGGGGGGGACATGCAGGGAACAACGCCTGGGCAGGGGGGGCCACACAGGGCATATCGCGTGGGCAGGGGGGACACGCATGGCACATCGCCCGGGCAGGGGGGGACACGCAGGGCACATCGCCCGGGCAGGGGGGACACGCAGGGCACATCGCGCGGGCAGGGGGGGACACACAAGGCACATCGCCCGGGCAGGGGGGACACGCAGGGCACATCGCGCGGGCAGGGGGGACACGCAGGGCACATCGCGCAGGCAGGTGGGACACGCAGGGCACATCACGCGGGCAGGGGGGGACTGTCACGATATGGTATGAAATATCATAAGTAGTTTTCTTGCTAGCCTGCGTGGGCTAAGCCCCCATTCTTGGAGTAATGCTGCAGCAGTTTGTAGCTGCAAATTCCTGGCTTTCCTTCTCAGAGAGTGTGGGGGTTAGGAGAGCCAAAAGTATTTACGACCGGCATTTCCTGTGTAAGCTCTTGTTCAGCTATAAGTGAAGTAGAAACTTCGAGGATCCATGAAAGATTCTTTGTTTAGTTTTTGTTAGATATTAGGCAAACGATTTAAGCTAGAAATACGAAAATATATATTCTTATTCTCACTCGGTGTATCTACCCATCCCGCGAAACACGGGCTTCTAACTCAATCTGGTAAAGAAGTAGGGATTTCTCTGTAAATATGTATCCCAGATAGGACATATTTGATCTCATTAGAATGCTCACGTTAATCCGAGATGAATGATGGATTTGTTAGGACTATAACATGTTTTGTAGCGGAGTTATCGAAATTATATATAGATTAGAAAAAATGAGTTAACTGAAGAGGTAGGAGGGACGAGGTGATCCAACCCCTTTCTGGGATGTTACAGGCTTAAGCTATAACTGTCTGCACACATCCCCAGCTTCCTTCTTGTCCTATTTTCCTGGAAGAGCTGAGTACATCCCATGAGCTGGGACGTATGGAAAACTGCCCTAGCCTGGTTGCCTGTCATGCTTTGAACATGTGAGTGTTACTTTTTCTCATTTATTCCCTTTATGTTATAATTACCCTTGTACATATTTGCAATTGTCTCATTTGTAACATCTTTATAAAATATTTTTTGATAAAGCACTGCCTAATTTTTTATGGGATATTTTATTTAATATTAGTTCATTCTCCTGTTCTAAACCGTACCCTAAGTCTTCTGAAGGGAAATACGCTACTGTTACTGTTGTGTTGGGTTAGCTTCGGACCCGTTTAATCGAAGCTGGTGGCAGCATACATTTTGTACTGGGTAGTTGAGTGGCGTTATAGCGACTGCGGCGTTGATAATTATTGATCCTGCCTAAGTGGGAGTAGGTTATCGCGTCGCTGCAGCGTGCCCAATAGCCAGTACATAGCAGGCAGCCTTTCTGGCGACTAATTACCCAGGGTGCAGTACCTAATCTGACCTGAGAGTAAGGGGGGCGCCAGAGAGCTGCAAGTGTTAAGTGGAACTGTAAGCGGGATATACATAAATCCCTGCAGTTTGTGGTATAGTGAAAGCAGTGGGATACCTAGAATAAGCCCCTGCTGTAAGCTAAGAGGTCAATAGCCTTGTGTGTGGTTTTTCATCACATCGTGGAGTGGAGGGATAACTAAGATAAGCCCCCCTGCACATGTGATAGCCGTCTGTTGGCCTAAAGTCACCTCAATCCATGACGTAGGGGTGATGGTCACGGTGTGAATCCTGACCAATTGGTGACAGCGGTCAGGGGAATCGTGACAGGGACACGCAGGGCGCATCGCCCGGGCAGGGGGGACACGCAAGGCACATCGCGCGGGCAGGGGGGGACACGCAGGGCACATCGCCCAGGCAAGGAGGACATACAGGGCACATCGTTAGGGCAGGGGGGGAACGCAAGGCAAGGGGAGGACATGCAGGGCACATTGGCACGCAGGGCACAACGACTGGGCGGGGGGGACACGCAGGGCACATAGCCCGGGCAGGGGGGGACACGCAAGGCACATCGCCCGAGCAGGAGGGACACACAAGGCACATCGCCCGGGCAGGGGGGACATGCAGGACACATCGCCCGGACAGAGGGGAACAAGCAGGGCACATCACGCGGCAGGGGGGGACACGCAGGGCACATCATCCGGGCAGGGGGGACAAGCAAGGCACATCGCCTGGGCAGGGAGGGACACGCAGGGCACATCACGCGGGCTGGGGGGACACGCAGGACACATCGCCCGGGCAGGGGGGACATGCAGGGCACATCGCCCGGGCAGGGGGGGCACGCAGGGCACATCGCTCGGGCAGGGGGGACACGCAGGGCACATCACCCGGGCAGAGGGGTACACGGAGGGCACATTACGCGGGACACGCAGGGCACATCGCCCAGGCAGGGGGGACACGCAGGGCACATCGCCCGGGCAGGGGGGGACACGCAGAGCACATCGCCCGGGCAGGGGAGCATGCAGGGCACATCGCGCAGGCAGGGGGGACACACAAGGCACATCGCCCGGGCAGGGGGGACACGCAAGGCACATCGCCCGGGCAGGGGAGGACACGCAGGGCACATCGCCCGGGCAGGGGGGGCATGCAGGGCAAATCGCGCGGGCAGGGGGGGACACGCAGGGCACATCGCCCGGGAAGGGGGGACACGCAAGGCACATCGCGCGGGCAGGGGGAACACGCAAGGCACATCGCCCGGGCAAGGGGGACACGCAGGGCACATCGCCCGGGCAGGGGGGGCACGCAGGGCAAGTCGTGCGGGCAGGGGAGGAAATGCAGGGCACATCGTGCGGGCAGGGGGGGACACGCAGGGCACATAGCCTGGGCAGGGGGGGACACGCAAGGCACATCGTCCGGGCAGGGGGGACATGCAGGGCACATCGCCCAGACAGAGGGGGACACGCAGGACACATCACGCGGCAAGGGGGGACACGCAGGGCACATCGCCCAGGCAGGGGGGACAAGCAAGGCACATCGCCTGGGCAGGGAGGGACACGCAGGGCACATCCCGCGGGCCGGGGGGACACGCAGGGCACATCGCCCGGGCAGGGGGGGCACGCAGGGCACATCGCTCGGGCAGGGGGGACACGCAGAGCACATCGCCCGGGCAGGGGGGACACGCAGGGCACATCGCGTAGGCAGGGGGGACACGCAGGGCACATCACCCGGGCAGAGGGGTAAACGCAGGGCACATTACGCGGGATGGGGGGACACGCAGGGCACATCGCCCAGGCAGGAGGGACACGCAGGGCATATCGCCCGGGCAGGGGGGGACACGCAGGGCACATCTCCCGGGTAGAGGCGGCATGCATGGCAAATCGCGCGGGCAGGGGGGGACACGCAGGGCACATCGCCCGGGTAGGGGGGACACACAAGGCACATCGCGCGGGCAGGGGGAACACGCAGGGCACATCGCCCGGGCAAGGGGGACACGCAGGGCTCATCGCCCGGGCAGGGGGGGATTGCAGGGCAAGTCGTGAGGGCAGGGGAGGACATGCAGGGCACATCGTGTGGGCAGGGGGGCATGCAGGGCACAATGCCTGGGCAGGGGGGGACACGCAGGGCACATAGCCTGGGCAGGGGGGACATGCAGGGCACATCGCCCAGACAGAGGGGGACACGACGGCACATCACGCGGCAGGGGGGGACACGCAGGGCACATCGCCCGGGCAGGGGGGACAAGCAAGGCACATCGCCTGGGCAGGGAGGGACACGCAGGGCACATCACGCGGGCCGTGGGGACACGCAGGGCACATCGCCCGGGCAGGGGGGACATGCAGGGCACATCGCCGGGGCACGCAGGGCACATCGCTCGGGCAGGGGGGACACGCAGAGCACATCGCCCGGGCAGGGGGGGACACGCAGGGCACATCACGTAGGCAGGGGGGACACGCAGGGCACATCGCGCAGGCAGGGGGACACGCAGGGCACATCGCCCGGGCAGGGGTGGACACGCAGGGCACATCGCACAGGGGGGGACATGCAGGGCACATCGCGCGGGCAGGGGGGACAAGCAGGGCACATCGCGTAGGCAGGGGGGACACGCAGGGCACATAGCCCGGGCAGGGGGGGGACACGCAGGGCACATCGCACAGGCAGGGGGGGACATGCAAGGCACATTGCCCGGGCAGGGGGGGACAAACAGGGTACATCGCGCGGGCAGGGGGGACACGCAGGGCACATCGCGCGGCAGGGGGGACACACAGGGCACATCGCGCGGGCAGGGGGTACACGCAGGGAACATCGCGCAATCAGGGGGAACACACAGGGCACATCGCACGGGCGGGGGGGACACACAGGGCACATCGCCTGGGCAGGGGGGGCACGCAGGGCAAATCGCGCGGGCAGGGGGGGACATGCAGGGCACACCGCCCGGGCAGGGGGGACACGCAGGGCACATCGCCCGGACAGGGGGGACTTGCAGGGAACATTGCGCGGGCAGGGAGGAACACGTAGGGAACAACGCCTGGGCAGGGGGGGACACGCAGGGCACATCGCCTGGGCAGGGAGGGACACGCAGGGCACATCACGCGGGCCGGTGGGACACGAAGGGCACATCGCCTGGGCAGGGGGGACATGCAGGGCACATCGCCGGGGCAGGGGGGCACGCAGGGCACATCGCTCGGGCAGGGGGGACACGCAGGGCACATCGCCCGGGCAGGGGGGGACACGCAGGGCACATCGCGTAGGCAGGGGGGACAAGCAGGGCACATCGCGCAGGCAGGGGGACACGCAGGGCACATCGCCCGGACAGGGGGGGACACGCAGGGCACATCGCGCAGGCAGGGGGGACATGCAGGACACATCGCGCGGGCAGGGGGGACAAGCAGGGCACATCGCATAGGCAGGGGGGACACACAGGGCACATCTCCCAGACAGGGTGGACACGCAGGGAACATCGCGCGGGCAGGGGGGAACACGCATGGCACATCGCCCGGGCAGGGGGGGACACACAGGGCACATCGCCCGGGCAGAGGGGGCACGCAAGGCACATCGCCCGGGCAGGGGAGACACACAGGGCACATCGCCCGGGCAGGGGGGGACACGCAGGGCACATCGCCCGGGCAGGGGGGACACGCAAGGCACATCGCCCGGGCAGGAGAGACACACAGGGCACATCGCCCGGGCAGGGGGGGACACGCAGGGCAGATCGCTCAGGCAGGGGGGACACGCAGGGCACATAGCCCAGGCAGGGGGGACACGCAGGGCACATTGTGTGGGCGGGGGGGACACACAGGGCACATCGCGTGGGCAGGGGGGACACACAGGGCACATCGCGTGGGCAGGGGGGACACACAGGGCACATCGCGAAGCAGGGGGGATATGCAGGGCACATCACACGGGCAGGATGGACACTCAGGGCACATCGTGTGGACAGGGGAGACATGCAGGCCACATCACGCGGGCAGGGGGGACACGCAGGGCAAATCGCGTGGGCAGGGGAGACACGCAGGGCACATCGCGCGGGCAGGGGGGACACGCAGGGCACATCGCGCGGGCAGGGGGGACATGCAGGGCACATCGCACGGGCAGGGGGGACATTCAGGGCACATCGTGTAGGCAGGGGGGACACGCAGGGCACATTGCCCGGGCAGGGGGGACATGCAGGGCACATCGCCCGGGCAGGGGGGACATGCAGGGCACATCGCGCGGGCAGGGGGGACATGCAGGGCACATCGCGCGGGCAGGGGGGACACGCAGGGCACATCTTGTGGGCAGGGGGGACACGCAGGCCACATCACGCGGGCAGGGGGGGACACGCAGGGCACATCGCGTGGCAGAGGGGACACGCAGGGCACATCGCACGCGCAGGAGGAAACATGCAGGGCACATCGTGCGGGCAGGGGGGATACGCAGACACATCGCGCAGGCAGGTGGGACATGCAGGGCACATCGCCCGGGCAGGGGGGACACGCAGGGCACATCTGCCTGGCGGGGGGGACACGCAGGGCACATAGCTCAGGCAGGGGGGACACGAAGGGCACATCGCGTGGGCAGGGGGGACACGCAAGGCACATCGCACTGGCAGGGGGGACAGGCAGGGCACATCGCCCGGGTAGGGGGGAACACGCAGGGCACATCACCCAGGCAGGGGGGGACACGCAGGGCACATCGCTCGGGCAGGGGGGACACGCAGGGCACATCGCCCCGGCAGGGGGGACACGCAAAGCATATTGCGCAGACAGGGGGGAAATGCAGGGCACATCACCCGGGCAGGGGGGACACACAGGGCACATCACGCGGGCAGGGGGACACACAGGGCACATCGCCTGGGCAGGGGGTGCACGCAGGGCACATCGCGCGGGCAGAGGGGACACGGAGGGTACATCGCCCGGTCAGGGGGGACACGCAGGGCACATCGCCCGGGCAGGGGTGGACACGCAGTGCACATCGTCCGGACAGGGGGGACGCGCAGGGAGCATCGTGCGGGCAGGGGGGACACGCAGGGCACAATGCCTGGGCAGGGGGGACATGCAGGGCACATCGCACGGGCAGGGGGGACACGCAGGGCACATCGTGCGGGCAAGGGGTGACACGCAGGGTACATCACGTGGGCAGGGTGACATGCAGGGCACATCACGCGGGCAGGGGGGACACGCAGGGCACATCGCGCGGCAGGGGAGACACGCAGGGCAGATCGCGCGGGCAGGGGGGACACGCAAGTACATCGCGCGAGCAGAGGGGACACGCAGCGCACATCGCCTGGGCAGGGGGGACACGCAGGGCACATCGCTCAGGCAAGGGGGACACGCAGGGCACATCGCGTGGGCAGGGGGGTTCACAGGGCACATCGCGCGGGCAGGGGGGACATGCAGGGCACATCGTGCGGCAGGGGGGACAAGCAGGGCACATTGCGCGGGCGGGGGGGACACGCAGGTCACATTGCACAGGCAGGGGGGACACACAGGGCATATCGCGCAGGCAGGGGGGACACGCAGGGCACATCGACTGGGCAGAGGGGGCACGCAAGGCACATCGCACAGGCAGGGGGGGACACGCAGGGCACATCGCGCGGGCAGGGGGGACACGCAGGGCACATCGCCCGGGCAGGGGGAGACACGCAAGGCACATCGCCCGGGCAGGGGGGGACACACAGGACACATTGCGCGGGCAGGGGGGACAAGCAGGGCACATTGCCTGGGCAGGGGGGACACGCCGGGAACATTGCCTGGGCAGGGGGGGACATGCAAGGCACATCGCCCGGGCAGGGGGGGAACGCAGGGCAAGTCGTGCGGGCAGGGGAGGACATGCAGGGCACATCGCCCGGGCAGGGGGAGACACGCAAGGCACATCGCCCGGGCAGGGGGGGAACGCAGGGCACTTCGCGCGGGCAGGGGGGACACGCAGGGCACATCGCCCGGGCAGGGGGAGACACGCAAGGCACATCGCCCGGGCAGGGGGGGACACACAGGGCACATTGCGCGGGCAGGGGGGGGACAAGCAGGGCACATTGCCTGGGCAGGGGGGACACGCCGGGAACATTGCCCGGGCAAGGGGGACACGCAGGGCTCATCGCCCGGGCAGGGGGGGAACGCAGGGCAAGTCGTGCGGGCAGGGGAGGACATGCAGGGCACATCGTGCGGGCAGGGGGGCATGCAGGGCACAATGCCTGGGCAGGGGGGGACACGCAGGGCACATAGCCTGGGCAGGGGGGGACACGCAAGGCACATCGCCCGCGCAGGGGGGACATGCAGGGCACATCGCCCAGACAGAGGGGGACACGACGGCACATCACGCGGCAGGGGGGGACACGCAGGGCACATCGCCCGGGCAGGGGGGACAAGCAAGGCACATTGCCTGGGCAGGGAGGGACATGCAGGGCACATCACACGGGCCGTGGGGACACGCAGGGCACATCGCCCGGGCAGGGGGGACATGCAGGGCACATCGCCGGGGCAGGGGGGGCACGCAGGGCACATCGCTCGGGCAGGGGGGACACGCAGAGCACATCGCCCGGGCAGGGGGGACACGCAGGGCACATCACGTAGGCAGGGGGGACACGCAGGGCACATCGCGCAGGCAGGGGGACACGCAGGTCACATCGCCCGGGCAGGGGGGGACACGCAGGGCACATCGCACAGGGGGGGACATGCAGGGCACATCGCGCGGGCAGGGGGGACAAGCAGGGCACATCGCATAGGCAGGGGGGACACGCAGGGCACATCGCCCGGACAGGGGGGACTTGCAGGGAACATTGCGCGGGCAGGGAGGAATACGTAGGGAACAACGCCTGGGCAGGGGGGGACACGCAGGGCACATCGCCCGGGCAGGGGGGGACACGCATGGCACATCGCCCGGGCAGGGGGGAACACGCAAGGCACATCGCCCGGGCAGGGGAGACACACAGGGCACATCGCCTGGGCAGGGAGGGACACGCAGGGCACATCACGCGGGCCGGTGGGACACGAAGGGCACATCACCTGGGCAGGGGGGACATGCAGGGCACATCGCCGGGGCAGGGGGGCACGCAGGGCACATCGCTCGGGCAGGGGGGACACGCAGGGCACATCGCCTGGGCAGGGGGGGACACGCAGGGCACATCGCGTAGGCAGGGGGGACACGCAGGGCACATCGCGCAGGCAGGGGGACACGCAGGGCACATCGCCCGGACAGGGGGGGACACGCAGGGCACATCGCGCAGGCAGGGGGGACATGCAGGACACATCGCGCGGGCAGGGGGGACAAGCAGGGCACATCGCATAGGCAGGGGGGACATGCAGGGCACATCTCCCAGACAGGGTGGACACGCAGGGAACATCGCGCGGGCAGGGGGGAACACGCAGGGAACAATGCCTGGGCAGGGGGGGACACGCAGGGCACATCGCCCGGGCAGGGGGGACACGCATGGCACATCGCCCGGGCAGGGGGGGACACACAGGGCACATCGCCCGGGCGGAGGGGGCACGCAAGGCACATCGCCCGGGCAGGGGAGACACACAGGTCACATCGCCCGGGCAGGGGGGGACACGCAGGGCACATCGCCCGGGCAGGGGGGACACGCAAGGCACATCGCCCGGGCAGGGGAGACACACAGGGCACATCGCCCGGGCAGGGGGGGACACACAGGGCAGATCGCCCAGGCAGGGGGGACACGCAGGGCACATAGCCCAGGCAGGGGGGACACGCAGGGCACATCGCGTGGGCAGGGGGGACACACAGGGCACATCGCGTGGGCAGGGGGGACACACAGGGCACATCGCGAAGCAGGGGGGATATGCAGGGCACATCACACGGGCAGGATGGACACTCAGGGCACATCGTGTGGGCAGGGGAGACATGCAGGCCACATCACGCGGGCAGGGGGGGACTGTTAAAAATCGTTATTGCGCAAAAATATCTAATCAAGACTTAACCAGGTGCGTTATTCTTAAAAGAAAAATGTCATGATATTCTGACGAAAGTATAGTGGTTTATTGAGTTATCCACCATCGCAGCAAAAACATAAAAGGTAGATGAAACAATTACAAACAGAGTGTCCATGTGTAGATATCAGCGCTTCTCCTGTTACTCATCTTTCCAGGGTCCTGAATGGTAGAAGTCATCTGTCTGTGTGAAAGTCTGAAGTCATCATGGCATGGAGTAGCTAACAGCTGTTGTTCCTCATGTCTTGTCCCATGTCCATGGAGAATGATGGTGAAGGCAGGGAGGTGACCGTCCCACGTGACAAAAAGCCCCCCACCCCCTCCTAAGAGACGTTTATATATGCTCAACACTGATCACGTGTTCCCTGTATATGGCGTTAACTTATACTCTGAGCTACATACACAGAAATAGCTTTGGATAATGTCAGCAAGAAACCATGTGCTCGGTACAGAATAAAAATAAGAATAATTAATATTTAACAATTCCCCCTTTTGAGGGTGACAGACATTGATTGGAACCCTCAAATTAAAATAATAATAAGATCTTCTTTCTTCTTTGGCAAAATGATGTAATAAATAATATCAATAATAATGTTATATGTTCTCAATAATATAATGATATATAAATTCATGTTATGGTAAGCCGTGACCAATATTCATATAAAATATATATATATATATACTTCCCTATATCTACTTGAAGCATCTCAGGTCTGATGTCATCTGGTCTTCATATTGATGTCTTCTTGGTTCTTTCAAACAATCTTTAATATGTCTTTTGTAATAGATGATAGCATGTAGATATGTAGAGACTGTGTGTCATGTGTCAATCAAAGTCCATAAATTCAAATGTTGATAAGAAAACAAAGTCCATAGATGAAATGTAGCTTTAATATCTGTGCAGTGTCACCTTTATAGACCTGGACTTACATCGGCTCGCCTTGGAAATCATCTGGAATCCTTCCATATTGTCCGCGCTGGTCTTGGGACAGGTGTGACGTCTTTGGTCAGCACAGCAAGGGTTACATTGACTCTTCCTTGCCAAACATAGAACCATAACCAGTCCTTAGTACACAGGACATATGTCAGGGTTGTAGCGTCCTGACAATTACCTGAGTGTTCACCAGCTTTCATGGAAGTCTTATAGGTGATAGGAAACCACTGGATCGTGATAAGAACGTAATAACACAGTTCATCTTTGATACTGTACTCAGTTGTCAGTGATGGATGCTGTAGTTGTGAGTGGTGACATGAATTGTATTTGACACAGTCTATTATTACTCAGAAATCATAGCATTGTTACCTTGTGGAACTTCTGGATAACGGCTTTTCTTCTTGCAACTTTTTAGAATCAATTGAATTTAGAAAAATGTAAAGTCTTTATTAACGTATCTCCGGTATCTTGATTGAAGTCTTCATTCCCTATTCTATACCAAATCTGGTTCTTTTCCCTAACTTATAACATCACAGCGTACCATAGCAATCAATAATATCCATATAATTATTAAATGATATTAAAATGGAGTTTATATTTGGAAAAATAAAATAATAATATTAATAATAAATGATATATTATTTACCATATTCTTCATGTGATTGGACATTTTTATGTCGTAGGTGTAATTTCTTCTTGAACCCATAGATGTCAGTATGTCTTTTATGTAACAAGTGCTGATATTTATTATTAAAACTTTATTAATTTATGTTCAGTAAACCAATAATATGTAAGTATGTATAGTCATGAACCAAAATAAGAATATATATATATGAATAAATGAATGAATGAGTGAAAGAATTGTTGTATTTAACTCAGGAATTGAAACATTTCTTATATAATGAAACCATATGATCACTATATTTGATAAAGCAATATGCTTGTAGACATTACTCTATTAAATATTGATTTTTCCTTGATGAAAAATAAGAATGAAAAATAAAAATTGAAAGAAAAGTGGAAAAAAATGAAAAATAAAAATGAGAATAAAAAATAAAAATAAGAATAAGGCCTTTATATGTTGATGACAAATGCTGAGGTTATGTCTTAGTAACACATTCCCTTAATATTTTTGTAGATGTTGTCATAACCTTGGATTACCAAAATATTGAAATTATGCAGCTTTGCATAGAATACCCTTCATTAGAGAAAAAAAATGACTTTTATAATATTTATTGTTATTGTACCCAATAATACCTTATTAATATTTCTTCTTTATTAAAATGTGTGAAGAAGAGGTATTGATGAAATGTGATGATGTGATCAGGATCAAAAACACATTTCCCCCTTAATATCAAAAAATATTATTTTATGAAAAAATTAATTTGTAAAAACCCAAGTGAAAAATAATTATTTTTATAACTGTCATATCAACTTGTGCCATATATTTGTTTGAAGATGTGTACTCATCTATGTAAATATAAAAAACACTGAAATATGAAAAAATTATCATTAGGAAAAAATGTTCTAAATGTAGGTTTCCTTGATAAACCATATTGATGTGTTATTGTACTTATTAAATAATAATAATAACTAAAGAAATATATGTTGCTTACATGTTGAATAATAATATTTAAATATATCTTAATATTCTAATAATTTAACTGAATCCTATTATTATTATTTTTTTTAAACACACAGTTGTTGGGTTTTTTTTTCTGACATACCATAAATCATGAGGCCTCAGTCAAACTGTGCATACACATTCCACATTCCACATACCACATTCCACATACCACGCTCTGGTCACTCTTACATCACATCTCATGTCAAATTCACTCAGCAGCTGCTCATATTCTCTGTTATCTGTCACTCAAACTGTGACACACATAGACGTTCACAATACATTTCACATACAAAGAATAAAAAACATGTATATTAACCCAAAATATTGTATCCTAATTATCAATCAATGCGCATTGTAATCTATTAAATTTAGTATTCTAATATTTCTTTGAATATTCCCCAAATATTATCTAACAGTATCAGTATGTTTTAACCTATAGAAAGGACTCCTCCATTTACAAGAAACCCGAGTTGAATGTTTCAACACTATTTCGGTACAAGCCTGTTACTGAAACCATTTGAATGTATAGGCTGAGGAAAATTCCTAAAATTAAAATAAAACAAGGCTATATGATATTCCTTAACTCACATCTGTCACGTCATGCACCATGCAATGGAAAAAAACATAATGTTACAGAAAAACTTGTAGTACACACATTTTTAGGTTATTAGATATATTATTTTAAGTGTTAAATATATAAAAATCATGCAGTTAATATAACTTCCTGTGTGAATAAGACATAAATTCATGAAACAGGTATTTTTTTGTTCAATCCTCGCTTTGAAAGTAAAATTCTAAGGGAAATGAAAGATAAAGGTTAATTTCATATTTATTTCAAAACAAAATAATTTAAATATCTTATACATATGTATATATTTAATAAATGTATTTAATTGTAATTCTAAATATTTTTTACTGGAGTAAATTTTAATTATTTCACTATATATATAAAAATGCAGTTAATATAATCTCTACTTATACAAATATGCTACAGTATTTACTGTATACTATATTAATATATATAACTGCAGAATTATATTGAAATAGAATAATTACATATTAATAAATAATACATTGTATAACTCATCATATAATATAATTAATTTTTAGCCAATTCCTATCCCAAAATTTGGCTGTTTGTCGATAATCTGCTGAAATGCTAAATTTAGTAAGGTCAGTTTTAACCCTATGGACTCTTTGAAGAGCTGCTGTGATAATGGAGTGTTCAGCTGAGCTCCCCCTGGGATACTCACCTGCTTCCGTCTGTCAGTTTCCGCCATCTTTAGAGACAGATCTGAGCCTTCAGATTTTAAATCTTTCAGAGAAATATCTTTAATAGACTCCTGAATCTTTTCATAGGGTTTGTAGCAAATATGTAATTTTCTTCGTATTTCATAGATGTGATTTTGGAACAGGTTTGAAGATTTTGATTTTGGCTTTTGATAAGATTGAATTCTGCCTGGTTTCAAAGACTTAGTAAAATTTGTTTTCCTTTCAAGATTCTCGTGTTTTCTAGAAAAATCTAGGGATTTTGCGCATTCGTATAAAGAATTTTTCTGTGTAGCAATTATACGAGATACAGGATTTAAGAATTTAAACTTGTTTACAAAACAATTTATCATGGATTGTTGATTCAAATTCGTACAGACCAATTTATAAGTCCTTTCAAAAATGGACATGAATGTAAAAGTACATTCTTTCTGGCCAATCTTCAATTTTAGAAGAATATCAAGATCTGGATAATTTTCTTTTAATCCACAGAAAATCAAAATTCTTAATCTTTCTACATCAGTCATATTTTCATACTCCTCATTCTGCATTTCTAATGAATATCTTCTGATAAAAGTTACTGGCAGCCAAATTTTAAACAAATTATTTTTCTCCTGATTAGTCAAATCAAACTTATCAGCAAAACTTTCAAATATCTCTGAATTTCTGCACACATGGATTTTGTCATCATATGCAGGAATGATTTTGCATAATTTTAGCAGGATTTTCCTAGATTTAAGTTGGAGTTGGGCCTCTGAGTCATCTATTTTTAAGGGCAATGGTACATCTGTCCCTCGTAGATCATCTTTGTCAGTTGTCATCTCTCCTACGCTTCCTCCATCTTGTTTTTCATCATGTGACACGTCAATGTCACCTTGGGCGGCCACACACACGTGTGTCACATCTTCCTCACTCTTCTCATTACAGTCAATCTTGGGAACATCATTAGTTTCCTTAGAAATTCTTTCTACACTGTCTTTTTTGGACTTCTCTGTCACAAACTCGTTAAATACATAAACCATATGTAAAATATTTTTAAGTTGCTCTTTTTCTTTTTTCTTAAACATTAGCTTAGAATCTAAATTCAAATTCGCTATTCTGCATTCTGCAAATAAATTAGACCAAAATATTTCTAAGCTAGATCCATACAAACTTACAAATTCTATCTGACTTGATTTAGCATATGAATTTATCAAATCCATTTGTCTTACCTTGAAATCTCAGCTTGTAGTTCCTTTGCTTTTACAACGCTGGGCTCCGGACTTCAGCACGGCTATTTTTAGCACGTCTGTTCTTCAGCACTACCAGTGCTTGCTGTCAATCCGTACAACACCTGTTAGTCTTCGTCATTCGTAGGTTCTTGTGAGATCTTTGTGACTTGAAGTTTTGAAGTGGAATTCCTGAATACTTGCACAATCTAGCAGAACTCTTCTGTCTTCCCCCGTGTGCAAGAAGAAGGAAATTCACGCAAAAATAGCACAAAAAATCAAAACTGGCTGGCTAGGCCAAATGTTAAAAATCGTTATTGCGCAAAAATATCTAATCAAGACTTAACCAGGTGCGTTATTCTTAAAAGAAAAATGTCATGATATTCTGACGAAAGTATAGTGGTTTATTGAGTTATCCACCATCGCAGCAAAAACATAAAAGGTAGATGAAACAATTACAAACAGAGTGTCCATGTGTAGATATCAGCGCTTCTCCTGTTACTCATCTTTCCAGGGTCCTGAATGGTAGAAGTCATCTGTCTGTGTGAAAGTCTGAAGTCATCATGGCATGGAGTAGCTAACAGCTGTTGTTCCTCATGTCTTGTCCCATGTCCATGGAGAATGATGGTGAAGGCAGGGAGGTGACCGTCCCACGTGACAAAAAGCCCCCCACCCCCTCCTAAGAGACGTTTATATATGCTCAACACTGATCACGTGTTCCCTGTATATGGCGTTAACTTATACTCTGAGCTACATACACAGAAATAGCTTTGGATAATGTCAGCAAGAAACCATGTGCTCGGTACAGAATAAAAATAAGAATAATTAATATTTAACAGGGACACGCAGGGCAAATCGCGCGGGCAGGGGGGACACGCAGGGCACATCGCGCGGGCAGGGGGGACACGCAGGGCACATCGCGCGGGCAGGGGGGACACGCAGGGCACATCTTGTGGGCAGGGGGGACACGCAGGCCACATCACGCGGGCAGGGGGGGACACGCAGGGCACATCGCGTGGCAGGGGGGACACGCAGGGCACATCGCACGCGCAGGAGGAAACATGCAGGGCACATCATGCGGGCAGGGGGGATACGCAGACACATCGCGCAGGCAGGTGGGACATGCAGGGCACATCGCCCGGGCAGGGGGGACACGCAGGGCACATCTGCCTGGCGGGGGGGACACGCAGGGCACATAGCTCAGGCAGGGGGGACACGAAGGGCACATCGCGTGGGCAGGGGGGACACGCAAGGCACATCGCACTGGCAGGGGGGACAGGCAGGGCACATCGCCCGGGTAGGGGGGAACACGCAGGGCACATCACCCAGGCAGGGGGGGACACGCAGGGCACATCGCTCGGGCAGGGGGGACACGCAGGGCACATCGCCCCGGCAGGGGGGACACGCAAAGCATATTGCGCAGACAGGGGGGAAATGCAGGGCACATCACCCGGGCAGGGGGGACACACAGGGCACATCACGCGGGCAGGGGGACACACAGGGCACATCGCCTGGGCAGGGGGTGCACGCAGGGCACATCGCGCGGGCAGAGGGGACACGGAGGGTACATCGCCCGGTCAGGGGGGACACGCAGGGCACATCGCCCGGGCAGGGGTGGACACGCAGTGCACATCGTCCGGACAGGGGGGACGCGCAGGGAGCATCGTGCGGGCAGGGGGGACACGCAGGGCACAACGCCTGGGCAGGGGGGACATGCAGGGCACATCGCACGGGCAGGGGGGACACGCAGGGCACATCGTGTGGGCAAGGGGTGACACGCAGGGTACATCACGTGGGCAGGGTGACATGCAGGGCACATCACGCGGGCAGGGGGGACACGCAGGGCACATCGCGCGGCAGGGGAGACACGCAGGGCAGATCGCGCGGGCAGGGGGGACACGCAAGTACATCGCGCGAGCAGAGGGGACACGCAGCGCACATCGCCTGGGCAGGGGGGGACACGCAGGGCACATCGCTCAGGCAAGGGGGACACGCAGGGCACATCGCATGGGCAGGGGGGTTCACAGGGCACATCGCGTGGGCAGGGGGGACATGCAGGGCACATCGTGCGGCAGGGGGGACAAGCAGGGCACATTGCGCGGGCGGGGGGGACACGCAGGGCACATTGCACAGGCAGGGGGGACACACAGGGCATATCACGCAGGCAGGGGGGACACGCAGGGCACATCGCCTGGGCAGAGGGGGCACGCAAGGCACATCGCACAGGCAGGGGGGGACACGCAGGGCACATCGCGCGGGCAGGGGGGACACGCAGGGCACATCGCCCGGGCAGGGGGAGACACGCAAGGCACATCGCCCGGGCAGTGGGGGCACACAGGGCACATTGCGCGGGCAGGGGGGGACAAGCAGGGCACATTGCCTGGGCAGGGGGGACACGCCGGGAACATTGCCTGGGCAGGGGGGGACATGCAAGGCACATCGCCCGGGCAGGGGGGGAACGCAGGGCAAGTCGTGCGGGCAGGGGAGGACATGCAGGGCACATCGCCCGGGCAGGGGGAGACACGCAAGGCACATCGCCCGGGCAGGGGGGGAACGCAGGGCACTTCGCGCGGGCAGGGGGGACACGCAGGGCACATCGCCTGGGCAGGGGGAGACACGCAAGGCACATCGCCCGGGCAGGGGGGGACACACAGGGCACATTGCGCGGGCAGGGGGGGACAAGCAGGGCACATTGCCTGGGCAGGGGGGACACGCCGGGAACATTGCCCGGGCAAGGGGGACACGCAGGGCTCATCGCCCGGGCAGGGGGGGAACGCAGGGCAAGTCGTGCGGGCAGGGGAGGACATGCAGGGCACATCGTGCGGGCAGGGGGGCATGCAGGGCACAATGCCTGGGCAGGGGGGGACACGCAGGGCACATAGCCTGGGCAGGGGGGGACACGCAAGGCACATCGCCCGGGCAGGGGGGACATGCAGGGCACATCGCCCAGACAGAGGGGGACACAACGGCACATCACGCGGCAGGGGGGGACACGCAGGGCACATCGCCCGGGCAGGGGGGACAAGCAAGGCACATTGCCTGGGCAGGGAGGGACATGCAGGGCACATCACACGGGCCGTGGGGACACGCAGGGCACATCGCCCGGGCAGGGGGGACATGCAGGGCACATCGCCGGGGCAGGGGGGGCACGCAGGGCACATCGCTCGGGCAGGGGGGACACGCAGAGCACATCGCCCGGGCAGGGGGGGACACGCAGGGCACATCACGTAGGCAGGGGGGACACGCAGGGCACATCGCGCAGGCAGGGGGACACGCAGGGCACATCGCCCGGGCAGGGGGGGACACGCAGGGCACATCGCACAGGGGGGACATGCAGGGCACATCGCGCGGGCAGGGGGGACAAGCAGGGCACATCGCGTAGGCAGGGGGGACACGCAGGGCACATAGCCCGGGCAGGGGGGGACACGCAGGGCACATCGCACAGGTAGGGGGGACATGCAAGGCACATTGCCCGGGCAGGGGGGGACAAACAGGGTACATCGCGCGGCAGGGGGGACACACAGGGCACATCGCGCGGGCAGGGGGTACACGCAGGGAACATCGCGCAATCAGGGGGAACACACAGGGCACATCGCACGGGCGGGGGGGACACACAGGACACATCGCCTGGGCAGGGGGGGCACGCAGGGCACATCGCGCGGGCAGGGGGGGACATGCAGGGCACACCGCCCGGGCAGGGGGGACACGCAGGGCACATCGCCCGGACAGGGGGGACTTGCAGGGAACATTGCGCGGGCAGGGAGGAACACGTAGGGAACAACGCCTGGGCAGGGGGGGACACGCAGGGCACATCGCCCGGGCAGGGGGGGACACGCATGGCACATCACCCGGGCAGGGGGGAACACGCAAGGCACATCGCCCGGGCAGGGGAGACACACAGGGCACATCGCCTGGGCAGGGAGGGACACGCAGGGCACATCACGCGGGCCGGTGGGACACGAAGGGCACATCGCCTGGGCAGGGGGGACATGCAGGGCACATCGGCGGGGCAGGGGGGCACGCAGGGCACATCGCTCAGGCAGGGGGGACACGCAGGGCACATCGCCCGGGCAGGGGGGGACACGTATGGCACATCGCGTAGGCAGGTGGGACACGCAGGGCACATCGCGCAGGCAGGAGGAAACATGCAGGGCACATCGTGCGGGCAGGGGGGATACGCAGACACATCGCGCAGGCAGGTGGGACATGCAGGGCACATCGCCCGGGCAGGGGGGACATGCAGGGCACATCTGCATGGCGGGGGGGACACGCAGGGCACATAGCTCAGGCAGGGGGGACACGCAGGGCACATCGCGTGGGCAGGGGGGACACGCAAGGCACATCGCACTGGCAGGGGGGACAGGCAGGGCACATCGCCCGGGTAGGGGGGAACACGCAGGGCACATCACCCAGGCAGGGGGGGACACGCAGGGCACATCGCTCGGGCAGGGGGGACACGCAGGGCACATCGCCCCGGCAGGGGGGACACGCAGGGCATATTGCGCAGACAGGGGGGAAATGCAGGGCACATCACCCGGGCAGGGGGGACACACAGGGCACATCACGCGGGCATGGGGACACACAGGGCACATCGCCTGGGCAGGGGGTGCACGCAGGGCACATCGCGCGGGCAGGGGGGACACGCAGGGCACAACGCCTGGGCAGGGGGGACACGCAGGGCACATCGCACGGGCAGGGGGGACACGCAGGGCACATCGTGCGGGCAAGGGGTGACACGCAGGGTACATCACGTGGGCAGGGGGACATGCAGGGCACATCACGCGGGCAGGGGGGACACGCAGGGCACATCGCGCGGCAGGGGAGACACGCAGGGCAGATTGCGCGGGCAGGGGGGACACGCAAGTACATCGCGCGAGCAGAGGGGACACGCAGGGCACATCGCCTGGGCAGGGGGGGACACGCAGGGCACATCGCTCAGGCAAGGGGGACACGCAGGGCACATCGCGTGGGCAGGGGGGTTCACAGGGAACATCGCGCGGGCAGGGGGGACATGCAGGGCACATCGTGCGGCAGGGGGGATAAGCAGGGCACATTGCGCGGGCGGGGGGGACACGCAGGGCACATTGCACAGGCAGGGGGGACACACAGGGCATATCGCGCAGGCAGGGGGGACACGCAGGGCACATCGCCTGGGCAGAGGGGGCACGCAAGGCACATCGCACAGGCAGGGGGGGACACGCAGGGCACATCGCGCGGGCAGGGGGGACACGCAGGGCACATCGCCCGGGCAGGGGGAGACACGCAAGGCACATCGCCCGGGCAGGGGGGGACACACAGGGCACATTGCGCGGGCAGGGAGGGACAAGCAGGGCACATTGCCTGGGCAGGGGGGACACGCCGGGAAGATTGCCTGGGCAGGGGGGGACATGCAAGGCACATCGCCCGGCAGGGGGGGACACGCAGGGCACATCGCCCGGGCAGGGGGGGACACGCAGGGCACATCACACGGGCAGGGGGGCACACAGGGCACATGGCTCGGGCAGGGGGAGACACGCAAGGCACATCGCCCGGGCAGGGGGGGAACGCAGGGCACTTCGCGCGGGCAGGGGGGACACGCAGGGCACATCGCCCGGGCAGGGGGAGACACGCAAGGCACATCGCCCGGGCAGGGGGGGACACACAGGGCACATTGCGCGGGCAGGGGGGGACAAGCAGGGCTCATTGCCTGGGCAGGGGGGACACGCCGGGAACATTGCCCGGGCAAGGGGGACACGCAGGGCTCATCGCCCGGGCAGGGGGGGAACGCAGGGCAAGTCGTGCGGGCAGGGGAGGACATGCAGGGCACATCGTGCGGGCAGGGGGGCATGCAGGGCACAATGCCTGGGCAGGGGGGGACACGCAGGGCACATAGCCTGGGCAGGGGGGGACACGCAAGGCACATCGCCCGGGCAGGGGGGACATGCAGGGCACATCGCCCAGACAGAGGGGGACACGACGGCACATCACGCGGCAGGGGGGGACACGCAGGGCACATCGCCCGGGCAGGGGGGACAAGCAAGGCACATTGCCTGAGCAGGGAGGGACATGCAGGGCACATCACACGGGCCGTGGGGACACGCAGGGCACATCGCCCGGGCAGGGGGGACATGCAGGGCACATCGCCGGGGCAGGGGGGGCACGCAGGGCACATCGCCCGGGCAGGGGGGACACGCAGAGCACATCGCCCGGGCAGGGGGGGACACGCAGGGCACATCACGTAGGCAGGGGGGACACGCAGGGCACATCGCGCAGGCAGGGGGACACGCAGGGCACATCGCCCGGGCAGGGGGGGACACGCAGGGCACATCGCACAGGGGGGACATGCAGGGCACATCGCGCGGGCAGGGGGGACAAGCAGGGCACATCGCGTAGGCAGGGGGGACACGCAGGGCACATAGCCCGGGCAGGGGGGGACACGCAGGGCACATCGCACAGGCAGGGGGGACATGCAAGGCACATTGCCCGGGCAGGGGGGGACAAACAGGGTACATCGCGCGGGCAGGGGGGACACGCAGGGCACATCGCGCGGCAGGGGGGACACACAGGGCACATCGCGCGGGCAGGGGGTACACGCAGGGAACATCGCGCAATCAGGGGGAACACACAGGGCACATCGCACGGGCGGGGGGGACACACAGGACACATCGCCTGGGCAGGGGGGGCACGCAGGGCACATCGCGCGGGCAGGGGGGGACATGCAGGGCACACCGCCCGGGCAGGGGGGACACGCAGGGCACATCGCCCGGACAGGGGGGACTTGCAGGGAACATTGCGCGGGCAGGGAGGAACACGTAGGGAACAACGCCTGGGCAGGGGGGGACACGCAGGGCACATCGCCCGGGCAGGGGGGGACACGCATGGCACATCACCCGGGCAGGGGGGAACACGCAAGGCACATCGCCCGGGCAGGGGAGACACACAGGGCACATCGCCTGGGCAGGGAGGGACACGCAGGGCACATCACGCGGGCCGGTGGGACACGAAGGGCACATCGCCTGGGCAGGGGGGACATGCAGGGCACATCGGCGGGGCAGGGGGGCACACAGGGCACATCGCTCGGGCAGGGGGGACACGCAGGGCACATCGCCCGGGCAGGGGGGGACACGCATGGCACATCGCGTAGGCAGGGGGGACACGCAGGGCACATCGCGCAGGCAGGAGGAAACATGCAGGGCACATCGTGCGGGCAGGGGGGATACGCAGACACATCGCGCAGGCAGGTGGGACATGCAGGGCACATCGCCCGGGCAGGGGGGACAAGCAGGGCACATCTGCCTGGCGGGGGGGACACGCAGGGCACATAGCTCAGGCAGGGGGGACACGCAGGGCACATCGCGTGGGCAGGGGGGACACGCAAGGCACATCGCACTGGCAGGGGGGACAGGCAGGGCACATCGCCCGGGTAGGGGGGAACACGCAGGGCACATCACCCAGGCAGGGGGGGACACGCAGGGCACATCGCTCGGGCAGGGGGGACAAGCAGGGCACATCGCCCCGGCAGGGGGGACACGCAGGGCATATTGCGCAGACAGGGGGGAAATGCAGGGCACATCACCCGGGCAGGGGGGACACACAGGGCACATCAAGCGGGCATGGGGACACACAGGGCACATCGCCTGGGCAGGGGGTGCACGCAGGGCACATCGCGCGGGCAGGGGGGACACGGAGGGCACATCGCCCGGTCAGGGGGGGACACGCAGGGCACATCGCCCGGGCAGGGGTGGACACGCAGTGCACATCGTCCGGACAGCGGGGATGCGCAGGGAGCATCGTGCGGGCAGGGGGGACACGCAGGGCACAACGCCTGGGCAGGGGGGACATGCAGGGCACATCGCACGGGCAGGGGGGACACGCAGGGCACATCGTGCGGGCAAGGGGTGACACGCAGGGTACATCACGTGGGCAGGGGGACATGCAGGGCACATCACGCGGGCAGGGGGGACACGCAGGGCACATCGCGCGGCAGGGGAGACACGCAGGGCAGATTGCGCGGGCAGGGGGGACACGCAAGTACATCGCGCGAGCAGAGGGGACACGCAGGGCACATCGCCTGGGCAGGGGGGGACACGCAGGGCACATCGCTCAGGCAAGGGGGACACGCAGGGCACATCGCGTGGGCAGGGGGGTTCACAGGGCACATCGCGCGGGCAGGGGGGACATGCAGGGCACATCGTGCGGCAGGGGAGATAAGCAGGGCACATTGCGCGGGCGGGGGGGACACGCAGGGCACATTGCACAGGCAGGGGGGACACACAGGGCATATCGCGCAGGCAGGGGGGACACGCAGGGCACATCGCCTGGGCAGAGGGGGCACGCAAGGCACATCGCACAGGCAGGGGGGGACACGCAGGGCACATCGCGCGGGCAGGGGGGACACGCAGGGCACATCGCCCGGGCAGGGGGAGACACGCAAGGCACATCGCCCGGGCAGGGGGGGGACACACAGGGCACATTGCGCGGGCAGGGAGGGACAAGCAGGGCACATTGCCTGGGCAGGGGGGACACGCCGGGAAGATTGCCTGGGCAGGGGGGGACATGCAAGGCACATCGCCCGGCAGGGGGGGACACGCAGGGCACATCGCCCGGGCAGGGGGGGACACGCAGGGCACATCACACGGGCAGGGGGGCACACAGGGCACATGGCTCGGGCAGGGGGGACTCGCAGGGCACATCACGCGGGCAGGGGGGACACGCAGGGCAACTCACCCGGGCAGGGGTGGACACGCAAGGCACATCACCCGGGCAGGGGGGGTACACGCAAGGCACATCGCCCGGGCAGGGGGGACACGCAGGGCACATTGCCTGGGCAGGGGGGACACGCAAGGCACATCGCCCCGGCAGGGGGGACACGCAGGGCACATCGCGCGGGCACGGGGGGACACACAGGGCACATCGCCCGGGCAGGGGGGCACGCAGGGCACATCGCTCAGGCAGGGGGGACACTCAGGGCATATCGCCCGGGCAGAGGGGGACAACAGGGCACATTGCCCGGGCAGGACGGACACGCAGGGCACATCACCCGGGCAGGGGGGGACACGCAAGGCACATCGCCCGGGCAGGGGGGACACGCAGGGCACATTGCCTGGGCAGGGGGGACACGCAAGGCACATCACTCCGGCAGGGGGGACACGCAGGGCACATCGCGCGGGCACGGGGGGACACACAGGGCACATTGCCCGGGCAGGGGGGCACGCAGGGCACATCGCTCGGGCAGGGGCGACACGCAGTGCACATCACGCGGGCAGGGAGGGACACACAAGGCACATCGCCTGGGCAGGGGGGCACACAAGGCACATCGCCCGGGCAGGGGGGACACACAGGGCACATGGCTCGGGCAGGAGAGACTCGCAGGGCACATCGCGTGGGCAGGGGGGATACGCAGGGCACCTCACCCGGGCAGGGGGGTCTTGCAGGTCACATCGCGCGGGCAGGGGGGACACGCAGGGCATATCGCACGGGCAGAGGGGGACACACAAGGCACATCGCCTGGGCAGGGGGGCACACAGGGCACATGGCTCGGGCAGGGGGGACTCGCAGGGCACATCACGCGGGCAGGGGGGACACGCAGGGCAACTCACCCGGGCAGGGGGGGACACGCAAGGCACATCACCCGGGCAGGGGGGGACACGCAAGGCACATCGCCCGGGCAGGGGGGGACACACAGGGCACATTGCCTGGGCAGGGGGGACACGCAAGGCACATCGCCCCGGCAGGGGGGACACGCAGGGCACATCGCGCGGGCACGGGGGGACACACAGGGCACATCGCCCGGGCAGGGGGGCACGCAGGGCACATCGCTCAGGCAGGGGGGACACTCAGGGCATATCGCCCGGGCAGAGGGGGACACACAAGGCACATCGCCTGGGCAGGGGGGGACACACAGGGCACATTGCCCGGGCAGGACGGACACGCAGGGCACATCACCCGGGCAGGGGGGACACGCAAGGCACATCACCCCGGCAGGGGGGACACGCAGGGCACATCGCGCGGGCACGGGGGGACACACAGGGCACATTGTCCGGGCAGGGGGGCACGCAGGGCACATCGCTCGGGCAGGGGCGACACGCAGGGCACATCACGCGGGCAGGGAGGGACACACAGGGCACATCGCTTGGGCAGGGGGGCACACAAGGCACATCGCCCGGGCAGGGGGGACACACAGGGCACATGGCTCGGGCAGGGGGGACTCGCAGGGCACATCGCGTGGGCAGGGGGGATACGCAGGGCACCTCACCCGGGCAGGGGGGTCTTGCAGGTCACATCGCGCGGGCAGGGGGGACACGCAGGGCATATCGCACGGGCAGAGGGGGACACACAAGGCACATCGCCTGGGCAGGGGGGACACGCAGGGCACATCACCCGGGCAGGGGGGACACGCAGGGCACATCACCCGGGCAGGGGGGGACACGCAAGGCACATTGCCCGGGCAGGGGGGAACACGCAGGGCACATTGCCTGGGCAGGGGGGGCACGCAAGGCACATCACCCCTTGCAGGGGGGACACGCAGGGCACATCGCGCGGGCACGGGGGGACACGCAGGGCACATCGCCCGGGCAGGGGGGGACACAGGGCACATCGCCCGGGCAGGGGGGACACACAGGCACATCACCCGGGCAGGGGGCACGCAGGGCACATCGCGCGGGCAGGGAGGGACACACAGGGCACATCGCCTGGGCAGGGGGGCACACAAGGCACATCGCCCGGGCAGGGGGGGACACACAGGGCACATCGATTAGGCAGGGGGGACACGCAGGGCACATTGCTCGAGCAGGGGGGACACGCAGGGCACATCGCCCGGGCAGGGGGGGCACGCAGGGCACATCACGCAGGCAGGGGGAGCACGCAGGGCACATCACGCGGGCAGGGGGCACGCAGGGCACATCGCTCAGGCAGGGGGACACGCAGGGCACATCGCGTGGGCAGCGGGGGACACGCAGGGACATCGCCCGGGCAGGGGGGACACGCAGGCCACATCGCCCGGGCAGGGGGGACACGCAGGGCACATCACGCGGGCAGGGGGGATACGCAGGGCACATCACGCGGGCAGGGGGGACACGCAGGGCACATTGCCCGGGAAGGGGGGGACACGCAGGACACATCGCACAGGCAGGAGGGGGACATGCAGGGCACATTGCGCGGGCAGGGGGAGACACGCAGGGCACATCGCACGGGCAGGGGGTACACACAGGGCACATTGCGCGGGCAGGGGGGATATGCAGGGCACATTGCTCGGGCGGGGGGACACTCAGGGCACATCGCGTGGGCAAGGGAGACATGCAGGCCACATCAAGCGGGCAGGGGGGACACGCAGGGCACATTGCGTGGCAGGGGGGACACGCAGGATACATCGTGCGGGCAGGGGGGACATGCAGGGCATATCGCACGGGCAGGGGGGACATGCAGGGCACATCGTGCAGGCAGGGGGGACACGCAGGGCACATTGCCCGGGCAGGGGGGTCTTGCAGGTCACATCGCGCGGGCAGGGGGGACACGCAGGGCATATCGCATGGGCAGAGGGGGACACACAAGGCACATCGCCTGGGCAGGGGGGGACACGCAGGGCACATCACCCGGGCAGGGGGGACACGCAGGGCACATCACCCGGGCAGGGGGGGATACGCAAGGCACATTGCCCGGGCAGGGGGGGACACGCAGGGCACATTGCCTGGGCAGGGGGGGCACGCAAGGCACATCGCCCCTTGCAGGGGGGACACGCAGGGCACATCGCGCGGGCACGGGGGGACACGCAGGGCACATCGCCCGGGCAGGGGGGACACAGGGCACATCGCCCGGGCAGGGGGGACACACAGGCACATCACCCGGGCAGGGGGCACGCAGGGCACATAGCTCGGGCAGGGGGGACTCGCAGGGCACATCGCGCGGGCAGGGAGGAACACACAGGGCACATCGTCTGGGCAGGGGGGCACACAAGGCACATCGCCCGGGCAGGGGGGACACACAGGGCACATCGATTGGGCAGGGGGGACACGCAGGGCACATTGCTCGAGCAGGGGGCACACGGAGGGCACATCACGCAGGCAGGGGGAGCACGCAGGGCACATCACGCGGGCAGGGGGCACGCAGGGCACATAGCTCAGGCAGGGGGACACGCAGGGCACATCGCGTGGGCAGCGGGGGACACGCAGGGACATCGCCCGGGCAGGGGGGACACGCAGGCCACATCGCCCGGGCAGGGGGGACATGCAGGGCACATCACGCGGGCAGGGGGGACACGCAGGGCACATCACGCGGGCAGGGGGGACACGCAGGGCACATTGCCCGGGAAGGGGGGGACACGCAGGACACATCGCACAGGCAGGAGGGGGACATGCAGGGCACATTGCGCGGGCAGGGGGAGACACGCAGGGCACATCGCACGGGCAGGGGGTACACGCAGGGCACATTGCGCGGGCAGGGGGGATATGCAGGGCACATTGCGCAGGCAGGGGGGACACTCAGGGCACATCGCGTGGGCAGGGGAGACATGCAGGCCACATCAAGCGGGCAGGGGGGACACGCAGGGCACATTGCGTGGCAGGGGGGACACGCAGGATACATCGTGCGGGCAGGGGGGACATGCAGGGCACATCGTGCAGGCAGGGGGGACACGCAGGGCACATTGCCCGGGCAGGGGGTCACGCAAGGCACATCACGCGGGCAGGGGGGACACGCAGGGCACATCGCGCGGCAGGGGAGACACGCAGGGCACATCGCGCGGGCAGGAGGGACACGCAGGGCACATCGCGTGGGAAGGGGGGACACGCAAGCACATCGCGCGAGCAGAGGGGACACGCAGGGCACATCGTCCGGGCAGGGGGAGACACGCAGGGCACATCGCTCAGGCAAGGGGGACACGCAGGGGACATCGCGTGGGCAGGGGGGAGACACAGGGCACATCGCGCGGGCAGGGGGGAAACGCAGGGCATATCGTGCGGCAGGGAGGACACGCAGGGCACATTGCGCGGGCGGGGGGGACACGCAGGGCACATTGCGGGGGCAGGGGGGACACACAGGGCATATCGCGCGGGCAGAGGGGACACGCAGGGCACATCGCCTGGGCAGAGGGGGCACGCAAGGCACATCGCACAGGCAGGGGGGGACACGCAGGGCTCATCGCGCGGGCAGGGGGGACACGCAGGGCGCATCGCCCGGGCAGGGGGGACACGCAAGGCATATCGCCGGGGCAGGGGGACACACACAGGGCAACTTGCGCGGGCAGGGGGGGACAAGCAGGGCACATTGCCTGGGCAGGGGGGACACGCCGGGAACATTGCCTGGGCAGGGGGGGACATGCAAGGCACATCGCCCAGGCAGGGGGACACGCAGGGCACATCGCGCGGGCAGGGGGGGACACGCAGGGCACATCACGCGAGCAGGGGGGGCACACAGGGCACATCGCTCGGGCATTGGGGACTCGCAGGGCACATCGCGCGGGCAGGGGGGACACGCAGGGCACCTCGCCCGGGCAGGGGGGGACTTGCAGGTCACATCGCGCGGGCAGGGGGGGACATGCAGGGCATATCACCCGGGCAGAGGGGGACACACAAGGCACATCGCCTGGGCAGGGGGGGACACGCAGGGCACATCGCCCGAGTAGGGGGGACATGCAGGGCATATCACCCGGCAGGGGGGGACACGCAGGGCACATCGTGCGGGCAGTTGGGACAAGCAGGGCACATCGCACGGGCAGGGGGCACACAGGGCACATCGCTCGGGCAGGGGGGACTCGCAGGGCACATTGCGCGGGCAGGGGGGACACGCACGGCACCTCGCCCGGGCAGTGGGGGACTTGCAGGTCACATCACGTGTGCAGGGGGGGACACGCAGGGCATATCGCCCGGGCAGAGGGGGACACACAAGGTACATCGCCCGGGCAGGGGGGGACACGCAGGGCACATCGCCCGAGCAGGGGGGACACGCAAGGCACATCGCCTGGGCAGGGGGGGACACGCAGAGCACATTGCCTGGGCAGGGGGGACACGCAAGGCACATCGCGCGGGCACGGGGGGACACGCAGGGCACATTGCCTGGGCAGGGTGGACACGCAGGGCACATTGCCTGGGCAGGGGGGACACACAGGCACATTGCTCGAGCAGGGGGGACACGCAGGGCACATCGATTGGGCAGGGTGGACACGCAGGGCACATTGCTCGAGCAGGGGGGACACGCAGGGCACATCGCCCGGGCAGGGGGGGCACGCAGGGCACATCACGTGGGCAGGGGGAGCACGCAGGGCACATCGCGCGGGCAGGGGGGGCACGCAGTGCACATCGCTCAGCCAGGGGGACGCGCAGGGCAAATCGCACGGGCAGCGGGGGACACGCAGGGCACATCGCCCGGGCAGGGAGGACACGCTGGCCACATCGCCCGGGCAGGGGGGGGACATGCAGGGCATACAGCGTGGGCAAGGGGGGACACGCGTGGCACATCGCACGGGCAGGGGGTACACGCAGGGAATATCGAGCGGGCAGGGGGGATATGCAGGGCACATCGCACGGGCAGGGGGGACACTCAGGGCACATCGCGTGGGCAGGGGAGACATGCAGGCCACATCACGCGGGCAGGGGGGACATGCAGGGCACATCGCACGGGCAGGGGGGACATGCAGGGCACATCGTGTAGGCAGGGGAGACACGCAGGGCACATTGCCCGGGCAGGGGGACACGCAAGGCACATCGCGCAGTCGGGGGGGACACGCAGGGCACATCGCCCTGGCAGGGGGGACACGCAGGGCACATCGCGTGGGCAGTGGGGGACATGCAGGGCACATCGTGTGGGCAGGGGGGACACGAAGGGCACATCGTGTGGGCAGGGGGGGACACGCAGGGCACATCGCGTGGCAGGGGGGACACGCAGGGCACATCGCACGGGCAGGGGGAAACACGCAGGGCACATCGCGCGGGCAGGGGGGACACGCAGACACATCGCGCGGGCAAATGGGACACGCAGGGCACATCGCCCGGACAGGGGGGACACGCAGGGCGCATCTCCCTGGCAGGAGGGGACACGCAGGGCACATTGCTCAGGCAGGGGGGGACACGCAGGGCACATCGCGTGGGCAGGGGAAACATGCAGGGCACATCGTGCGGGTAGGGGGGGACACGCAGGGCACATCGCCCGGGCAGGGGGGGACACGCAAGGCACATCGCCCAGGCAGGGGGGACACGCAGGGCACATCGCTCGGGCAGGGGGGACACGCAGGGAACATCGCGCGGGCAGGGAGGGACACACAGGGCACATCGCCTGGGCAGGGGGGCACACAAGGCACATCGCCCGGGCAGGGGGGGATACACAGGGCACATCGATTAGGCAGTGGGGGGCACACAGGGCACATCACGCGGGCAGGGGGAGCACGCAGGCACATCGCCCGGGCAGGGGGGGACACGCAAGGCACATCGCCTAGGCAGGGGGGGACACGCAGGGCATATCACTCGGGCAGGGGGGACACGCAGGCACATCGCCCGTGCAGGGGGGACACGCAGGGCACATTGCGCAGACAGGGGGGACATGCAGGGCACATCACCCGGGCAGGGGGGACACACAGGGCACATCACGCGGGCAGGGGGACTTACAGGGGACATCGCGTGGGCAGGGGGGGAAACACAGGGCACATTGCCTGGGCAGGGGGGACACGCAGGGCAAGTCGTGCGGGCAGGGGAGGACATGCAGGGCACATTGTGCGGGCAGGGGGGCATGCAGGGCACAATGCCTGGGCAGGGGGGGACACGCAGGGCACATAGCCTGGGCAGGGGGGGACACGCAAGGCACATCGTCCGGGCAGGGGGGATATGCAGGGCACATCGCCCAGACAGAGGGGGACACGCAGGGCACATCACGCGGCAGGGGGGACACGCAGGGCACATCGCCCGGGCAGGGGGGACAAGCAAGGCACATCGCCTGGGCAGGGAGGGACACGCAGGGCACATCCCGCGGGCCGGGGGGACACGCAGGGCACATTGCCCGGGCAGAGGGGGCACGCAGGGCACATCGCTCGGGCAGGGGGGACACGCAGAGCACATAGCCCGGGCAGGGGGGGACACGCAGGGCACATTGCGTAGGCAGGGGGGACACGCAGGGCACATCACCCGGGCAGAGGGGTACACGCAGGGCACATTACGCGGGATGGGGGGACACGCAGGGCACATCGCCCAGGCAGGGGGGCACGCAGGGCATATCGCCCGGGCAGGGGGGGACACGCAGGGCACATCGCCCGGGCAGGGGGGGCATGCAGGGCAAATCGCGCGGGCAGGGAGGGGACACGCAGGGCACATCGCCCGGGCAGGGGGGACACGCAAGGCACATCACGCGGGCAGGGGGAACTCGCAGGGCACATCGCCCGGGCAAGGGGGACACGCAGGGCTCATTGCCCGGGCAGGGGGGGAACGCAGGGCAAGTCGTGCGGGCAGGGGAGGACATGCAGGGCACATTGTGCGGGCAGGGGGGCATGCAGGGCACAATGCCTGGGCAGGGGGGGACACGCAGGGCACATAGCCTGGGCAGGGGGGGACACGCAAGGCACATCGCCCGGGCAGGGGGGACATGCAGGGCACATCGCCCAGACAGAGGGGGACACGACGGTACATCACGCGGCAGGGGGGGGACACGCAGGGCACATCGCCCGGGCAGGGGGGACAAGCAAGGCACATCGCCTGGGCAGGGAGGGACACGCAGGGCACATCACGCGGGCCGTGGGGACACGCAGGGCACATCGCCCGGGCAGGGGGGACATGCAGGGCACATCGCCGGGGCAGGGAGGGACACGCAGGGCACATCACGCGGGCCGTGGGGACACGCAGGGCACATCGCCCGGGCAGGGGGGGCACGCAGGGCACATCGCTCGGGCAGGGGGGACACGCAGAGCACATCGCCCGGGCAGGGGGGGACACGCAGGGCACATCACGTAGGCAGGGGGGACACGCAGGGCATATCGCGCAGGCAGGGGGACACGCAGGGCACATAGCTCGGGCAGGGGGGACACGCAGGGCACATCGCACAGGGGGTGACATGCAGGGCACATCGCGCGGGCAGGGGGGACAAGCAGGGCACATCGCGTAGGCAGGGGGGACACGCAGGGCACATTGCCCGGGCAGGGGGGGGCACGCAGGGCACATCGCACAGGCAGGGGGGGACATGCAAGGCACATTGCCCGGGCAGGGGGGGACAAACAGGGTACATCGCGCGGGCAGGGGGGACACGCAGGGCACATCGCGCGGCAGGGGGGACACACAGGGCACATCGCGCGGGCAGGGGGTACACGCAGGGAACATCGCGCAATCAGGGGGAACACACAGGGTACATCGCACGGGCGGGGGGGGACACACAGGGCACATCGCCTGGGCAGGGGGGGCACGCAGGGCACATCGCGCGGGCAGGGGGGGACATGCAGGGCACACCACCCGGGCAGGGGGGACACGCAGGGCACATCGCCCGGACAGGGGGGACTTGCAGGGAACATTGCGCGGGCATGGAGGAACACGTAGGGAACAACGCCTGGGCAGGAGGGGACACGCAGGGCACATCGCCCAGGCAGGGGGGGACACGCATGGCACATTGGCCGGGCAGGGGGGAACACGCAAGGCACATCGCCCGGGCAGGGGAGACACACAGGGCACATCGCCTGGGCAGGGAGGGACACGCAGGGCACATCACTCGGGCCGGTGGGACACGAAGGGCACATCGCCTGGGCAGGGGGGACATGCAGGGCACATCGCCGGGGCAGGGGGGCACGCAGGGCACATCGCTCGGGCAGGGGGGGACACGCAGGGCACATCGCGTAGGCAAGGGGGACACGCAGGGCACATCGCGCAGGCAGGGGGACACGCAGGGCACATCGCCCGGACAGGGGGGGAAACGCAGGGCACATCGCGCAGGCAGGGGGGACATGCAGGACACATCACGCGGGCAGGGGGGACAAGCAGGGCGCATCGCATAGGCAGGGGGGACACGCAGGGCACATCTCCCGGACTGGGTGGACACGCAGGGAACATCGCGCGGGCAGGGGGGGACACGCAGGGAACAATGCCTGGGCAGGGGGGGACACGCAGGGCACATCGCCCGGGCAGGGGGGACACGCATGGCACATCGCCCGGGCAGGGGGGGACACACAGGGCACATCGCCCGGGCAGAGGGGGCACGCAAGGCACATCGCCCGGGCAGGGGAGACACACAGGGCACATCGCCCGGACAGGGGGGGACACGCAGGGCACATCGCCCGGGCAGGGGGGACACGCAAGGCACATCGCCCGGGCAGGGGAGACACACAGGGCACATCGCCCGGGCAGGGGGGGACACGCAGGGCAGATCGCCCAGGCAGGGGGGACACGCAGGGCACATAGCCCAGGCAGGGGGGACACGCAGGGCACATTGTGTGGGCGGGGGGGACACACAGGGCACATCGCGTGGGCAGGGGGGACACACAGGGCACATCGCGTGGGCAGGGGGGACACACAGGGCACATCGCGAAGCAGGGGGGATATGCAGGGCACATCACACGGGCAGGATGGACACTCAGGGCACATCGTGTGGGCAGGGGAGACATGCAGGCCACATCACGCGGGCAGGGGGGGACACGCAGGGCAAATCGCGCGGGCAGGGGGGACATGCAGGGCACATCGCGCGGGCAGGGGGGACACGCAGGGCAAATCGCGCGGGCAGGGGGGACATGCAGGGCAAATCGCGTGGGCAGGGGGGACACGCAGGGCACATCGCACGGGCAGGGGGGACATGCAGGGCACATCGCGCGGGCAGGGGGGACATGCAGGGCACATCGCGCGGGCAGGGGGGACACGCAGGGCACATCTTGTGGGCAGGGGGGACACGCAGGCCACATCACGCGGGCAGGGGGGGACACGCAGGGCACATCGCGTGGCAGGGGGGACACGCAGGGCACATCGCACGGGCAGGAGGAAACATGCAGGGCACATCGTGCGGGCAGGGGGGATACGCAGACACATCGCGCAGGCAGGTGGGATATGCAGGGCACATCGCCCGGGCAGGGGGGACACGCAGGGCACATCTGCCTGGCGGGGGGGACACGCAGGGCACATAGCTCAGGCAGGGGGGACACGCTGGGCACATCGCGTGGGCAGGGGGGACACGCAAGGCACATCGCACTGGCAGGGGGGACAGGCAGGGCACATCGCCCGTGTAGGGGGGAACACGCAGGGCACATCACCCAGGCAGGGGGGGACACGCAGGGCACATCGCTCGGGCAGGGGGGACACGCAGGGCACATCGCCCCGGCAGGGGGGGACACACAGGGCATATTGCGCAGACAGGGGGGAAATGCAGGGCACATCACCCGGGCAGGGGGGACACACAGGGCACATCACGCGGGCAGGGGGACACACAGGGCACATCGCCTGGGCAGGGGGTGCACGCAGGGCACATCGCGCGGGCAGGGGGGACACGGAGGGCACATCGCCCGGTCAGGGGGGGACACGCAGGGCACATCGCCCGGGCAGGGGTGGACACGCAGTGCACATCGTCCGGACAGGGGGGACGCGCAGGGAGCTTCGTGCGGGCAGGGGGGACACGCAGGGCACAACGCCTGGGAAGGGGGGACATGCAGGGCACATCGCACGGGCAGGGGGGACACGCAGGGCACATCGTGCGGGCAAGGGGTGACACGCAGGGTACATCACGTGGGCAGGGGGACATGCAGGGCACATCACGCGGGCAGGGGGGACACGCAGGGCACATCGCGCGGCAGGGGAGACACGCAGGGCAGATCGCGCGGGCAGGGGGGACACGCAAGTACATCGCGCGAGCAGAGGGTACACGCAGGTCACATCGCCTGGGCAGGGGGGGACACGCAGGGCACATCGCTCAGGCAAGGGGGACACGCAGGGCACATCGCGTGGGCAGGGGGGACACAGGGCACATCGCGCAGGCAGGGGGGACATGCAGGGCACATCGTGCGGCAGGGGGGACAAGCAGGGCACATTGCGCGGGCGGGGGGGACACGCAGGGCACATTGCACAGGCAGGGGGGACACACAGGGCATATCGCGCAGGCAGGGGGGACACGCAGGGCACATCGCCTGGGCAGAGGGGGCACGCAGGGCACATCGCACAGGCGGGGGGGACACGCAGGGCACATCGCGCGGGCAGGGGGGACACGCAGGGCACATCGCCCGGGCAGGGGGAGACACGCAAGGAACATCGCCTGGGCAGGGGGGAACACACAGGGCACATTGCGCGGGCAGGGGGGGACAAGCAGGGCACATTGCCTGGGCAGGGGGGACACGCCGGGAACATTGCCTGGGCAGGGGAGGACATGCAAGGCACATCGCCCGGCAGGGGGGGACACGCAGGGCACATCGCCCGGGCAGGGGGGACACGCAGGGCACATCACACGGGCAGGGGGCACACAGGGCACATGGCTCGGGCAGGGGGGACTCGCAGGGCACATCACGCGGGCAGGGGGGACACGCAGGGCACCTCGCCTGGGCAGGAGGGACACGCAAGGCACATCACCCGGGCAGGGGGGGACACGCAAGGCACATCGCCCGGGCAGGGGGGGACACGCAGGGCACATTGCCTGGGCAGGGGGGACACGCAAGGCACATCGCCCCGGCAGGGGGGACACGCAGGGCACATCGCGCGGGCACGGGGGGACACACAGGGCACATCGCCCGGGCAGGGGGACGCGCAGGGCACATTGCTCAGGCAGGGGGGACACTCAGGGCATATCGTCCGGGCAGAGGGGTACACACAAGGCACATCGCCTGGGCAGGGGGGGACACACAGGGCACATTGCCCGGGCAGGGGGGACACGCAGGGCACATCACCCGGGCAGGGGGGGACACGCAAGGCACATCGCACGGGCAGGGGGGGACACGAAGGGCACATTGCCTGGGCAGGGGGGACACGCAAGGCACATCACCCCGGCAGGGGGGACACGCAGGGCACATCGCGCGGGCACGGGGGGACACACAGGGCACATCACCCGGGCAGGGGGGCACGCAGGGCACATCGCTCGGGCAGGGGCGACACGCAGGGCACATCACGCGGGCAGGGAGGGACACACAGGGCACATCGCCTGGGCAGGGGGGCACACAAGGCACATCGCCCGGGCAGGGGGGGACACACAGGGCACATGGCTCGGGCAGGGGGGACTCGCAGGGCACATCGCGTGGGCAGGGGGGATACGCAGGGCACCTCACCCGGGCAGGGGGGTCTTGCAGGTCACATCGCGCGGGCAGGGGGGACACGCAGGGCATATCGCACGGGCAGAGGGGGACACACAAGGCACATCGCCTGGGCAGGGGGGGACACGCAGGGCACATCACCCAGGCAGGGGGGACACGCAGGGCACATCACCCGGGCAGGGGGGGACACGCAAGGCACATTGCCCGGGCAGGGGGGACACGCAGGGCACATTGCCTGGGCAGGGGGGGCACGCAAGGCACATCACCCCTTGCAGGGGGGACACGCAGGGCACATCGCGCGGGCACGGGGGGACACGCAGGGCACATCGCCCGGGCAGGGGGGGACACAGGGCACATCGCCCGGGCAGGGGGGACACACAGGCACATCACCTGGGCAGGGGGCAACCAGGGCACATAGCTCGGGCAGGGGGGACACGCAGGGCACATCGCGCGGGCAGGGAGGGACACACAGTTCACATCGCCTGGGCAGGGGGGCACACAAGGCACATCGCCCGGGCAGGGGGGGACACACAGGGCACATCGATTAGGCAGGGGGGACACGCAGGGCACATTGCTCGAGCAGGGGGGACACGCAGGGCACATCGCCCGGGCAGGGGGGGCACGCAGGGCACATCACGCAGGCAGGGGGAGCACGCAGGGCACATCACGCGGGCAGGGGGCACGCAGGGCACATCGCTCAGGCAGGGGGACACGCAGGGCACATCGCGTGGGCAGCGGGGGACACGCAGGGACATCGCCCGGGCAGGGGGGACACGCAGGCCACATCGCCCGGGCAGGGGGGGACACGCAGGGCACATCACGCGGGCAGGGGGGATACGCAGGGCACATCACGCAGCAGGGGGGACACGCAGGGCACATTGCCCGGGAAGGGGGGGACACGCAGGACACATCGCACAGGCAGGAGGGGGACATGCAGGGCACATTGCGCGAGCAGGGGGAGACACGCAGGGCACATCGCACGGGCAGGGGGTACACGCAGGGCACATTGCGCGGGCAGGGGGGATATGCAGGGCACATTGCGTGGGCAGGGGGGACACTCAGGGCACATCGCGTGGGCAGGGGAGACATGCAGGCCACAT
The DNA here is from genome assembly GCF_032444005.1 of Ranitomeya imitator. Taxonomy (NCBI): domain Eukaryota; kingdom Metazoa; phylum Chordata; class Amphibia; order Anura; family Dendrobatidae; genus Ranitomeya; species Ranitomeya imitator. The sequence continues at coordinate 449,022,965 of NC_091282.1, forward strand.
CAAGCGGGCAGGGGGGACACGCAGGGCACATTGCGTGGCAGGGGGGACACGCAGGATACATCGTGCGGGCAGGGTGGACATGCAGGGCACATCGCATGGGCAGGGGGGACATGCAGGGCACATCGTGCAGGAAGGGGGGACATGCAGGGCACATTGCCCGGGCAGGGGGGTCTTGCAGGTCACATCGCGCGGGCAGGGGGGACACGCAGGGCATATCGCACGGGCAGAGGGGGACACACAAGGCACATCGCCTGGGCAGGGGGGGACACGCAGGGCACATCACCCGGGCAGGGGGGACACACAGGGCACATCACCCGGGCAGGGGGGGATACGCAAGGCACATTGCCCGGGCAGGGGGGGACACGCAGGGCACATTGCCTGGGCAGGGGGGGCACGGAAGGCACATCGCCCCTTGCAGGGGGGACACGCAGGGCACATCGCGTGGGCACGGGGGGACACGCAGGGCACATCGCCCGGGCAGGGGGGGACACAGGGCACATCGCCCGGGCAGGGGGGACACACAGGCACATCACCCGGGCAGGGGGCACGCAGGGCACATAGCTCGGGCAGGGGGGACACGCAGGGCACATCGCGCGGGCAGGGAGGGACACACAGGGCACATCGCCTGGGCAGGGGGGCACACAGGGCACATCGCGCGGGCAGGGGGGACACGGAGGGCACATCGCCCGGTCAGGGGGGGACACGCAGGGCACATCGCCCGGGCAGGGGTGGACACGCAGTGCACATCGTCCGGACAGGGGGGACGCGCAGGGCACATCACGCGGGCAGGGGGGACACGGAGGGCACATCGCCCGGTCAGGGGGGGACACGCAGGGCACATCGCCCGGGCAGGGGTGGACACGCAGTGCACATCGTCCGGACAGGGGGGACGCGCAGGGAGCTTCGTGCGGGCAGGGGGGACACGCAGGGCACAACGCCTGGGCAGGGGGGACATGCAGGGCACATCGCACGGGCAGGGGGGACACGCAGGGCACATCGTGCGGGCAAGGGGTGACACGCAGGGTACATCACGTGGGCAGGGGGACATGCAGGGCACATCACGCGGGCAGGGGGGACACGCAGGGCACATCGCGCGGCAGGGGAGACACGCAGGGCAGATCGCGCGGGCAGGGGGGACATGCAAGTACATCGCGCGAGCAGAGGGGACACGCAGGGCACATTGCCCGGGCAGGGGGGTCTTGCAGGTCACATCGCGCGGGCAGGGGGGACACGCAGGGCATATCGCACGGGCAGAGGGGGACACACAAGGCACATCTCCTGGGCAGGGGGGGACACGCAGGGCACATCACCCGGGCAGGGGGGACACGCAGGGCACATCACCCGGGCAGGGGGGGATTGTTAAATATTAATTATTCTTATTTTTATTCTGTACCGAGCACATGGTTTCTTGCTGACACTATCAAAAGCTATTTCTGTGTATGTAGCTCAGAGTATAAGTTAACTCCATATACAGAAGACATGTGATCTGTAGAAACCATATAAATAACGTCTCTAAGGAGGGTGGGGGGCTTTTTGTCACGTGGGACGGTCACCTCCCTGCCTTCACCATCATTCTCCATGGACATGGGACAAGACACGAGGAACAACAGCTGTTAGCTACTCCATGCCATGATGACTTCAGACTTTCACACAGACAGATGACTTCTACCATTCAGGACCCTGGAAAGATGAGTAACAGGAGAAGCGCTGATATCTACACATGGACACTCTGTTTGTAATTGTTTCATCTACCTTTTATGTTTTTGCTGCGATGGTGGATAACTCAATAAACCACTATACTTTCGTCAGAATATCATGACATTATTCTTTTAAGAATAACGCACCTGGTTAAGTCTTGATTAGATATTTTTGCTCAATAACGATTTTTAACATTTGGCCTAGCCAGCCAGTTTTGATTTTTTGTGCTATTTTTGCGTGAATTTCCTTCTTCTTGCACACGGGGGAAGACAGAAGAGTTCCGCTAGATTGTGCAAGTATTCAGGAATTCCACTTCAAAATTTCAAGTCACAAAGATCTCACAAGAACCTACGAATGACGGAGACTAACAGGTGTTGTACGGATTGACAGCAAGCACTGGTAGTGCTGAAGAACAGACGTGCTAAAAATAGCCGTGCTGAAGTCCGGAGCCCAGCGTTGTAAAAGCAAAGGGATTACAAGCTGAGATTTCAAGGTAAGACAAATGGATTTGATAAATTCATATGCTAAATCAAGTCAGATAGAATTTGTAAGTTTATACAGATCTAGCTTAGAAATATTTTGGCATTGTTTATTTGCAGAATGCAGAATAGCGAATTTGAATTTAGATTCTAAGCTAATGTCTAAGAAAAAAGAAAAAGAGCAACTTAAAAATATCTTACATATGGTTTATGTATTTAACGAGTTTGTGACAGAGAAGTCCAAAAAAGACAGTGTAGAAAGAATTTCTAAGGAAACGAATGATGTTCCCAAGATTGACTGTAATGAGAAGAGTGAGAAAGATGTGACGCACGTATCTGTAATGACGATGACCACCCAAAGTGACATTGACTTTGTGACACAAGATGAAAAACAAGATGGAGGAAGTGAAGGAGACATGACAATTGACAAAGATGATCTACGAGGGACAGATGTACCATTGCCCTTAAAAATAGACGACTCAGAGGCCCAACTCCAACTTAAATCTAGGAAAATCCTGCTAAAATTATGCAAAATCATTCCTGCATATGATGACAAAATCCATGTGTGCAGAAATTCAGAGATATTTGAAAGTTTTGCTGATAAGTTTGATTTGACTAATCAGGAGAAAAATAATTTGTTTAAAATTTGGCTGCCAGTAACTTTTATGAGAAGATATTCATTAGAAATGCAGAATGAGGAGTATGAAAAGATGACTGATGTAGAAAGATTAAGAATTTTGATTTTCTGTGGATTGAAAGAAAATTATCCAGATCTTGATATTCTTCTAAAATTGAAGATTGGCCGGGAAGAATGTACGTTTACTTTTATGTCCATTTTTGAAAGGATTTATAAATTGGTCTGTACGAATTTGAATCAACAATCCATGATAAATTGTTTTGTAAACAAGTTTAAATTCTTAAATCCTGTATCTCGTGCAATTGCTACACAGAAAAATTCTTTATACGAATGCGCCCAATCCCTTGATTTTTCTAGAAAACACGAGAATCTTGAAAGGAAAACACATTTTACTAAGTTTTTGAAACCAGTCAGAATTCAATCTTATCAAAAGCCAAAATCAAAATCTTCAAATCTGATCCAAAATCAAATCTATGAAGTACGAAGAAAATTACATATTTGTTACAAACCGTATGAAAAGATTCAGGAGTCTATTAAAGAAATTTCTCTGAAAGATTTAAAATCTGAAGGCTCAGATCTGTCTCTAAAGATGGCGGAGACTGACAGACGGAAGCAGGTGAGTATCCCAGGGGGAGCTCAGCTGAACACTCCATTATCACAGCAGCTCTTCAAAGAGTCCATAGGGTTAAAACTGACCTTACTAAATTTAGCATTTCAGCAGATTATCGACAAACAGCCAAATTTTGGGATAGGAATTGGCTAAAAATTAATTATATTATATGAAGAGTTATACAATGTATTATTTATTAATGTAATTATTCTATTTCAATATAATTCTGAAGTTACATATATTAATATAATATACAGTAAATACTGTAGCATATTTGTATAAGTAGAGATTATATTAACTGCATTTTTATATATATAGTGAAATAATTAAAATTTACTCCAGTAAAAAATATTTAGAATTACATTTTAAATACATTTATTAAATATATACATATGTATAAGATATTTAAATTATTTTGTTTTGAAATAAATATGAAATTAACCTTATCTTTCATTTCCCTTAGAATTTTACTTTCAAAGCGAGGATTGAACAAAAAAATACCTCTTTCATAAATTTATGTCTTATTCACACAGGAAGCTATATTAACTGCATGATATATATATATTTAACACTTAAAAATAAATAATATATCTAACAACCTAAAAATGTGTGTACTACATGTAAATTTTCTTTCTGTAATAATCTAAAACGTGTTTTTTTTCCTCCCACTGCATGGTGCATGACGTGACAGCTGTGAGTTAAGGAATATCATATAGCCTTGATTTTTAACTTTAGGAATTTTCCTCAGCCTTTACTTAATAATCTTTATTTTTTATATAGCGCTAACATATTCCGCAGCGCTTTACAGTTTGCACACATTATCGTCGCTGTCCCCAATGGGGCTCACAATCTAAATTCCCTATCAGTATGTCTTTGGAATGTGGGAGGAAACCGGAGAACCCGGAGGAAACCCACGCAAACACGGGGAGAACATACAAACTCTTTGCAGATGTTGTCCTTAGTGGGGTTTGAACCCAGGACCCCAGCGCTGCAAGGCTGCTGTGCTAACCACTGAGCCACCGTGCTGCCCATTCAACCGGATTCAGTTACAGGCTTGTTTCAGGATTAGCTGTGAAACATTCAACTCGGGTTTCTTGTAAATGGAGGAGTCCTTTCTATAGGTTACAACATACTGTTAAATAATATTTGGGGAATATTCAAAGGAATATTAGAATACTAAATTTAATAGATTACAATGCGCATTGATTGATAATTAGGATACAATATTTTGGGTTAATATACATGTTTTTTATTCTTTGTATGTGAAATGTATTGTGAACGTCTATGTGAGTCACATGTGACAGGTGAGAGAACATATGAGCAGCTGCTGAGTGAATTTGACATGAGATGTGATGTAAGAGTGACCAGAGCGTGGTATGTGGAATGTGGAATGTGGATGCACAGTTTGACAGAGGCCTCAGTCATGATTTATGGTATGTTTGAAAAAAAAAACCACCTTGTGTTAATGAGAAAATAAGATTCAGTTAAATTATTAGAATATTAAGATATATTCAACATGCATGCAACATATATTTCTTTAGTTATTATTATTATTTAATAAGTACAATAACACATCAATATGGTTTATCAAGGAAACCTACATTTAGAACATTTTTTCCTAATGATAATTTTTTCATATTTCAGTGTTTTTTATATTTACATAGATGAGTATACATCTTCAAACAAATATATGGCACAAGTTGATATGACAGTTATAAAAATAATGATTTTTCACTTGGGTTTTTACGAATTAATTTTTTCATAAAATAATATTTTTTGATATTAAGGGGGAAATATGTTTTTGATCCTGATCACATCATCACATTTCATCAATACCTCTTCTTCACACATTTTAATAAAGAAGAAATATTAATAAGGTATTATTGGGTACAATAACAATAAATATTATAAATATCATTTTTTTCTCTTATGAAGGGTATTATATGCAAAGCTGCATAATTTCAATATTTTGGTGATCCAAGGTTATGACAACATCTACATGGGGAAAATATTAAGGGAATGTATTACTGAGACATAATCTCAGCATTTGTCATCAACATATAAAGGCCTTATTTTTATTTTTTATTCTCATTTTTATTTTTCATTTTTTTTTCACTTTTCTTTCAATTTTTATTTTTCATTCTTATTTCTCATCAAGGAAAAATCAATATTTAATAGAGTAATGTCTACAAGCATATTGCTTTATCAAATATAGTGATCATATGGTTTCATTATATAAGAAATGTTTCAATTCTGAGTTAAATACAACAATTCATTCATTCATTCATTTATTTATTCATATATATATATTCTTATTTTGGTTCATGACTATACATACTTACATATTATTGGTTTACTGAACATAAATTAATAAAGTTTTAATAATAAATATCAGCACTTGTTACATAAAAGACACACTGACATCTATGGGTTCAAGAAGAAATTACACCTACGACATAAAAATGTCCAATCACATGAAGAATATGGTAAATAATATATCATTTATTATTATTATTATTATTATTTTATTTTTCCAAATATAAACTCCATTTTAATATCATTTAATAATTATATGAATATTATTGATTGCTATGGTACGCTGTGATATTATAAGTTAGGGAAATTACCAGATTTGGTATAGAATAGGGAATGAAGGCTTCAATCAAGATACCGGAGATACGTTAATAAAGACTTTACATTTTTCTAAATTCAATTGATTCTTAAAAAGTTGCAAGAAGAAAAGCCGTTATCCAGAAGTTCCACAAGGTAACAATGCTCTGATTTCTGAGAAATAATAGACTGTGTCAAATACAATTCATGTCACTACTGACAACAACTACAGCATCCATCACTGACAACTGAGTACAGTATCAAAGATGAACGGTGTTATCACGTTCCAGTGGTTTCCTATCACCTATAAGACTTCCATGAAAGCTGGTGAACACTCAGGTAATTGTCAGGACGCTACAACCCTGACATGTGTCCTGTGCACTAAGGACTGGTTATGGTGCTATGTTTGGCAAGGAAGAGTCAATGTAACCCTTGCTGTGCTGACCAAAGACGTCACACCTGTCCCAAGACCAGTGCAGACGATTTGAGGATTCCAGATGATTTCCAAGGCGAGCCAATGTAAGTCCAGGTCTCTAAAGGTGACACTGCACAGATATTAAAGCTTCATTTCATCTATGAACATTGTTTTCGTATCAACATTTGAATTTATGGACTTTGATTGACACATGACACACAGTCTCTACATATCTACATGCTATCATCTATTTCAAAAGACTTATAATAAAGATTGTTTTAAAAGAAGAAGACATCAATATGAAGACCAGATGACATCAGACCTGAGATGCTTCAAGTAGATATAGGGAAGTATATATATATATATTTTATATGAATATTAGTCACGGCCTACCATAACATGAATTTACATATCATTATATTATTGAGAACATATAACAATATTATTATTGATATTATTTATTACATCATTTTGCCAAAGAAGAAAGAAGATCTTATTATTATTTTAATTTGAGGGTTCCAATCAATGTCTGTCACCCTCAAAAGGGGGAATTGTTAAATATTAATTATTCTTATTTTTATTCTGTACCGAGCACATGGTTTCTTGCTGACATTATCCAAAGCTATTTCTGTGTATGTAGCTCAGAGTATAAGTTAACGCCATATACAGGGAACACGTGATCAGTGTTGAGCATATATAAACGTCTCTTAGGAGGGGGTGGGGGGCTTTTGTCACGTGGGACGGTCACCTCCCTTCCTTCACCATCATTCTCCATGGACATGGGACAAGACACGAGGAACAACAGCTGTTAGCTACTCCATGCCATGATGACTTCAGACTTTCACACAGACAGATGACTTCTACCATTCAGGACCCTGGAAAGATGAGTAACAGGAGAAGCGCTGATATCTACACATGGACACTCTGTTTGTAATTGTTTCATCTACCTTTTATGTTTTTGCTGCGATGGTGGATAACTCAATAAACCACTATACTTTCGTCAGAATATCATGACATTATTCTTTTAAGAATAACGCACCTGGTTAAGTCTTGATTAGATATTTTTGCTCAATAACGATTTTTAACAGGGATACGCAAGGCACATTGCCCGGGCAGGGGGGGACACGCAGGGCACATTGCCTGGGCAGGGGGGGCACGCAAGGCACATCGCCCCTTGCAGGGGGGACACGCAGGGCACATCGCGCGGGCACGGGGGGAAACGCAGGGCACATCGCCCGGGCAGGGGGGGACACAGGGCACATCGCCCGGGCAGGGGGGACACACAGGCACATCACCCGGGCAGGGGGCACGCAGGGCACATAGCTCGGGCAGGGGGGACACGCAGGGCACATCGCGCGGGCAGGGAGGGACACACTGGGCACATCGCCTGGGCAGGGGGGCACACAAGGCACATCGCCCGGGCAGGGGGGGACACACAGGGCACAACGATTGGGCAGGGGGGACACGCAGGGCACATTGCTCGAGCAGGGGGGACACGCAGGGCACATCGCCCGGGCAGGGGGGGCACGCAGGGCACATCACACAGGCAGGGGGAGCACGCAGGGCACATCACGCGGGCAGGGGCACGCAGGGCACATAGCTCAGGCAGGGGGACACGCAGGGCACATCGCGTGGGCAGCGGGGGACACGCAGGGACATCGCCCGGGCAGGGGGGACACGCAGGCCACATCGCCCGGGCAGGGGGGACACGCAGGGCACATCATGCGGGCAGGGGGGACACGCAGGGCACATCACGCGGGCAGGGGGGACACGCAGGGCACATTGCCCGGGAATGGGGGGACACGCAGGACACATGCAGGGCACATTGCGCGGGCAGGGGGAGACACGCAGGGCACATCGCACGGGCAGGGGGTACACGCAGAGCACATTGCGCAGGCAGGGGGGATATGCAGGGCACATTGCGCGGGCAGGGGGGACACTCAGGGCACATCGCGTGGGCAGGGGAAACATGCAGGCCACATCAAGCGGGCAGGGGGGACACGCAGGGCACATTGCGTGGCAGGGGGGACACGCAGGATACATCGTGCGGGCAGGGGGGACATGCAGGGCACATCGCACGGGCAGGGGGGACATGCAGGGCACATCGTGCAGGCAGGGGGGACACGCAGGGCACATTGCCCGGGCAGGGGGTCACGCAAGGCACATCACGCGGGCAGGGGAGACACGCAGGGCACATCGCGCGGGCAGGAGGGACACGCAGGGCACATCGCGTGGGAAGGGGGGACATGCAAGCACATTGCACGAGCAGAGGGGACACGAAGGGCACATCGTCCGGGCAGGGGGAGACACGCAGGGCACATCGCTCAGGCAAGGGGTACACGCAGGGGACATCGCGTGGGCAGGGGGGAGACACAGGGCACATCGCGCGGGCAGGGGGGACACGCAGGGCATATCGTGCGGCAGGGAGGACACGCAGGGCACATTGCGCGGGCGGGGGGGACACGCAGGGCACATTGCGGGGGCAGGGGGGACACACAGGGCATATCGCGCGGGCAGAGGGGACACGCAGGGCACATCGCCTGGGCAGAGGGGGCACGCAAGGCACATCGCACAGGCAGGGGGGGACACGCAGGGCTCATCGCGTGGGCAGGGGGGACACGCAGGGCACATCGCCCGGGCAGGGGGGACACGCAAGGCATATCGCCCGGGCATGGGGACACACACAGGGCAACTTGCGCGGGCAGGGGGGACAAGCAGGGCACATTGCCTGGGCAGGGGGGGACACGCAGGGCACATTGCCCGGGCAGGGGGGGACACGCAGGGCACATTGCCTGGGCAGGGGGGGCACGCAAGGCACATCGCCCCTTGCAGGGGGGACACGCAGGGCACATCGCGCGGGCACGGGGGGAAACGCAGGGCACATCGCCCGGGCAGGGGGGGACACAGGGCACATCGCCCGGGCAGGGGGGACACACAGGCACATCACCCGGGCAGGGGGCACGCAGGGCACATAGCTCGGGCAGGGGGGACACGCAGGGCACATCGCGCGGGCAGGGAGGGACACACTGGGCACATCGCCTGGGCAGGGGGGCACACAAGGCACATCGCCCGGGCAGGGGGGGACACACAGGGCACAACGATTGGGCAGGGGGGACACGCAGGGCACATTGCTCGAGCAGGGGGGACACGCAGGGCACATCGCCCGGGCAGGGGGGGCACGCAGGGCACATCACACAGGCAGGGGGAGCACGCAGGGCACATCACGCGGGCAGGGGCACGCAGGGCACATAGCTCAGGCAGGGGGACACGCAGGGCACATCGCGTGGGCAGCGGGGGACACGCAGGGACATCGCCCGGGCAGGGGGGACACGCAGGCCACATCGCCCGGGCAGGGGGGACACGCAGGGCACATCATGCGGGCAGGGGGGACACGCAGGGCACATCACGCGGGCAGGGGGGACACGCAGGGCACATTGCCCGGGAATGGGGGGACACGCAGGACACATGCAGGGCACATTGCGCGGGCAGGGGGAGACACGCAGGGCACATCGCACGGGCAGGGGGTACACGCAGAGCACATTGCGCAGGCAGGGGGGATATGCAGGGCACATTGCGCGGGCAGGGGGGACACTCAGGGCACATCGCGTGGGCAGGGGAAACATGCAGGCCACATCAAGCGGGCAGGGGGGACACGCAGGGCACATTGCGTGGCAGGGGGGACACGCAGGATACATCGTGCGGGCAGGGGGGACATGCAGGGCACATCGCACGGGCAGGGGGGACATGCAGGGCACATCGTGCAGGCAGGGGGGACACGCAGGGCACATTGCCCGGGCAGGGGGTCACGCAAGGCACATCACGCGGGCAGGGGAGACACGCAGGGCACATCACGCGGGCAGGAGGGACACGCAGGGCACATCGCGTGGGAAGGGGGGACATGCAAGCACATTGCACGAGCAGAGGGGACACGAAGGGCACATCGTCCGGGCAGGGGGAGACACGCAGGGCACATCGCTCAGGCAAGGGGGACACGCAGGGGACATCGCGTGGGCAGGGGGGAGACACAGGGCACATCGCGCGGGCAGGGGGGACACGCAGGGCATATCGTGCGGCAGGGAGGACACGCAGGGCACATTGCGCGGGCGGGGGGGACACGCAGGGCACATTGCGGGGGCAGGGGGGACACACAGGGCATATCGCGCGGGCAGAGGGGACACGCAGGGCACATCGCCTGGGCAGAGGGGGCACGCAAGGCACATCGCACAGGCAGGGGGGGACACGCAGGGCTCATCGCGTGGGCAGGGGGGACACGCAGGGCACATCGCCCGGGCAGGGGGGACACGCAAGGCATATCGCCCGGGCATGGGGACACACACAGGGCAACTTGCGCGGGCAGGGGGGACAAGCAGGGCACATTGCCTGGGCAGGGGGGACACGCCGGGAACATTGCCTGGGCAGGGTGGGACATGCAAGGCACATCGCCCAGGCAGGGGGACACGCAGGGCACATCGCGCGGGCAGGGGGGGACACGCAGGGCACATCACGCGGGCAGGGGGGGCACACAGGGCACATCGCTCGGGCAGGGGGGACTCGCAGGGCACATCGCGCGGGCAGGGGGGACACGCAGGGCACCTCGCCCGGGCAGGGGGGGACTTGCAGGTCACATCGCGTGGGCAGGGGGGGACATGCAGGGCATATCACCCGGGCAGAGGTGGACACACAAGGCACATCGCCTGGGCAGGGGGGGACACGCAGGGCACATCGCCCGAGTAGGGGGGGACATGCAGGGCATATCACCCGGGCAGGGGGGGACACGCAAGGCACATCGCTCGGGCAGTGGGGGACACGCAGGGCACATTGCCTGGGCAGGGGGGACACGCAAGGCACATCACCCCGGCAGGGGAGACACACAGGGCACATTGCGTGGGCACGGGGGGACACGCAGGGCATATCACCCGGGCAGGGGGGGACACAAGGTACATTGCCCGGGCAGGGGGGACACGCAGGCACATCACCCGGGCAGGGGGCACGCAGGGCACATCGCTCGGGCAGGGGGGACACGCAGGGCACATCGTGCGGGCAGGGAGGGACACACAGGGCACATCGCCTGGGCAGGGGGCACACAAGGCACATCACCCGGGCAGGGGGGACACACAGGGCACATTGCTCGAGCAGGGGGGACACGCAGGGCACATCGCCCGGGCAGGGAAGGCACGCAGGGCACATCACGCGGCAAGAGGGAGCACGCAGGGCACAGCACGCGGGCAGGGGGGGCACGCAGGGCACATCGCTTAGGCAGGGTGACACGCAGAGCACATCGCCCGGGCAGGGGGGACACGCAGGCCACATCGCCGGGGCAGGGGGGGACACGCAGGGCACATCACGTGGGCAGGGGGGACACGCAGGGCACATTGTGCGGGCAGGGGGGACACGCAGGGCACATCGCACGGGCAGGGGGTACACGCAGGGCACATTGCGCAGGCAGGGGGATATGCAGGGCACATCGCGCGGGCAGGGGGGACACTCAGGGCACATCGCGTGGCAGGGGGGACACGCAGGGCACATCGTGCGGGCAGGGGGGACAAGCAGGGCACATCGCACGGGCAGGGGGCACACAGGGCACATCGCTCGGGCAGGGGGGACTCGCAGGGCACATCGCGCGGGCAGGGGGGACACGCAGGGCACCTCGCCCGGGCAGGGGGGGACTTGCAGGTCACATCACGTGTGCAGGGGGGGACACGCAGGGCATATTGCCCGGGTAGAGGGGGACACACAAGGCACATCGCCCGGGCAGGGGGGGACACGCAGGGCACATCGCCCGAGCAGGGGGGACACGCAAGGCACATCGCCCGGGCAGGGGGGGACACGCAGAGCACATTGCCTGGGCAGGGGGGACACGCAAGGCACATCGCGCGGGCACGGGGGGACACGCAGGGCACATTGCCTGGGCAGGGTGGACACGCAGGGCACATTGCCTTGGCAGGGGGGACACACAGGCACATTGCTCGAGCAGGGGGGACACGCAGGGCACATCGATTGGGCAGGGTGGACACGCAGGTCACATTGCTCGAGCAGGGGGGACACACAGGGCACATCGCCCAGGCAGGGGGGGCACGCAGGGCACATCACGTGGGCAGGGGGAGCACGCAGGGCACATCGCGCGGGCAGGGGGGGCACGCAGTGCACATCGCTCAGCCAGGGGGACGCGCAGGGCAAATCGCACGGGCAGCGGGGGACACGCAGGGCACATCGCCCGGGCAGGGAGGACACGCTGGCCACATCGCCCGGGCAGGGGGGGGGACATGCAGGGCATATAGCGTGGGCAAGGGGGGACACGCGGGGCACATCGCACGGGCAGGGGGTACACGCAGGGAATATCGAGCGGGCAGGGGAGACATGCAGGCCACATCACGCGGGCAAGGGGGACATGCAGGGCACATCGCACGGGCAGGGGGGACATGCAGGGCACATCGTGTAGGCAGGGGAGACACGCAGGGCACATTGCCCGGGCAGGGGGACACGCAAGGCACATCGCACAGTCGGGGGGGACACGCAGGGCACATCGCCCTGGCAGGGGGGACACGCAGGGCACATCGCGTGGGCAGTGGGGGACATGCAGGGCACATCGTGTGGGCAGGGGGGACACGCAGGGCACCTCGTGTGGGCAGGGGGCGACACGCACGCCACATCACGCGGGCAAGGGGGGCACGCAGGGCACATCGCGTGGCAGGGGGGACACGCAGGGCACATCGCACGGGCAGGGGGAAACACGCAGGGCACATCGCGCGGGCAGGGGGGACACGCAGACACATCGCGCGGGCAGATGGGACACGCAGGGCACATCGCCAGGGCAGGGGGGACACGCAGGGCACATCTCCCTGGCAGGGGGGGACACACAGGGCACATCACACGGGCAGGGGGGCACACAGGGCACATGGCTCGGGCAGGGGGGACTCGCAGGGCACATCACGCGGGCAGGGGGGACACGCAGGGCACCTCGCCCGGGCAGGGGGGGACACGCAAGGCACATCACCCGGGCAGGGGGGGACACGCAAGGCACATCGCCCGGGCAGGGGGGGACTTGCAGGGCACATTGCCTGGGCAGGGGGGACACGCAAGGCACATCGCCCCGGCAGGGGGGACACGCAGGGCACATCGCGCGGGCACGGGGGGACACACAGGGCACATCGCCCGGGCAGGGGGGCACGCAGGGCACATTGCTCAGGCAGGGGGGACACTCAGGGCATATCGCCCGGGCAGAGGGGGACACACAAGGCACATCGCCTGGGCAGGGGGGGACACACAGGGCACATTGCCCGGGCAGGGGGGACACGCAGGGCACATCACCCGGGCAGGGGGGGACACGCAAGGCACATCGCACGGGCAGGGGGGACACGCAGGGCACATTGCCTGGGCAGGGGGGACACGCAAGGCACATCACCCCGGCAGGGGGGACACGCATGGCACATCACGCGGGCACGGGGGGACACACAGGGCACATCGCCCGGGCAGGGGGGCACGCAGGGCACATCGCTTGGGCAGGGGCGACACCCAGGGCACATCACGCGGGCAGGGAGGGACACACAGGGCACATCGCCTGGGCAGGGGGGCACACAAGGCACATCGCCCGGGCAGGGGGGACACACAGGGCACATGGCTCGGGCAGGGGGGACTCGCAGGGCACATCGCGTGGGCAGGGGGGATACGCAGGGCACCTCATCCGGGCAGGGGGGTCTTGCAGGTCACATCACGCGGGCAGGGGGGACACGCAGGGCATATCGCATGGGCAGAGGGGGACACACAAGGCACATCACCTGGGCAGGGGGGGACACGCAGGGCACATCACCCGGGCAGGGGGGACACGCAGGGCACATCACCCGGGCAGGGGGGGACACGCAAGGCACATTGCCCGGGCAGGGGGGGGACACGCAGGGCACATTGCCTGGGCAGGGGGGGCACGCAAGGCACATCACCCCTTGCAGGGGGGACACGCAGGGCACATCGCACGGGCACGGGGGGACACGCAGGGCACATCGCCCGGGCAGGGGGGACACAGGGCACATCGCCCGGGCAGGGGGGACACACAGGCACATCACCCGGGCAGGGGGCACGCAGGGCACATAGCTCGGGCAGGGGGGACACGCAGGGCACATCGCGCGGGCAGGGAGGGACACACAGGGCACATCGCCTGGGCAGGGGGGCACACAAGGCACATCGCCCGGGCAGGGGGGGGACACACAGGGCACATCGATTAGGCAGGGGGGACACGCAGGGCATATTGCTCGAGCAGGGGGGACACGCAGGGCACATCGCCCGGGCAGGGGGGGCACGCAGGGCACATCACGCAGGCAGGGGGAGCACGCAGGGCACATCACGCGGGCAGGGGGCACGCAGGGCACATCGCTCAGGCAGGGGGACACGCAGGGCACATCGCGTGGGCAGCGGGGGACACGCAGGGACATCGCCCGGGCAGGGGGGACATGCAGGCCACATCGCCCGGGCAGGGGGGACACGCAGGGCACATCACGCGGGCAGGGGGGATACGCAGGGCACATCACGCGGGCAGGGGGGACACGCAGGGCACATTGCCCGGGAAGGGGGGGACACGCAGGACACATCGCACAGGCAGGAGGGGGACATGCAGGGCACATTGCGCGAGCAGGGGGAGACACGCAGGGCACATCGCACGGGCAGGGGGTACACGCAGGGCACATTGCGCTGGCAGGGGGGATATGCAGGGCACATTGCGCGGGCAGGGGGGACACTCAGGGCACATCGCGTGGGCAGGGGAGACATGCAGGCCACATCAAGCGGGCAGGGGGGACACGCAGGGCACATTGCGTGGCAGGGGGGACACGCAGGATACATCGTGCGGGCAGGGGGGACACACAGGGCACATCGCCCGGGCAGGGGGGCACGCAGGGCACATCGCGCGGGCAGGGGGGCCACGCAGGGCACATCGCACGGGCACGGGGAAACACGCAGGGCACATCGCGCGGGCAGGGGGGACACGCAGACACATCGCGCGGGCAGATGGGACACGCAGGGCACATCGCCAGGGCAGGGGGGACAAGCAGGGCACATCTCCCTGGCAGGAGGGGACACGCAGGGCACATTGCTCAGGCAGGGGGGGACACGCAGGGCACATCGCGTGGGCAGGGGAAACATGCAGGGCACATCGTGCGGGTAGGGGGGGACACGCAGGGCACATCGCCCGGGCAGGGGGGGATACACAGGGTACATCACATGGGCAGGGGGGCACACAGGGCACATGGCTCGGGCAGGGGGGACTCGCAGGGCACATCACGTGGGCAGGGGGGACACGCAGGGTACCTCGCCCGGGCAGGGGGGGACACGCAAGGCACATCACCCGGGCAGGGGGGGACACGCAAGGCACATCGCCCGGGCAGGGGGGGACTTGCAGGGCACATTGCCTGGGCAGGGTGGACACGCAAGGCACATCGCCCCGGCAGGGGGGACACGCAGGGCACATCGCGCGGGCACTGGGGGACACACAGGGCACATCGCCCGGGCAGGGGGGCACGCAGGGCACATTGCTCAGGCAGGGGGGACACTCAGGGCATATCGCCCGGGCAGAGGGGGACACACAAGGCACATCGCCTGGGCAGGGGGGGACACACAGGGCACATTGCCCGGGCAGGGGGGACACGCAGGGCACATCACCCGGGCAGGGGGGGACACGCAAGGCACATCGCACGGGCAGGGGGGGACACGCAGGGCGCATTGCCTGGGCAGGGGGGACACGCAAGGCACATCACCCCGGCAGGGGGGACACGCAGGGCACATCGCGCGGGCACGGGGGGACACACAGGGCACATCGCCCGGGCAGGGGGGCACGCAGGGCACATCGCTCGGGCAGGGGCGACACGCAGGGCACATCACGCGGGCAGGGAGGGACACACAGGGCACATCGCCTGGGCAGGGGGGCACACGCAGGGCACATCGCCCGGGCAGGGGGGGACATGCAGGGCACATCACCCGGGCAGGGGGGGACACGGAGGGCACATCGCGTGGGCAGTGGGGGACATGCAAGGCACATCGCCCGGTCAGGGGGGACACGTAGGGCAAATCGCATGTGCAGGGGGGGGACACGCAGGGCATATCACCCGGGCAGAGGGGGACACACAAGGCACATCGCCTGGGCAGGGGGGCACACGCAGGGCACATCGCCCGGGCAGGGGGGGACATGCAGGGCACATCACCCGGGCAGGGGGGGACACGCAAGGCACATCGCGTGGCAGGGGGGACACGCAGGGCACATCGTGCGGGCAGGGGGGACAAGCAGGGCACATCGCATGGGCAGGGGGCACACAGGGCACATCGCTCGGGCAGGGGGGACTCGCAGGGCACATCGCGCGGGCAGGGGGGACACGCAGGGCACCTCGCCCGGGCAGGGGGGACTTGCAGGTCACATCACGTGTGCAGGGGGGGACACGCAGGGCATATCGCCCGGGCAGAGGGGGACACACAAGGCACATCGCCCGGGCAGGGGGGACACGCAGGGCACATCACCCGAGCAGGGGGGACACGCAAGGCACATCGCCCGGGCAGGGGGGGACACGCAGAGCACATTGCCTGGGCAGGGGGGACACGCAAGGCACATCGCGCGGGCACGGGGGGACACGCAGAGCACATTGCCTGGGCAGGGGGGACACGCAAGGCACATCGCGTGGGCAGGGGGGACACACAGGCACATCGCCTGGGCAGAGGGGGCACGCAAGGCACATCGCACAGGCAGGGGGGGTCACGCAGGGCACATCACCCGGGCAGGGGGGACACGCAAGGCACATCGCCCGGGCAGGGGGGACACGCAGGGCACATTGCCTGGGCAGGGGGGACACGCAATGCACATCATCTCGGTAGGAGGGACATGCAGGGCACATCGCGCGGGCACGGGGGGACACATAGGGCACATTGCCTGGGCAGGCGGGGACACTGGGCCCATCGCCCGGGCAGGGGGGACACGCAGGGCATATCACCCGGGCAGAGGGGGACACACAAGGCACATCGCCTGGGCAGGGGGGGACACGCAGGGCACATCGCCCGGGCAGGGGGGACATGCAGGGCACATCACCCGGGTAGGGGGGGACACGCAAGGCACATCGCCCGGGCAGGGGGGGACACGCAGGGCACATTGCCTGGGCAGGGTGGACACGCAAGGCACATCGCGTGGCAGGGGGGACACGCAGGGCACATCGTGCGAGCAGGGGGGACAAGCAGGGCACATCGCACGGGCAGGGGGCACACAGGGCACATCGCTCGGGCAGGGGGGACTCGCAGGGCACCTCGCCCGGGCAAGGGGGGACTTGCAGGTCACATCACGTGTGCAGGGGGGGACACGCAGGGCATATCGCCCGGGCAGAGGGGGACACACAAGGCACATCGCCCGGGCAGGGGGGGACACGCAGGGCACATCGCCCGAGCAGGGGGGACACGCAAGGCACATCGCCCGGGCAGGGGGGGACACGCAGAGCACATTGCCTGGGCAGGGGGGACACGCAAGGCACATCGCGCGGGCACGGGGGGACACGCAGGGCACATTGCCTGGGCAGGGTGGACACGCAGGGCACATTGCCTGGGCAGGGGGGACACACAGGCACATTGCTCGAGCAGGGGGGACACGCAGGGCACATCGATTGGGCAGGGTGGACACGCAGGGCACATTGCTCGAGCAGGGGGGACACGCAGGGCACATCGCCCGGGCAGGGGGGGCACGCAGGGCACATCACGTGGGCAGGGGGAGCACGCAGGGCACATCGCGCGGGCAGGGGGGGCACGCAGTGCACATCGCTCAGCCAGGGGGACGCGCAGGGCAAATCGCACGGGCAGCGGGGGACACGCAGGGCACATCGCCCGGGCAGGGAGGACACGCTGGCCACATCGCCCGGGCAGGGGGGGGGACATGCAGGGCATATAGCGTGGGCAAGGGGGGACACGCGTGGCACATCGCATGGGCAGGGGGTACACACAGGGAATATCGAGCGGGCAGGGGGGATATGCAGGGCACATCGCACGGGCAGGGGGGACACTCAGGGCACATCGCGTGGGCATGGGAGACATGCAGGCCACATCACGCGGGCAGGGGGGACATGCAGGGCACATCGCACAGGCAGGGGGGACATGCAGGGCACATCGTGTAGGCAGGGGAGACACGCAGGGCACATTGCCCGGGCAGGGGGACACGCAAGTCACATCGCGCAGTTGGGGGGGACACGCACGGCACATCGCCCTGGCAGGGGGGACACGCAGGGCACATCGCGCGGGCAGTGGGGGACATGCAGGGCACATCGTGTGGGCAGGGGGGACACGCAGGGCACATCGTGTGGGCAGGGGGGGACACGCACGCCACATCACGCGGGCAGGGGGGACACGCAGGGCACATCGCGTGGCAGGGGGGACACGCAGGGCACATCGCACGGGCAGGGGGAAACACGCAGGGCACATCGCGCGGGCAGGGGGACACGCAGACACATCGCGCGGGCAGATGGGACACGCAGGGCACATCGCCCGGGCAGGGGGGACACGCAGGGCACATCTCCCTGGCAGGAGGGGACACGCAGGGCACATTGCTCAGGCAGGGGGGGACACGCAGGGCACATCGCGTGGGCAGGGGAAACATGCAGGGCACATCGTGCGGGTAGGGGGGGACACGCAGGGCACATCGCCCGGGCAGGGGGGGACACGCAAGGCACATCGCCCAGGCAGGGGGGACACGCAGGGCACATCGCTCGGGCAGGGGGGACACGCAGGGAACATCGCGCGGGCAGGGAGGGACACACAGGGCACATCGCCTGGGCAGGGGGGCACACAAGGCACATCGCCCGGGCAGGGGGGGACACACAGGGCACATCGATTAGGCAGTGGGGGGCACACAGGGCACATCACGCGGGCAGGGGGAGCACGCAGTCACATCGCCCGGGCAGTGGGGGACACGCAGGGCACATCACTCGGGCAGGGGGGGACACGCAGGGCACATCGCTCGGGCAGGGGGGACACGCAGGGCACATCGCCCGGGCAGGGGAGGCACGCAGGGCACATCACGTGGGCAGGGGGAGCACGCAGGGCACATCGCGCGGGCAGGGGGGGCACGCAGTGCACATCGCTCAGCCAGGGGGAGGCGCAGGGCAAATCGCACGGGCAGCGGGGGACACGCAGGGCACATCGCCCGGGCAGGGAGGACACGCTGGCCACATCGCCCGGGCAGGGGGGGGACATGCAGGGCATAAAGCGTGGGCAAGGGGGGACACGCGGGGCACATCGCACGGGCAGGGGGTACACGCAGGGAATATCGAGCGGGCAGGGGGGATATGCAGGGCACATCGCACGGGCAGGGGGGACACTCAGGGCACATCGCGTGGGCAGGGGAGACATGCAGGCCACATCACGCGGGCAGGGTGGACATGCAGGGCACATCGCACGGGCAGGGGGGACATGCAGGGCACATCGTGTAGGCAGGGGAGACACGCAGGGCACATTGCCCGGGCAGGGGGACACGCAAGGCACATCGCGCAGTCGGGGGGGACACGCAGGGCACATCGCACGGGCAGGGGGCACACAGGGCACATCGCTCGGGCAGGGGGGACTCGCAGGGCACATCGCGTGGGCAGGGGGGACACGCAGGGCACCTCGCCCGGGCAAGGGGGGACTTGCAGGTCACATCACGTGTGCAGGGGGGGACACGCAGGGCATATCGCCCGGGCAGAGGGGGACACACAAGGCACATCGCCCGGGCAGGGGGGGACACGCAGGGCACATCGCCCGAGCAGGGGGGACACGCAAGGCACATCGCCTGGGCAGGGGGGGACACGCAGAGCACATTGCCTGGGCAGGGGGGACACGCAAGGCACATCGCGCGGGCACGGGGGGACACGCAGGGCACATTGCCTGGGCAGGGTGGACACGCAGGGCACATTGCCTGGGCAGGGGGGACACACAGGCACATTGCTCGAGCAGGGGGGACACGCAGGGCACATCGATTGGGCAGGGTGGACACGCAGGACACATTGCTCGAGCAGGGGGGACACGCAGGGCACATCGCCCGGGCAGGGGGGGCACGCAGGGCACATCACGTGGGCAGGGGGAGCACGCAGGGCACATCGCGCGGGCAGGGGGGCACGCAGGGAATATCGAGCGGGCAGGGGGGATATGCAGGGCACATCGCACGGGCAGGGGGGACACTCAGGGCACATCGCGTGGGCAGGGGAGACATGCAGGCCACATCACGCGGGCAGGGGGGACATGCAGGGCACATCGCACGGGCAGGGGGGACATGCAGGGCACATCGTGTAGGCAGGGGAGACACGCAGGGCACATTGCCCGGGCAGGGGGACACGCAAGGCACATCGCGCAGTCGGGGGGGACACGCAGGGCACATCGCCCTGGCAGGGGGGACACGCAGGGCACATCGCGCGGGCAGTGGGGGACATGCAGGGCACATCGTGTGGGCAGGGGGGACATGCAGGGCACATCGTGTGGGCAGGGGGGGACACGCACGCCACATCACGCGGGCAGGGGGGACACGCAGGGCACATCGCGTGGCAGGGGGGACACGCAGGGCACATCGCACGGGCAGGGGTAAACACGCAGGGCACATCGCGCGGGCAGGGGGGACACGCAGACATATCGCGCGGGCAGATGGGACACGCAGGGCACATCGCCCGGGCAGGGGGGACACGCAGGGCACATCTCCCTGGCAGGAGGGGACACGCAGGGCACATTGCTCAGGCAGGGGGGGACACGCAGGGCACATCGCGTGGGCAGGGGAAACATGCAGGGCACATCGTGCGGGTAGGGGGGGACACGCAGGGCACATCGCCCGGGCAGGGGGGGACACGCAAGGCACATCGCCCAGGCAGGGGGGACACGCAGGGCACATCGCTCGGGCAGGGGGGACACGCAGGAAACATCGCGCGGGCAGGGAGGGACACACAGGGCACATCGCCTGGGCAGGGGGGCACACAAGGCACATTGCCCGGGCAGGGGGGGACACACAGGGCACATCGATTAGGCAGTGGGGGGCACACAGGGCACATCACGCGGGCAGGGGGAGCACGCAGTCACATCGCCCGGGCAGGGGGGGACACGCAGGGCACATCACTCGGGCAGGGGGGGACACGCAGGGCACATCACTCGGGCAGGGGGGACACGCAGGCACATCGCCCAGGCAGGGGGGGACACGCAGGGCACATCACTCGGGCAGGGGGGACACGCAGGCACATCGCCCGTGCAGGGGGGGACACGCAGGGCACATTGCGCAGACAGGGGGGACATGCAGGGCACATCACCCGGGCAGGGGGGGACACACAGGGCACATCACGCGGGCAGGGGGACTTACAGGGCACATCGCGTGGGCAGGGGGGAAACACAGGGCACATTGGCTGGGCAGGGGGGACACGCAGGGCACATCGCCCGGGCAGGGGGGGGCACGCAGGGAAAATCGCCCGGGCAGGGGTGGACACGCAGGGCACATCGCCCGGACAGGGGGTGAGACGCAGGGAACATTGCGTGGGAAGAGGGGACACGCAGGCACATCGCGTGAGCAGAGGGGACACGCAGGGCACATCACCCGGGCAGGGGGGACACGTAGGGCACATCCCTCAGGCAAGGGGGACACGCAGGGCACATCGCGTGGGCAGGGGGGACACACAGGGAACATCGCGCGGGTTGGGGGGACACGCAGGGCACATCGTGCGGCAGGTGGGACACGCAGGGCACATTGCGCGGGCGGGGAAGACACGCAGGGCACATCGCGTGGGCAGGGGGGACACACAGGGCACATCGCCTGGGCAGAGGGGGCACACAAGGCACATCGCACAGGCAGGGGGGGTCACGCAGGGCACATCGCGCGGGCAGGGGGGACACGCAGAGCACATCGCCAGTGCAGGGGGGACACGCAAGGCACATCGCCCGGGCAGGGGGGGACACACAGGGCACATTGCGCGGGCAGGGGGGGACAAGCAGGGCACATTGCCTGGGCAGGGGGGACATGCAAGGCACATCGCCCGGGCACGGGGTACACGCAGGGCACATCGCGCGGGCAGGGGGGACACGCAGGGCACATCACGCGGGCAGGGGGGCACACAGGGCACATCGCTCGGGCAGGGGGGACTCGCAGGGCACATCGCGCGGGCAGGGGGGACTCGCAGGGCACATCGCCCGGGCAGGGGGGGACACGAAGGGCACATCGCCCGAGCAGGGGGGGACACGCAGGGCACATCACCCGGGCAGGGGGGACACGCAAGGCACATCGCCCGGGCAGGGGGGACACGCAGGGCACATTGCCTGGGCAGGGGGGACACGCAAGGCACATCATCTCGGCAGGGGGGACATGCAGGGCACATCGCGCGGGCACGGGGGGACACATAGGGCACATTGCCTGGGCAGGGGGGGACACTGGGCCCATCACCCGGGCAGGGGGGACACGCAGGGCATATCACCCGGGCAGAGGGGGACACACTAGGCACATCGCCTGGGCTGGGGGGGACACGCAGGGCACATCGCCCGGGCAGGGGGGGACATGCAGGGCACATCACCCGGGCAGGGGGGGGACACGCAAGGCACATCGCCCGGGCAGGGGGGGACACGCAGGGCACATTGCCTGGGCAGGGGGGACACGCAAGGCACATCACCCCGGCAGGGGGGACACGCAGGGCACATCACGCAGGCACGGGGGGACACACAGGGCACATCGCCCGGGCAGGGGGGCACGCAGGGCACATCGCTCGGGCAGGGGCGACACGCAGGGCACATCACGCGGGCAGGGAGGGACACACAGGGCACATCGCCTGGGCAGGGGGGCACACAAGGCACATCGCCCGGCAGGGAGGGACACACAGGGCACATGGCTCGGGCAGGGGGGACTCGCAGGGCACATCGCGTTCGCAGGGGGGATACGCAGGGCACCTCACCCGGGCAGGGGGGTCTTGCAGGACACATCGCGCGGGCAGGGGGGACACGCAGGGCATATCGCACGGGCAGAGGGGGACACTCAAGGCACATCGCCTGGGGAGGGGGGGACACGCAGGGCATATCACCCGGGTAGGGGGGACACGCAGGGCACATCACCCGGGCAGGGGGGGACACGCAGGGCACATCACGCGGGCAGGGGGGCACACAGGGCACATTGCTCGGGCAGGGGGGACTCGCAGGGCACATCGCGCGGGCAGGGGGGACTCGCAGGGCACATCGCCCGGGCAGGGGTGGACACGCAGGGCACATCGCCCGGGCGGGGGGGGGGACACGCAGGGCACATCACCCGGGCAGGGGGGACACGCAAGGCACATCGCCCGGGCAGGGGGTACACGCAGGGCACATTGCCTGGGCAGGGGGGACACGCAAGGCACATCATCTCGGTAGGGGGGACATGCAGGGCACATCGCGCGGGCACGGGGGGACACATAGGGCACATTGCCTGGGCAGGGGGGACACTGGGCCCATCGCCCGGGCAGGGGGGACACGCAGGGCATATCACCCGGGCAGAGGGGGACACACAAGGCACATCGCCTGGGCAGGGGGGGACACGCAGGGCACATCGCCCGGGCAGGGGGGACATGCAGGGCACATCACCCGGGCAGGGGGGGACACGCAAGGCACATCGCCCGGGCAGGGGGGGACACGCAGGGCACATTGCCTGGGCAGGGGGGACACGCAAGGCACATCGCGTGGCAGGGGGGACACGCAGGGCACATCGTGCGGGCAGGGGGGACAAGCAGGGCACATCGCACGGGCAGGGGGCACACAGGGCACATCGCTCGGGCAGGGGGAACTCGCAGGGCACATCGCGCGGGCAGGGGGGACACGCAGGGCACCTCGCCCGGGCAAGGGGGGACTTGCAGGTCACATCACGTGTGCAGGGGGGGACACGCAGGGCATATCGCCCGGGCAGAGGGGGAAACACAAGGCACATCGCCCGGGCAGGGGGGGACACGCAGGGCACATCGCCCGAGCAGGGGGGACACGCAAGGCACATCGCCCGGGCAGGGGGGGACACGCAGAGCACATTGCCTGGGCAGGGGGGACACGCAAGGCACATCGCGCGGGCACGGGGGGACACGCAGGGCACATTGCCTGGGCAGGGTGGACACGCAGGGCACATTGCCTGGGCAGGGGGGACACACAGGCACATTGCTCGAGCAGGGGGGACACGCAGGGCACATCGATTGGGCATGGTGGACACGCAGGGCACATTGCTCGAGCAGGGGGGACACGCAGGGCACATCGCCCGGGCAGGGGGGGCACGCAGGGCACATCACGTGGGCAGGGGGAGCATGCAGGGCACATCGCGCGGGCAGGGGGGGCACGCAGTGCACATCGCTCAGCTAGGGGGACGCGCAGGGCAAATCGCACGGGCAGGGGTGACACGCAGGGCACCTCGCCCGGGCAAGGGGGGACTTGCAGGTCACATCACGTGTGCAGGGGGGGACACGCAGGGCATATCGCCCGGGCAGAGGGGGACACACAAGGCACATCGCCCGGGCAGGGGGGGACACGCAGGGCACATCGCCCGAGCAGGGGGGACACGCAAGGCACATCGCCCGGGCAGGGGGGGACACGCAGAGCACATTGCCTGGGCAGGGGGGACACGCAAGGCACATCGCACGGGCACGGGGGGACACGCAGGGCACATTGCCTGGGCAGGGTGGACACGCAGGGCACATTGCCTGGGCAGGGGGGACACACAGGCACATTGCTCGAGCAGGGGGGACACGCAGGGCACATCGATTGGGCAGGGTGGACACGCAGGACACATTGCTCGAGCAGGGGGGGCACGCAGGGCACATCACGTGGGCAGGGGGAGCACGCAGGGCACATCGCGCGGGCAGGGGGGGCACGCAGTGCACATCGCTCAGCCAGGGGGACGCGCAGGGCAAATCGCACGGGCAGCGGGGGATACGCAGGGCACATCGCCCGGGCAGGGAGGACACGCTGGCCACATCGCCCGGGCAGGGGGGGGACATGCAGGGCATATAGCGTGGGCAAGGGGGGACACGCGGGGCACATCGCACGGGCAGGGGGTACACGCAGGGAATATCGAGCGGGCAGGGGGGATATGCAGGGCACATCGTGTAGGCAGGGGAGACATGCAGGCCACATCACGCGGGCAGGGGGGACATGCAGGGCACATCGCACGGGCAGGGGGGACATGCAGGGCACATCGTGTAGGCAGGGGAGACACGCAGGGCACATTGCCCGGGCAGAGGGACACGCAAGGCACATCGCGCAGTCGGGGGGGACACGCAGGGCACATCGCCCTGGCAGGGGGGACACGCAGGGCACATCGCGCGGGCAGTGGGGGACATGCAGGGCACATCGTGTGGGCAGGGGGGACACGCAGGGCACATCGTGTGGGCAGGGGGGGACACGCACACCACATCACGCGGGCAGGGGGGACACGCAGGGCACATCGCGTGGCAGGGGGGACACGCAGGGCACATCGCACGGGCAGGGGTAAACACGCAGGGCACATCGCGCGGGCAGGGGGGACACGCAGACATATCGCGCGGGCAGATGGGACACGCAGGGCACATCGCCCGGGCAGGGGGGACACGCAGGGCACATCTCCCTGGCAGGAGGGGACACGCAGGGCACATTGCTCAGGCAGGGGGGGACACGCAGGGCACATCGCGTGGGCAGGGGAAACATGCAGGGCACATCATGCGGGTAGGGGGGGACACGCAGGGCACATCGCCCGGGCAGGGGGGGACACGCAAGGCACATCGCCCAGGCAGGGGGGACACGCAGGGCACATCGCTCGGGCAGGGGGGACACGCAGGAAACATCGCGCGGGCAGGGAGGGACACACAGGGCACATCGCCTGGGCAGGGGGGCACACAAGGCACATCGCCCGGGCAGGGGGGGACACACAGGGCACATCGATTAGGCAGTGTGGGGCACACAGGGCACATCACGCGGGCAGGGGGGGACACGCAGGGCACATCACTCGGGCAAGGGGGGGACACGCAGGGCACATCACTCGGGCAGGGGGACACGCAGGCACATCGCCCAGGCAGGGGGGGACACGCAGGGCACATCACTCGGGCAGGGGGGACACGCAGGCACATCGCCCGTGCAGGGGGGGACACGCAGGGCACATTGCGCAGACAGGGGGGACATGCAGGGCACATCACCCGGGCAGGGGGGGACACACAGGGCACATCACGCGGGCAGGGGGACTTACAGGGCACATCGCGTGGGCAGGGGGGGAAACACAGGGCACATTGGCTGGGCAGGGGGGACACGCAGGGCACATCGCCCGGGCAGGGGGGGCACGCAGGGAAAATCGCCCGGGCAGGGGTGGACACGCAGGGCACATCGCCCGGACAGGGGGTGAGACGCAGGGAACATTGCGTGGGAAGAGGGGACACGCAGGCACATCGCGTGAGCAGAGGGGACACGCAGGGCACATCACCCGGGCAGGGGGGACACGCAGGGCACATCGCTCAGGCAAGGGGGACACGCAGGGCACATCGCGTGGGCAGGGGGGACACACAGGGAACATCGCGCGGGTAGGGGGGACACGCAGGGCACATCGTGCGGCAGGTGGGACACGCAGGGCACATTGCGCGGGCGGGGAAGACACGCAGGGCACATCGCGTGGGCAGGGGGGACACACAGGGCACATCGCCTGGGCAGAGGGGGCACACAAGGCACATCGCACAGGCAGGGGGGGTCACGCAGGGCACATCGCGCGGGCAGGGGGGACACGCAGAGCACATCGCCAGTGCAGGGGGGACACGCAAGGCACATCGCCCGGGCAGGGGGGGACACACAGGGCACATTGCGCGGGCAGGGGGGGACAAGCAGGGCACATTGCCTGGGCAGGGGGGATATGCAAGACACATCGCCCGGGCATGGGGTACACGCAGGGCACATCGCGCGGGCAGGGGGGACACGCAGGGCACATCACGCGGGCAGGGGGGCACACAGGGCACATCGCTCGGGCAGGGGGGACTCGCAGGGCACATCGCGCGGGCAGGGGGGACTCGCAGGGCACATCGCCCGGGCAGGGGGGGACACGCAGGGCACATCGCCCGAGAAGGGGGGGACACGCAGGGCACATCACCCGGGCAGGGGGGACACGCAAGGCACATCGCCCGGGCAGGGGGGACACGCAGGGCACATTGCCTGGGCAGGGGGGACACGCAAGGCACATCATCTCGGCAGGGGGGACATGCAGGGCACATCGCGCGGGCACGGGGGGACACATAGGGCACATTGCCTGGGCAGGGGGGGACACTGGGCCCATCGCCCGGGCAGGGGGGACACGCAGGGCATATCACCCGGGCAGAGGGGGACACACTAGGCACATCGCCTGGGCAGGGGGGGACACGCAGGGCACATCGCCCGGGCAGGGGGGGACATGCTGGGCACATCACCCGGGCAGGGGGGGACACGCAAGGCACATCGCCCGGGCAGGGGGGGACACGCAGGGCACATTGCCTGGGCAGGGGGGACACGCAAGGCACATCACCCCGGCAGGGGGGACACGCAGGGCACATCACGCGGGCACGGGGGGACACACAGGGCACATCGCCCGGGCAGGGGGGCACGCAGGGCACATCGCTCGGGCAGGGGCGACACGCAGGGCACATCACGCGGGCAGGGAGGGACACACAGGGCACATCGCCTGGGCAGGGGGGCACACAAGGCACATCGCCCGGGCAGGGAGGGACACACAGGGCACATGGCTCGGGCAGGGGGGACTCGCAGGGCACATCGCGTGGGCAGGGGGGATACGCAGGGCACCTCACCCGGGCAGGGGGGTCTTGCAGGTCACATCGCGCGGGCAGGGGGGACACGCAGGGCATATCGCACGGGCAGAGGGGGAAACACAAGGCACATCGCCTGGGGAGGGGGGGACACGCAGGGCACATCACCCGGGTAGGGGGGACACGCAGGGCACATCACCCGGGCAGGGGGGGACACGCAGGGCACATCACGCGGGCAGGGGGGCACACAGGGCACATTGCTCGGGCAGGGGGGACTCGCAGGGCACATCGCGCGGGCAGGGGGGACTCGCAGGGCACATCGCCCGGGCAGGGGTGGACACGCAGGGCACATCGCCCGGGCGGGGGGGGGGGGGGACACGCAGGGCACATCACCCGGGCAGGGGGGACACGCAAGGCACATCGCCCGGGCAGGGGGGACACGCAGGGCACATTGCCTGGGCAGGGGGGACACGCAAGGCACATCATCTCGGTAGGGGGGACATGCAGGGCACATCGCGCGGGCACGGGGGGACACATAGGGCACATTGCCTGGGCAGGGGGGGACACTGGGCCCATCGCCCGGGCAGGGGGGACACGCAGGGCACATCGCCCGGGCAGGGGGGGACATGCAGGGCACATCACCCGGGCAGAGGGGGACACACAAGGCACATCGCCTGGGCAGGGGGGGACACGCAGGGCACATCGCCCGGGCAGGGGGGGACATGCAGGGCACATCACCCGGGCAGGGGGGGACACGCAAGGCACATCGCCCGGGCAGGGGGGGACACGCAGGGCACATTGCCTGGGAAGGGGGGACACGCAAGGCACATCGCGTGGCAGGGGGGACACGCAGGGCACATCGTGCGGGCAGGGGGGACAAGCAGGGCACATCGTACGGGCAGGGGGCACACAGGGCACATCGCTCGGGCAGGGGGGACTCGCAGGGCACATCGCGCGGGCAGGGGGGACACGCAGGGCACCTCGCCCGGGCAAGGGGGGACTTGCAGGTCACATCACATGTGCAGGGGGGGGACACGCAGGGCATATCGCCCGGGCAGAGGGGGACACACAAGGCACATCGCCCGGGCAGGGGGGGACACGCAGGGCACATCGCCCGAGCAGGGGGGACACGCAAGGCACATCGCCCGGGCAGGGGGGGACACGCAGAGCACATTGCCTGGGCAGGGGGGACACGCAAGGCACATCGCGCGGGCACGGGGGGACACGCAGGGCACATTGCCTGGGCAGGGTGGACACGCAGGGCACATTGCCTGGGCAGGGGGGACACACAGGCACATTGCTCGAGCAGGGGGGACACGCAGGGCACATCGATTGGGCAGGGTGGACACGCAGGGCACATTGCTCGAGCAGGGGGGACACGCAGGGCACATCGCCCGGGCAGGGGGGGCACGCAGGGCACATCACGTGGGCAGGGGGAGCATGCAGGGCACATCGCGTGGGCAGGGGGGGCACGCAGTGCACATCGCTCAGCTAGGGGGACGCGCAGGGCAAATCGCACGGGCAGCGGGGGACACGCAGGGCACATCGCCCGGGCAGGGAGGACACGCTGGCCACATCGCCCGGGCAGGGGGGGGACATGCAGGGCATATAGCGTGGGTAAGGGGGGACACGCGGGGCACATCGCACGGGCAGGGGGTACACGCAGGGAATATCGAGCGGGCAGGGGGGATATGCAGGGCACATCGCACGGGCAGGGGGGACACTCAGGGCACATCGCGTGGGCAGGGGAGACATGCAGGCCACATCACGCGGGCAGGGGGGACATGCAGGGCACATCGCACGGGCAGGGGGGACATGCAGGGCACATCGTGTAGGCAGGGGAGACACGCAGGGCACATTGCCCGGGCAGGGGGACACGCAAGGCACATCGCGCAGTCGGGGGGGACACGCAGGGCACATCGCCCTGGCAGGGGGGACACGCAGGGCACATCGCGCGGGCAGTGGGGGACATGCAGGGCACATCGTGTGGGCAGGGGGGACACGCAGGGCACATCGTGTGGGCAGGGGGGGACACGCACGCCACATCACGCGGGCAGGGGGGACACGCAGGGCACATCGCGTGGCAGGGGGGACACGCAGGGCACATCGCACGGGCAGGGGGAAACACGCAGGGCACATCGCGCGGGCAGGGGGGACACGCAGACACATCGCGCGGGCAGATGGGACACGCAGGGCACATCGCCCGGGCAGGGGGGACACGCAGGGCACATCTCCCTGGCAGGAGGGGACACGCAGGGCACATTGCTCAGGCAGGGGGGGACACGCAGGGCACATCGCGTGGGCAGGGGAAACATGCAGGGCACATCGTGCGGGTAGGGGGGGACACGCAGGGCACATCGCCCGGGCAGGGGGGGACACGCAAGGCACATCGCCAGGCAGGGGGGACACGCAGGGCACATCGCTCGGGCAGGGGGGACACGCAGGGAACATCGCGCGGGCAGGGAGGGACACATAGGGCACATCGCCTGGGCAGGGGGGCACACAAGGCACATCGCCCGGGCAGGGGGGGACACACAGGGCACATCGATTAGGCAGTGGGGGGCACACAGGGCACATCACGCGGGCAGGGGGAGCACGCAGTCACATCGCCCGGGCAGGGGGGGACACGCAGGGCACATCACTCGGGCAGGGGGGGACACGCAGGGCACATCACTCGGGCAGGGGGGACACGCAGGCACATCGCCCAGGCAGGGGGGGACACGCAGGGCACATCACTCGGGCAGGGGGGACACGCAGGCACATCGCCCGTGCAGGGGGGGACACGCAGGGCACATTGCGCAGACAGGGGGGACATGCAGGGCACATCACCCGGGCAGGGGGGGACACACAGGGCACATCACGCGGGCAGGGGGACTTACAGGGCACATCGCGTGGGTAGGGGGGGAAACACAGGGCACATTGCCTGGGCAGGGGGGACACGCAGGGCACATCGCCCGGGCAGGGGGGGGCACGCAGGGAAAATCGCCCGGGCAGGGGTGGACACGCAGGGCACATCGCCCGGACAGGGGGTGAGACGCAGGGAACATTGCGTGGGAAGAGGGGACACGCAGGCACATCGCGTGAGCAGAGGGGACACGCAGGGCACATCACCCGGGCAGGGGGGACACGCAGGGCACATCGCTCAGGCAAGGGGGACACGCAGGGCACATCGCGTGGGCAGGGGGGACACACAGGGAACATCGCGCGGGTAGGGGGACACGCAGGGCACATCGTGCGGCAGGTGGGACACGCAGGGCACATTGCGCGGGCGGGGAAGACACGCAGGGCACATCGCGTGGGCAGGGGGGACACACAGGGCACATCGCCTGGGCAGAGGGGGCACACAAGGCACATCGCACAGGCAGGGGGGGTCACGCAGGGCACATCGCGCGGGCAGGGGGGACACGCAGAGCACATCGCCAGTGCAGGGGGGACATGCAAGGCACATCGCCCGGGCAGGGGGGGACACACAGGGCACATTGCGCGGGCAGGGGGGGACAAGCAGGGCACATTGCCTGGGCAGGGGGGACATGCAAGGCACATCGCCCGGGCATGGGGTACACGCAGGGCACATCGCGCGGGCAGGGGGGACACGCAGGGCACATCACGCGGGCAGGGGGGCACACAGGGCACATTGCCTGGGCAGGGGGGACACGCAAGGCACATCATCTCGGCAGGGGGGACATGCAGGGCACATCGCGTGGGCACGGGGGGACACATAGGGCACATTGCCTGGGCGGGGGGGACACTGGGCCCATCGCCCGGGCAGGGGGGACACGCAGGGCATATCACCCGGGCAGAGGGGGACACACTAGGCACATCGCCTGGGCAGGGGGGGACACGCAGGGCACATCGCCCGGGCAGGGGGGGACATGCAGGGCACATCACCCGGGCAGGGGGGGGACACGCAAGGCACATCGCCTGGGCAGGGGGGGACACGCAGGGCACATTGCCTGGGCAGGGGGGACACGCAAGGCACATCACCCCGACAGGGGGGACACGCAGGGCACATCGCGCGGGCACGGGGGGACACACAGGGCACATCGCCTGGGCAGGGGGGACACGCAGGGCACATCGCCCGGGCAGGGGGGGGGCACGCAGGGAAAATCACCCGGGCAGGGGTGGACACGCAGGGCACATCGCCCGGACAGGGGGTGAGACGCAGGGAACATTGCGTGGGAAGAGGGGACACGCAGGCACATCGCGTGAGCAGAGGGGACACGCAGGGCACATCACCCGGGCAGGGGGGACACGCAGGGCACATCGCTCAGGCAAGGGGGACACGCAGGGCACATCGCGTGGGCAGGGGGGACACACAGGGAACATCGCACGGGTAGGGGGGACACGCAGGGCACATCGTGCGGCAGGTGGGACACGCAGGGCACATTGCGCGGGCGGGGAAGACACGCAGGGCACATCGCGTGGGCAGGGGGGACACACAGGGCACATCGCCTGGGCAGAGGGGGCACACAAGGCACATCGCACAGGCAGGGGGGGGGGTCACGCAGGGCACATCGCGTGGGCAGGGGGGACACGCAGAGCACATCGCCAGTGCAGGGGGGACACGCAAGGCACATCGCCCGGGCAGGGGGGGACACACAGGGCACATTGCGCGGGCAGGGGGGGACAAGCAGGGCACATTGCCTGGGCACGGGGGACATGCAAGGCACATCGCCCGGGCATGGGGTACACGCAGGGCACATCGCGCGGGCAGGGGGGACACGCAGGGCACATCACGCGGGCAGGGGGGCACACAGGGCACATCGCTCGGGCAGGGGGGACTCGCAGGGCACATCGCGCGGGCAGGGGGGACTCGCAGGGCACATCGCCCGGGCAGGGGGGGACACGCAGGGCACATCGCCCGAGCAGGGGGGGACACGCAGGGCACATCACCCGGGCAGGGGGGACACGCAAGGCACATCGCCCGGGCAGGGGGGACACGCAGGGCACATTGCCTGGGCAGGGGGGACACGCAAGGCACATCATCTCGGCAGGGGGGACATGCAGGGCACATCGCGCGGGCACGGGGGGACACATAGGGCACATTGCCTGGGCAGGGGGGGACACTGGGCCCATCGCCCGGGCAGGGGGGACACGCAGGGCATATCACCCGGGCAGAGGGGGACACACTAGGCACATCGCCTGGGCAGGGGGGGACACGCAGGGCACATTGCCCGGGCAGGGGGGGACATGCAGGGCACATCACCCGGGCAGGGGGGACACGCAAGGCACATCGCCCGGGCAGGGGGGGACACGCAGGGCACATTGCCTGGGCAGGGGGGACACGCAAGGCACATCACCCCGACAGGGGGGACACGCAGGGCACATCGCGCGGGCACGGGGGGACACACAGGGCACATCGCCCGGGCAGGGGCGACATGCAGGGCACATGGCTCGGGCAGGGGGGACTCGCAGGGCACATCGCGTGGGCAGGGGGGATACGCAGGGCACCTCACCCGGGCAGGGGGGTCTTGCAGGTCACATCGCGCGGGCAGGGGGGACACGCAGGGCATATCGCACGGGCAGAGGGGGACACACAAGGCACATCGCCTGGGGAGGGGGGGACACGCAGGGCACATCACCTGGGCAGGGGGGACACGCAGGGCACATCACCCGGGCAGGGGGGGACACGCAAGGCACATTGCCCGGGCAGGGGGGGACACGCAGGGCACATTGCCTGGGCAGGGGGGGCACGCAAGGCACATCGCCCCTTGCAGGGGGGACACGCAGGGCACATCGCGCGGGCACGGGGGGACACGCAGGGCACATCGCCCGGGCAGGGGGGACACAGGGCACATCGCCCGGGCAGGGGGGACACACAGGCACATCACCCGGGCTGGGGGCACGCAGGGCACATAGCTCGGGCAGGGGGGACACGCAGGGCACATCGCGCGGGCAGGGAGGGACACACAGGGCACATCGCCTGGGCAGGGGGGCACACAAGGCACATCGCCCGGGCAGGGGGGACACACAGGGCACATCGATTGGGCAGGGGGGACACGCAGGGCACATTGCTCGAGCAGGGGGGGCACGCAGGGCACATCACGCAGGCAGGGGGAGCACGCAGGGCACATCACGCGGGCAGGGGGCATGCAGGGCACATCGCTCAGGCAGGGGGACATGCAGGGCACATCGCGTGGGCAGTGGGGGACATGCAGGGACATCGCCCGGGCAGGGGGGACACGCCGGGAACATTGCCTGGGCAGGGGGGACATGCAAGGCACATCGCCCAGGCAGGGGGACACGCAGGGCACATCGCCCGGGCAGGGGGGGACACGCAGGGCACATCACGCGTGCAGGGGGGCACACAGGGCACATCGCTCGGGCAGGGGGGACTCGCAGGGCACATCGCGCGGGCAGGGGGGACACGCAGGGCACCTCGCCCGGGCAGGGGGGGACTTGCAGGTCACATCGCGTGGGCAAGGGGGACATGCAGGGCATTTCACCCGGGCAGAGGGGGACACACAAGGCACATCGCCTGGGCAGGGGGGGACACGCAGGACACATCACGTGGGCAGGGGGGACACGCAGGGCACATTGCGCGGGCAGGGGGGACACGCAGGGCACATCGCACGGGCAGGGGGTACACGCAGGGCACATTGCGCAGGCAGGGGGATATGCAGGGCACATCGCGCGGGCAGGGGGGGCACGCAGGGCACATCACGTGGGCAGGGGGAGCACGCAGGGCACATCGCGCGGGCAGGGGGGGCACGCAGTGCACATCGCTCAGCCAGGGGGAGGCGCAGGGCAAATCGCACGGGCAGCGGGGGACACGCAGGGCACATCGCCCGGGCAGGGAGGACACGCTGGCCACATCGCCCGGGCAGGGGGAGGACATGCAGGGCATAAAGCGTGGGCAAGGGGGGACACGCGGGGCACATCGCACGGGCAGGGGGTACACGCAGGGAATATCGAGCGGGCAGGGGGGATATGCAGGGCACATCGCACGGGCAGGGGGGACACTCAGGGCACATCGCGTGGGCAGGGGAGACATGCAGGCCACATCACGCGGGCAGGGTGGACATGCAGGGCACATCGCACGGGCAGGGGGGACATGCAGGGCACATCGTGTAGGCAGGGGAGACACGCAGGGCACATTGCCCGGGCAGGGGGACACGCAAGGCACATCGCGCAGTCGGGGGGGATACGCAGGGCACATCGCACGGGCAGGGGGCACACAGGGCACATCGCTCGGGCAGGGGGGACTCGCAGGGCACATCGCGTGGGCAGGGGGGACACGCAGGGCACCTCGCCCGGGCAAGGGGGGACTTGCAGGTCACATCACGTGTGCAGGGGGGGACACGCAGGGCATATCGCCCGGGCAGAGGGGGACACACAAGGCACATCGCCCGGGCAGGGGGGGACACGCAGGGCACATCGCCCGAGCAGGGGGGACACGCAAGGCACATCGCCTGGGCAGGGGGGGACACGCAGAGCACATTGCCTGGGCAGGGGGGACACGCAAGGCACATCGCGCGGGCACGGGGGGACACGCAGGGCACATTGCCTGGGCAGGGTGGACACGCAGGGCACATTGCCTGGGCAGGGGGGACACACAGGCACATTGCTCGAGCAGGGGGGACACGCAGGGCACATCGATTGGGCAGGGTGGACACGCAGGACACATTGCTCGAGCAGGGGGGACACGCAGGGCACATCGCCCGGGCAGGGGGGGCACGCAGGGCACATCACGTGGGCAGGGGGAGCACGCAGGGCACATCGCGCGGGCAGGGGGGCACGCAGGGAATATCGAGCGGGCAGGGGGGATATGCAGGGCACATCGCACGGGCAGGGGGGACACTCAGGGCACATCGCGTGGGCAGGGGAGACATGCAGGCCACATCACGCGGGCAGGGGGGACATGCAGGGCACATCGCACGGGCAGGGGGGACATGCAGGGCACATCGTGTAGGCAGGGGAGACACGCAGGGCACATTGCCCGGGCAGGGGGACACGCAAGGCACATCGCGCAGTCGGGGGGGACACGCAGGGCACATCGCCCTGGCAGGGGGGACACGCAGGGCACATCGCGCGGGCAGTGGGGGACATGCAGGGCACATCGTGTGGGCAGGGGGGACATGCAGGGCACATCGTGTGGGCAGGGGGGGACACGCACGCCACATCACGCGGGCAGGGGGGACACGCAGGGCACATCGCTTGGCAGGGGGGACACGCAGGGCACATCGCACGGGCAGGGGTAAACACGCAGGGCACATCGCGCGGGCAGGGGGGACACGCAGACATATCGCGCGGGCAGATGGGACACGCAGGGCACATCGCCCGGGCAGGGGGGACACGCAGGGCACATCTCCCTGGCAGGAGGGGACACGCAGGGCACATTGCTCAGGCAGGGGGGGACACGCAGGGCACATCGCGTGGGCAGGGGAAACATGCAGGGCACATCGTGCGGGTAGGGGGGGACACGCAGGGCACATCGCCCGGGCAGGGGGGGACACGCAAGGCACATCGCCCAGGCAGGGGGGACACGCAGGGCACATCGCTCGGGCAGGGGGGACACGCAGGAAACATCGCGCGGGCAGGGAGGGACACACAGGGCACATCGCCTGGGCAGGGGGGCACACAAGGCACATTGCCCGGGCAGGGGGGGACACACAGGGCACATCGATTAGGCAGTGGGGGGCACACAGGGCACATCACGCGGGCAGGGGGAGCACGCAGTCACATCGCCCGGGCAGGGGGGGACACGCAGGGCACATCACTCGGGCAGGGGGGGACACGCAGGGCACATCACTCGGGCAGGGGGGACACGCAGGCACATCGCCCAGGCAGGGGGGGACACGCAGGGCACATCACTCGGGCAGGGGGGACACGCAGGCACATCGCCCGTGCAGGGGGGGACACACAGGGCACATCACGCGGGCAGGGGGACTTACAGGGCACATCGCGTGGGCAGGGGGGAAACACAGGGCACATTGGCTGGGCAGGGGGGACACGCAGGGCACATCGCCCGGGCAGGGGGGGGCACGCAGGGAAAATCGCCCGGGCAGGGGTGGACACGCAGGGCACATCGCCCGGACAGGGGGTGAGACGCAGGGAACATTGCGTGGGAAGAGGGGACACGCAGGCACATCGCGTGAGCAGAGGGGACACGCAGGGCACATCACCCGGGCAGGGGGGACACGCAGGGCACATCCCTCAGGCAAGGGGGACACGCAGGGCACATCGCGTGGGCAGGGGGGACACACAGGGAACATCGCGCGGGTTGGGGGGACACGCAGGGCACATCGTGCGGCAGGTGGGACACGCAGGGCACATTGCGCGGGCGGGGAAGACACGCAGGGCACATCGCGTGGGCAGGGGGGACACACAGGGCACATCGCCTGGGCAGAGGGGGCACACAAGGCACATCGCACAGGCAGGGGGGGTCACGCAGGGCACATCGCGCGGGCAGGGGGGACACGCAGAGCACATCGCCAGTGCAGGGGGGACACGCAAGGCACATCGCCCGGGCAGGGGGGGACACACAGGGCACATTGCGCGGGCAGGGGGGGACAAGCAGGGCACATTGCCTGGGCAGGGGGGACATGCAAGGCACATCGCCCGGGCACGGGGTACACGCAGGGCACATCGCGCGGGCAGGGGGGACACGCAGGGCACATCACGCGGGCAGGGGGGCACACAGGGCACATCGCTCGGGCAGGGGGGACTCGCAGGGCACATCGCGCGGGCAGGGGGGACTCGCAGGGCACATCGCCCGGGCAGGGGGGGACACGAAGGGCACATCGCCCGAGCAGGGGGGGACACGCAGGGCACATCACCCGGGCAGGGGGGACACGCAAGGCACATCGCCCGGGCAGGGGGGACACGCAGGGCACATTGCCTGGGCAGGGGGGACACGCAAGGCACATCATCTCGGCAGGGGGGACATGCAGGGCACATCGCGCGGGCACGGGGGGACACATAGGGCACATTGCCTGGGCAGGGGGGGACACTGGGCCCATCGCCCGGGCAGGGGGGACACGCAGGGCATATCACCCGGGCAGAGGGGGACACACTAGGCACATCGCCTGGGCTGGGGGGGACACGCAGGGCACATCGCCCGGGCAGGGGGGGACATGCAGGGCACATCACCCGGGCAGGGGGGGGACACGCAAGGCACATCGCCCGGGCAGGGGGGGACACGCAGGGCACATTGCCTGGGCAGGGGGGACACGCAAGGCACATCACCCCGGCAGGGGGGACACGCAGGGCACATCACGCAGGCACGGGGGGACACACAGGGCACATCGCCCGGGCAGGGGGGCACGCAGGGCACATCGCTCGGGCAGGGGCGACACGCAGGGCACATCACGCGGGCAGGGAGGGACACACAGGGCACATCGCCTGGGCAGGGGGGCACACAAGGCACATCGCCCGGGCAGGGAGGGACACACAGGGCACATGGCTCGGGCAGGGGGGACTCGCAGGGCACATCGCGTGGGCAGGGGGGATACGCAGGGCACCTCACCCGGGCAGGGGGGTCTTGCAGGTCACATCGCGCGGGCAGGGGGGACACGCAGGGCATATCGCACGGGCAGAGGGGGACACTCAAGGCACATCGCCTGGGGAGGGGGGGACACGCAGGGCACATCACCCGGGTAGGGGGGACACGCAGGGCACATCACCCGGGCAGGGGGGGACACGCAGGGCACATCACGCGGGCAGGGGGGCACACAGGGCACATTGCTCGGGCAGGGGGGACTCGCAGGGCACATCGCGCGGGCAGGGGGGACTCGCAGGGCACATCGCCCGGGCAGGGGTGGACACGCAGGGCACATCGCCCGGGCGGGGGGGGGGACACGCAGGGCACATCACCCGGGCAGGGGGGACACGCAAGGCACATCGCCCGGGCAGGGGGGACACGCAGGGCACATTGCCTGGGCAGGGGGGACACGCAAGGCACATCATCTCGGTAGGGGGGACATGCAGGGCACATCGCGCGGGCACGGGGGGACACATAGGGCACATTGCCTGGGCAGGGGGGACACTGGGCCCATCGCCCGGGCAGGGGGGACACGCAGGGCATATCACCCGGGCAGAGGGGGACACACAAGGCACATCGCCTGGGCAGGGGGGGACACGCAGGGCACATCGCCCGGGCAGGGGGGGACATGCAGGGCACATCACCCGGGCAGGGGGGGACACGCAAGGCACATCGCCCGGGCAGGGGGGGACACGCAGGGCACATTGCCTGGGCAGGGGGGACACGCAAGGCACATCGCGTGGCAGGGGGGACACGCAGGGCACATCGTGCGGGCAGGGGGGACAAGCAGGGCACATCGCGCGGGCAGGGGGCACACAGGGCACATCGCTCGGGCAGGGGGGACTCGCAGGGCACATCGCGCGGGCAGGGGGGACACGCAGGGCACCTCGCCCGGGCAAGGGGGGACTTGCAGGTCACATCACGTGTGCAGGGGGGACACGCAGGGCATATCGCCCGGGCAGAGGGGGACACACAAGGCACATCGCCCGGGCAGGGGGGGACACGCAGGGCACATCGCCCGAGCAGGGGGGACACGCAAGGCACATCGCCCGGGCAGGGGGGGACACGCAGAGCACATTGCCTGGGCAGGGGGGACACGCAAGGCACATCGCGCGGGCACGGGGGGACACGCAGGGCACATTGCCTGGGCAGGGTGGACACGCAGGGCACATTGCCTGGGCAGGGGGGACACACAGGCACATTGCTCGAGCAGGGGGGACACGCAGGGCACATCGATTGGGCAGGGTGGACACGCAGGGCACATTGCTCGAGCAGGGGGGACACGCAGGGCACATCGCCCGGGCAGGGGGGGCACGCAGGGCACATCACGTGGGCAGGGGGAGCATGCAGGGCACATCGCGCGGGCAGGGGGGGCACGCAGTGCACATCGCTCAGCTAGGGGGACGCGCAGGGCAAATCGCACGGGCAGGGGTGACACGCAGGGCACCTCGCCCGGGCAAGGGGGGACTTGCAGGTCACATCACGTGTGCAGGGGGGGACACGCAGGGCATATCGCCCGGGCAGAGGGGGACACACAAGGCACATCGCCCGGGCAGGGGGGGACACGCAGGGCACATCGCCCGAGCAGGGGGGACACGCAAGGCACATCGCCCGGGCAGGGGGGGACACGCAGAGCACATTGCCTGGGCAGGGGGGACACGCAAGGCACATCGCACGGGCACGGGGGGACACGCAGGGCACATTGCCTGGGCAGGGTGGACACGCAGGGCACATTGCCTGGGCAGGGGGGACACACAGGCACATTGCTCGAGCAGGGGGGACACGCAGGGCACATCGATTGGGCAGGGTGGACACGCAGGACACATTGCTCGAGCAGGGGGGGCACGCAGGGCACATCACGTGGGCAGGGGGAGCACGCAGGGCACATCGCGCGGGCAGGGGGGGCACGCAGTGCACATCGCTCAGCCAGGGGGACGCGCAGGGCAAATCGCACGGGCAGCGGGGGATACGCAGGGCACATCGCCCGGGCAGGGAGGACACGCTGGCCACATCGCCCGGGCAGGGGGGGGGACATGCAGGGCATATAGCGTGGGCAAGGGGGGACACGCGGGGCACATCGCACGGGCAGGGGGTACACGCAGGGAATATCGAGCGGGCAGGGGGGATATGCAGGGCACATCGTGTAGGCAGGGGAGACATGCAGGCCACATCACGCGGGCAGGGGGGACATGCAGGGCACATCGCACGGGCAGGGGGGACATGCAGGGCACATCGTGTAGGCAGGGGAGACACGCAGGGCACATTGCCCGGGCAGAGGGACACGCAAGGCACATCGCGCAGTCGGGGGGGACACGCAGGGCACATCGCCCTGGCAGGGGGGACACGCAGGGCACATCGCGCGGGCAGTGGGGGACATGCAGGGCACATCGTGTGGGCAGGGGGGACACGCAGGGCACATCGTGTGGGCAGGGGGGGACACGCACGCCACATCACGCGGGCAGGGGGGACACGCAGGGCACATCGCGTGGCAGGGGGGACACGCAGGGCACATCGCACGGGCAGGGGTAAACACGCAGGGCACATCGCGCGGGCAGGGGGGACACGCAGACATATCGCGCGGGCAGATGGGACACGCAGGGCACATCGCCCGGGCAGGGGGGACACGCAGGGCACATCTCCCTGGCAGGAGGGGACACGCAGGGCACATTGCTCAGGCAGGGGGGGACACGCAGGGCACATCGCGTGGGCAGGGGAAACATGCAGGGCACATCATGCGGGTAGGGGGGGACACGCAGGGCACATCGCCCGGGCAGGGGGGGACACGCAAGGCACATCGCCCAGGCAGGGGGGACACGCAGGGCACATCGCTCGGGCAGGGGGGACACGCAGGAAACATCGCGCGGGCAGGGAGGGACACACAGGGCACATCGCCTGGGCAGGGGGGCACACAAGGCACATCGCCCGGGCAGGGGGGGACACACAGGGCACATCGATTAGGCAGTGTGGGGCACACAGGGCACATCACGCGGGCAGGGGGGGACACGCAGGGCACATCACTCGGGCAAGGGGGGGACACGCAGGGCACATCACTCGGGCAGGGGGACACGCAGGCACATCGCCCAGGCAGGGGGGGACACGCAGGGCACATCACTCGGGCAGGGGGGACACGCAGGCACATCGCCCGTGCAGGGGGGGACACGCAGGGCACATTGCGCAGACAGGGGGGACATGCAGGGCACATCACCCGGGCAGGGGGGGACACACAGGGCACATCACGCGGGCAGGGGGACTTACAGGGCACATCGCGTGGGCAGGGGGGGAAACACAGGGCACATTGGCTGGGCAGGGGGGACACGCAGGGCACATCGCCCGGGCAGGGGGGGCACGCAGGGAAAATCGCCTGGGCAGGGGTGGACACGCAGGGCACATCGCCCGGACAGGGGGTGAGACGCAGGGAACATTGCGTGGGAAGAGGGGACACGCAGGCACATCGCGTGAGCAGAGGGGACACGCAGGGCACATCACCCGGGCAGGGGGGACACGCAGGGCACATCGCTCAGGCAAGGGGGACACGCAGGGCACATCGCGTGGGCAGGGGGGACACACAGGGAACATCGCGCGGGTAGGGGGGACACGCAGGGCACATCGTGCGGCAGGTGGGACACGCAGGGCACATTGCGCGGGCGGGGAAGACACGCAGGGCACATCGCGTGGGCAGGGGGGACACACAGGGCACATCGCCTGGGCAGAGGGGGCACACAAGGCACATCGCACAGGCAGGGGGGGTCACGCAGGGCACATCGCGCGGGCAGGGGGGACACGCAGAGCACATCGCCAGTGCAGGGGGGACACGCAAGGCACATCGCCCGGGCAGGGGGGGACACACAGGGCACATTGCGCGGGCAGGGGGGGACAAGCAGGGCACATTGCCTGGGCAGGGGGGATATGCAAGACACATCGCCCGGGCATGGGGTACACGCAGGGCACATCGCGCGGGCAGGGGGGACACGCAGGGCACATCACGCGGGCAGGGGGGCACACAGGGCACATCGCTCGGCAGGGGGGACTCGCAGGGCACATCGCGCGGGCAGGGGGGACTCGCAGGGCACATCGCCCGGGCAGGGGGGGACACGCAGGGCACATCGCCCGAGCAGGGGGGGACACGCAGGGCACATCACCCGGGCAGGGGGGACACGCAAGGCACATCGCCCGGGCAGGGGGGACACGCAGGGCACATTGCCTGGGCAGGGGGGACACGCAAGGCACATCATCTCGGCAGGGGGGACATGCAGGGCACATCGCGCGGGCACGGGGGGACACATAGGGCACATTGCCTGGGCAGGGGGGGACACTGGGCCCATCGCCCGGGCAGGGGGGACACGCAGGGCATATCACCCGGGCAGAGGGGGACACACTAGGCACATCGCCTGGGCAGGGGGGGACACGCAGGGCACATCGCCCGGGCAGGGGGGGACATGCTGGGCACATCACCCGGGCAGGGGGGGACACGCAAGGCACATCGCCCGGGCAGGGGGGGACACGCAGGGCACATTGCCTGGGCAGGGGGGACACGCAAGGCACATCACCCCGGCAGGGGGGACACGCAGGGCACATCACGCGGGCACGGGGGGACACACAGGGCACATCGCCCGGGCAGGGGGGCACGCAGGGCACATCGCTCGGGCAGGGGCGACACGCAGGGCACATCACGCGGGCAGGGAGGGACACACAGGGCACATCGCCTGGGCAGGGGGGCACACAAGGCACATCGCCCGGGCAGGGAGGGACACACAGGGCACATGGCTCGGGCAGGGGGGACTCGCAGGGCACATCGCGTGGGCAGGGGGGATACGCAGGGCACCTCACCCGGGCAGGGGGGTCTTGCAGGTCACATCGCGCGGGCAGGGGGGACACGCAGGGCATATCGCACGGGCAGAGGGGGACACACAAGGCACATCGCCTGGGGAGGGGGGGACACGCAGGGCACATCACCCGGGTAGGGGGGACACGCAGGGCACATCACCTGGGCAGGGGGGGACACGCAGGGCACATCACGCGGGCAGGGGGGCACAAAGGGCACATTGCTCGGGCAGGGGGGACTCGCAGGGCACATCGCGCGGGCAGGGGGGACTCGCAGGGCACATCGCCCGGGCAGGGGTGGACACGCAGGGCACATCGCCCGGGCGGGGGGGGGGACACGCAGGGCACATCACCCGGGCAGGGGGGACACGCAAGGCACATCGCCCGGGCAGGGGGGACACGCAGGGCACATTGCCTGGGCAGGGGGGACACGCAAGGCACATCATCTCGGTAGGGGGGACATGCAGGGCACATCGCGCGGGCACGGGGGGACACATAGGGCACATTGCCTGGGCAGGGGGGGACACTGGGCCCATCGCCCGGGCAGGGGGGACACGCAGGGCATATCACCCGGGCAGAGGGGGACACACAAGGCACATCGCCTGGGCAGGGGGGGACACGCAGGGCACATCGCCCGGGCAGGGGGGGACATGCAGGGCACATCACCCGGGCAGGGGGGGACACGCAAGGCACATCGCCCGGGCAGGGGGGGACACGCAGGGCACATTGCCTGGGAAGGGGGGACACGCAAGGCACATCGCGTGGCAGGGGGGACACGCAGGGCACATCGTGCGGGCAGGGGGGACAAGCAGGGCACATCGTACGGGCAGGGGGCACACAGGGCACATCGCTCGGGCAGGGGGGACTCGCAGGGCACATCGCGCGGGCAGGGGGGACACGCAGGGCACCTCGCCCGGGCAAGGGGGGACTTGCAGGTCACATCACATGTGCAGGGGGGGGACACGCAGGGCATATCGCCCGGGCAGAGGGGGACACACAAGGCACATCGCCCGGGCAGGGGGGGACACGCAGGGCACATCGCCCGAGCAGGGGGGACACGCAAGGCACATCGCCCGGG
This sequence comes from Ranitomeya imitator, assembly GCF_032444005.1. Classification (NCBI taxonomy): domain Eukaryota; kingdom Metazoa; phylum Chordata; class Amphibia; order Anura; family Dendrobatidae; genus Ranitomeya; species Ranitomeya imitator. Next base: position 449,067,485 of record NC_091282.1, read on the forward strand.
CAGGGGGGGACACGCAGAGCACATTGCCTGGGCAGGGGGGACACGCAAGGCACATCGCGCGGGCACGGGGGGACACGCAGGGCACATTGCCTGGGCAGGGTGGACACGCAGGGCACATTGCCTGGGCAGGGGGGACACACAGGCACATTGCTCGAGCAGGGGGGACACGCAGGGCACATCGATTGGGCAGGGTGGACACGCAGGGCACATTGCTCGAGCAGGGGGGACACGCAGGGCACATCGCCCGGGCAGGGGGGGCACGCAGGGCACATCACGTGGGCAGGGGGAGCATGCAGGGCACATCGCGCGGGCAGGGGGGGCACGCAGTGCACATCGCTCAGCTAGGGGGACGCGCAGGGCAAATCGCACGGGCAGCGGGGGACACGCAGGGCACATCGCCCGGGCAGGGAGGACACGCTGGCCACATCGCCCGGGCAGGGGGGGGACATGCAGGGCATATAGCGTGGGTAAGGGGGGACACGCGGGGCACATCGCACGGGCAGGGGGTACACGCAGGGAATATCGAGCGGGCAGGGGGGATATGCAGGGCACATCGCACGGGCAGGGGGGACACTCAGGGCACATCGCGTGGGCAGGGGAGACATGCAGGCCACATCACGCGGGCAGGGGGGACATGCAGGGCACATCGCACGGGCAGGGGGGACATGCAGGGCACATCGTGTAGGCAGGGGAGACACGCAGGGCACATTGCCCGGGCAGGGGGACACGCAAGGCACATCGCGCAGTCGGGGGGGACACGCAGGGCACATCGCCCTGGCAGGGGGGACACGCAGGGCACATCGCGCGGGCAGTGGGGGACATGCAGGGCACATCGTGTGGGCAGGGGGGACACGCAGGGCACATCGTGTGGGCAGGGGGGGACACGCACGCCACATCACGCGGGCAGGGGGGACACGCAGGGCACATCGCGTGGCAGGGGGGACACGCAGGGCACATCGCACGGGCAGGGGGAAACATGCAGGGCACATCGCGCGGGCAGGGGGGACACGCAGACACATCGCGCGGGCAGATGGGACACGCAGGGCACATCGCCCGGGCAGGGGGGACACGCAGGGCACATCTCCCTGGCAGGAGGGGACACGCAGGGCACATTGCTCAGGCAGGGGGGGACACGCAGGGCACATCGCGTGGGCAGGGGAAACATGCAGGGCACATCGTGCGGGTAGGGGGGGACACGCAGGGCACATCGCCCGGGCAGGGGGGGACACGCAAGGCACATCGCCAGGCAGGGGGGACACGCAGGGCACATCGCTCGGGCAGGGGGGACACGCAGGGAACATCGCGCGGGCAGGGAGGGACACACAGGGCACATCGCCTGGGCAGGGGGGCACACAAGGCACATCGCCCGGGCAGGGGGGGACACACAGGGCACATCGATTAGGCAGTGGGGGGCACACAGGGCACATCACGCGGGCAGGGGGAGCACGCAGTCACATCGCCCGGGCAGGGGGGGACACGCAGGGCACATCACTCGGGCAGGGGGGGACACGCAGGGCACATCACTCGGGCAGGGGGGACACGCAGGCACATCGCCCAGGCAGGGGGGGACACGCAGGGCACATCACTCGGGCAGGGGGGACACGCAGGCACATCGCCCGTGCAGGGGGGGACACGCAGGGCACATTGCGCAGACAGGGGGGACATGCAGGGCACATCACCCGGGCAGGGGGGGACACACAGGGCACATCACGCGGGCAGGGGGACTTACAGGGCACATCGCGTGGGTAGGGGGGAAACACAGGGCACATTGCCTGGGCAGGGGGGACACGCAGGGCACATCGCCCGGGCAGGGGGGGGCACGCAGGGAAAATCGCCCGGGCAGGGGTGGACACGCAGGGCACATCGCCCGGACAGGGGGTGAGACGCAGGGAACATTGCGTGGGAAGAGGGGACACGCAGGCACATCGCGTGAGCAGAGGGGACATGCAGGGCACATCACCCGGGCAGGGGGGACACGCAGGGCACATCGCTCAGGCAAGGGGGACACGCAGGGCACATCGCGTGGGCAGGGGGGACACACAGGGAACATCGCGCGGGTAGGGGGACACGCAGGGCACATCGTGCGGCAGGTGGGACACGCAGGGCACATTGCGCGGGCGGGGAAGACACGCAGGGCACATCGCGTGGGCAGGGGGGACACACAGGGCACATCGCCTGGGCAGAGGGGGCACACAAGGCACATCGCACAGGCAGGGGGGGTCACGCAGGGCACATCGCGCGGGCAGGGGGGACACGCAGAGCACATCGCCAGTGCAGGGGGGACATGCAAGGCACATCGCCCGGGCAGGGGGGGACACACAGGGCACATTGCGCGGGCAGGGGGGACAAGCAGGGCACATTGCCTGGGCAGGGGGGACATGCAAGGCACATCGCCCGGGCATGGGGTACACGCAGGGCACATCGCGCGGGCAGGGGGGACACGCAGGGCACATCACGCGGGCAGGGGGGCACACAGGGCACATCGCTCGGGCAGGGGGGACTCGCAGGGCACATCGCGCGGGCAGGGGGGACTCGCAGGGCACATCGCCCGGGCAGGGGGGGACACGCAGGGCACATCGCCCGAGCAGGGGGGGACACGCAGGGCACATCACCCGGGCAGGGGGGACACGCAAGGCACATCGCCCGGGCAGGGGGGACACGCAGGGCACATTGCCTGGGCAGGGGGGACACGCAAGGCACATCATCTCGGCAGGGGGGACATGCAGGGCACATCGCGTGGGCACGGGGGGACACATAGGGCACATTGCCTGGGCGGGGGGGACACTGGGCCCATCGCCCGGGCAGGGGGGACACGCAGGGCATATCACCCGGGCAGAGGGGGACACACTAGGCACATCGCCTGGGCAGGGGGGGACACGCAGGGCACATCGCCCGGGCAGGGGGGGACATGCAGGGCACATCACCCGGGCAGGGGGGGGGACACGCAAGGCACATCGCCCGGGCAGGGGGGGACACGCAGGGCACATTGCCTGGGCAGGGGGGACACGCAAGGCACATCACCCCGACAGGGGGGACACGCAGGGCACATCGCGCGGGCACGGGGGGACACACAGGGCACATCGCCTGGGCAGGGGGGACACGCAGGGCACATCGCCCGGGCAGGGGGGGGCACGCAGGGAAAATCGCCCGGGCAGGGGTGGACACGCAGGGCACATCGCCCGGACAGGGGGTGAGACGCAGGGAACATTGCGTGGGAAGAGGGGACACGCAGGCACATCGCGTGAGCAGAGGGGACACGCAGGGCACATCACCCGGGCAGGGGGGACACGCAGGGCACATCGCTCAGGCAAGGGGGACACGCAGGGCACATCGCGTGGGCAGGAGGGACACACAGGGAACATCGCACGGGTAGGGGGGACACGCAGGGCACATCGTGCGGCAGGTGGGACACGCAGGGCACATTGCGCGGGCGGGGAAGACACGCAGGGCACATCGCGTGGGCAGGGGGGACACACAGGGCACATCGCCTGGGCAGAGGGGGCACACAAGGCACATCGCACAGGCAGGGGGGGGGTCACGCAGGGCACATCGCGCGGGCAGGGGGGACACGCAGAGCACATCGCCAGTGCAGGGGGGACACGCAAGGCACATCGCCCGGGCAGGGGGGGACACACAGGGCACATTGCGCGGGCAGGGGGGGACAAGCAGGGCACATTGCCTGGGCACGGGGGACATGCAAGGCACATCGCCCGGGCATGGGGTACACGCAGGGCACATCGCGCGGGCAGGGGGGACACGCAGGGCACATCACGCGGGCAGGGGGGCACACAGGGCACATCGCTCGGGCAGGGGGGACTCGCAGGGCACATCGCGCGGGCAGGGGGGACTCGCAGGGCACATCGCCCGGGCAGGGGGGGACACGCAGGGCACATCACCCGGGCAGGGGGGACACGCAAGGCACATCGCCCGGGCAGGGGGGACACGCAGGGCACATTGCCTGGGCAGGGGGGACACGCAAGGCACATCATCTCGGCAGGGGGGACATGCAGGGCACATCGCGCGGGCACGGGGGGACACATAGGGCACATTGCCTGGGCAGGGGGGGACACTGGGCCCATCGCCCGGGCAGGGGGGACACGCAGGGCATATCACCCGGGCAGAGGGGGACACACTAGGCACATCGCCTGGGCAGGGGGGGACACGCAGGGCACATTGCCCGGGCAGGGGGGGACATGCAGGGCACATCACCCGGGCAGGGGGGACACGCAAGGCACATCGCCCGGGCAGGGGGGGACACGCAGGGCACATTGCCTGGGCAGGGGGGACACGCAAGGCACATCACCCCGACAGGGGGGACACGCAGGGCACATCGCGCGGGCACGGGGGGACACACAGGGCACATCGCCCGGGCAGGGGCGACACGCAGGGCACATGGCTCGGGCAGGGGGGACTCGCAGGGCACATCGCGTGGGCAGGGGGGATACGCAGGGCACCTCACCCGGGCAGGGGGGTCTTGCAGGTCACATCGCGCGGGCAGGGGGGACACGCAGGGCATATCGCACGGGCAGAGGGGGACACACAAGGCACATCGCCTGGGGAGGGGGGGACACGCAGGGCACATCTTCTGGGCAGGGGGGACACGCAGGGCACATCACCCGGGCAGGGGGGGACACGCAAGGCACATTGCCCGGGCAGGGGGTGACACGCAGGGCACATTGCCTGGGCAGGGGGGGCACGCAAGGCACATCGCCCCTTGCAGGGGGGACACGCAGGGCACATCGCGCGGGCACGGGGGGACACGCAGGGCACATCGCCCGGGCAGGGGGGACACAGGGCACATCGCCCGGGCAGGGGGGACACACAGGCACATCACCCGGGCTGGGGGCACGCAGGGCACATAGCTCGGGCAGGGGGGACACGCAGGGCACATCGCGCGGGCAGGGAGGGACACACAGGGCACATCGCCTGGGCAGGGGGGCACACAAGGCACATCGCCCGGGCAGGGGGGACACACAGGGCACATCGATTGGGCAGGGGGGACACGCAGGGCACATTGCTCGAGCAGGGGGGGCACGCAGGGCACATCACGCAGGCAGGGGGAGCACGCAGGGCACATCACGCGGGCAGGGGGCATGCAGGGCACATCGCTCAGGCAGGGGGACACGCAGGGCACATCGCGTGGGCAGTGGGGGACATGCAGGGACATCGCCCGGGCAGGGGGGACACGCCGGGAACATTGCCTGGGCAGGGGGGACATGCAAGGCACATCGCCCAGGCAGGGGGACACGCAGGGCACATCGCCCGGGCAGGGGGGGACACGCAGGGCACATCACGCGTGCAGGGGGGGCACACAGGGCACATCGCTCGGGCAGGGGGGACTCGCAGGGCACATCGCGCGGGCAGGGGGGACACGCAGGGCACCTCGCCCGGGCAGGGGGGGACTTGCAGGTCACATCGCGTGGGCAAGGGGGACATGCAGGGCATATCACCCGGGCAGAGGGGGACACACAAGGCACATCGCCTGGGCAGGGGGGGACACGCAGGACACATCACGTGGGCAGGGGGGACACGCAGGGCACATTGCGCGGGCAGGGGGGACACGCAGGGCACATCGCACGGGCAGGGGGTACACGCAGGGCACATTGCGCAGGCAGGGGGATATGCAGGGCACATCGCGCGGGCAGGGGGGACACTCAGGGCACATCGCGTGGCAGGGGGGACACGCAGGGCACATCGTGCGGGCAGGGGGGACAAGCAGGGCACATCACACGGGCAGGGGGCACACAGGGCACATCGCTCGGGCAGGGGGGACTCGCAGGGCACATCGCGCGGGCAGGGGGGACACGCAGGGCACCTCGCCAGGGCAGGGGGGGACTTGCAGGTCACATCACGTGTGCAGGGGGGGACACGCAGGGCATATCGCCCGGGCAGAGGGGGACACACAAGGCACATCGCCCGGGCAGGGGGGGACACGCAGGGCACATCGCCCGGGCAGGGGGGACACGCAAGGCACATCGCCCGGGCAGGGGGGAACACGCAGAGCACATTGCCTGGGCAGGGGGGACACGCAAGGCACATCGCGCGGGCACGGGGGGACACGCAGGGCACATTGCCTGGGCAGGGTGGACACACAGGCACATTGCTCGAGCAGGGGGGCACGCAGGGCACATCGATTGGGCAGGGTGGACACGCAGGGCACATTGCTCGAGCAGGGGGGACACGCAGGGCACATCGCCCAGGCAGGGGGGGCACGCAGGGCACGACATGTGGACAGGGGGAGCACGCAGGGCACATCGCGCGGGCAGGGGGGGCACGCAGTGCACATCGCTCAGCCAGGGGGACGCGCAGGGCAAATCGCACGGGCAGCGGGGGACATGCAGGGCACATCGCCCGGGCAGGGAGGACACGCTGGCCACATCGCCCGGGCAGGGGGGGGACAAGCAGGGCATATAGCGTGGGCAAGGGGGGACACGTGGGGCACATCGCACGGGCAGGGGGTACACGCAGGGAACATCGAGCGGGCAGGGGGGACACTCAGGGCACATCGCGTGGGCAGGGGAGACATGCAGGCCACATAACGCGGGCAGGGGGGACATGCAGGGCACATCGCACGGGCAGGGGGGACATGCAGGGCACATCGTGTAGGCAGGGGAGACACGCAGGGCACATTGCCCGGGCAGGGGGAAACGCAAGGCACATCGCGCAGTCGGGGGGGACACTCAGGGCACATCGCCCTGGCAGGGGGGACACGCAGGGCACATCGCGCGGGCAGTGGGGGACATGCAGGGCACATCGTGTGGGCAGGGGGCACACGCAGGGCACATCGTGTGGGCAGGGGGGGACACGCATGCCACATCACGCGGGCAGGGGGGGACATGCAGGGCACATCGCGTGGCAGGGGGGACACGCAGGGCACATCGCACGGGCAGGGGGAAACACGCAGGGCACATCGCGCGGGCAGGGGGGACACGCAGACACATCGCGCGGGCAGATGGGACACGCAGGGCACATCGCCCGGGCAGGGGGGACACGCAGGGCACATCTCCCTGGCAGGAGGGGACACGCAGGGCACATTGCTCAGGCAGGGGGGGACACGCAGGGCACATCGCGTGGGCAGGGGAAACATGCAGGGCACATCGTGCGGGTAGGGGGGGACACGCAGGGCACATTGCCCGGGCAGGGGGAGACACGCAAGGCACATCGCCCAGGCAGGGGGGACATGCAGGGCACATCGCTCGGACAGGGGGGACACGCAGGGAACATCGCGCGGGCAGGGAGGGACACACAGGGCACATCGCCTGGGCAGGGGGGCACACAAGGCACATCGCCCGGGCAGGGGGACACACACAGGGCACATTGATTAGGCAGTGGGGGGCACACAGGGCACATCACGCGGGCAGGGGGAGCACGCAGTCACATCGCCCGGGCAGGGGGGGACACGCAAGGCACATCGCCCAGGCAGGGGGGACACGCAGGGCACATCACTCGGGCAGGGGGGACACGCAGGCACATCGCCCGTGCAGGGGGGGACACGCAGGGCACATTGCGCAGACAGGGGGGACATGCAGGGCACATCACCCGGGCAGGGGGGGACACACAGGGCACATCACGCGGGCAGGGGGACTTACAGGGCACATCGCGTGGGCAGGGGGGGAAACACAGGGCACATTGCCTGGGCAGGGGGGACACGCAGGGCACATCGCCCGGGCAGGGGGGGGCACGCAGGGAAAATCGCCCGGGCAGGGGTGGACACGCAGGGCACATCGCCCGGACAGGGGGTGAGACGCAGGGAACATTGCGTGGGAAGAGGGGACACGCAGGCACATCGCGTGAGCAGAGGGGACACGCAGGGCACATCACCCGGGCAGGGGGGACACGCAGGGCACATCGCTCAGGCAAGGGGGACACGCAGGGCACATCGTGTGGGCAGGGGGGACACACAGGGAACATCGCGCGGGTAGGGGGGACACGCCGGGCACATCGTGCGGCAGGTGGGACACGCAGGGCACATTGCGCGGGCGGGGAAGACACGCAGGGCACATCGTGTGGGCAGGGGGGACACACAGGGCACATCGCCTGGGCAGAGGGGGGCACGCAAGGCACATCGCACAGGCAGGGGGGGTCACGCAGGGCACATCGCACGGGCAGGGGGGACACACAGAGCACATCGCCAGTGCAGGGGGGACACGCAAGGCACATCGCCCGGGAAGGGGGGGACACACAGGGCACATTGCGCGGGCAGGGAGGGACAAGCAGGGCACATTGCCTGGGCAGGGGGGACATGCAAGGCACATCGCCCGGGCAGGGGGGACACGCAGGGCACATCACCCGGGCAGGGGGAACACGCAAGGCACATCGCCCGGGCAGGGGGGACACGCAGGGCACATTGCCTGGGCAGGGGGGACACGCAAGGCACATCATCTCGGCAGGGGGGACATGCAGGGCACATCGCGCAGGCACGGGGGGACACATAGGGCACATTGCCTGGGCAGGGGGGGACACTGGGCCCATCGCCCGGGCAGGGGGGACAAGCAGGGCATATCAACCGGGCAGAGGGGGACACACAAGGCACATCGCCTGGGCAGGGGGGGACACGCAGGGCACATCGCCCGGGCAGGGGGTACATGCAGGGCACATCACCTGGGCAGAGGGGGACACGCAGACACATCGCGCGGGCAGATGGGACACGCAGGGCACATCGCCCGGGCAGGGGGGGACACGCAGGGCACATCGCATGGGCAGGGGAAACATGCAGGGCACATCGTGCCGGTAGGGGGGGACACGCAGGGCACATCGCCCGGGCAGGGGGGGAAACGCAAGGCACATCGCCCAGGCAGGGGGGACACGCAGGGCACATCGCTCGGGCAGGGGGGATACGCAGGAAACATCGCGCGAGCAGGGAGGGACACACAGGGCACATCGCCTGGGCAGGGGGGCACACAAGGCACATCGCCCGGGCAGGGGGGGGACACACAGGGCACATCGATTAGGCAGTGGGGGGCACACAGGGCACATCACGCGGGCAGGGGGAGCACGCAGTCACATCGCCCGGGCAGGGGGGACACGCAAGGCACATCGCCCAGGCAGGGGGGGGCACGCAGGGCACATCACTCGGGCACGGGGGACACGCAGGCACATCGCCCGTGCAGGGGGGGACACGCAGGGCACATTGCGCAGACAGGGGGGACATGCAGGGCACATCACCCGGGCAGGGGGGACACACAGGGCACATCACGCGGGCAGGGGGACTTACAGGGCACATCGCGTGGGCAGGGGGGGAAACACAGGGCACATTGCCTGGGCAGGGGGGATACGCAGGGCACATCGCCCGGGCAGGGGGGGAGCACGCAGGCAAAATCGCCCGGGCAGGGGTGGACACGCAGGGCACATCGCCCGGACAGGGGGTGAGACGCAGGGAACATTGCGTGGGAAGAGGGGACACGCAGGCACATCGCGTGAGCAGAGGGTACACGCAGGGCACATCACCCGGGCAGGGGGGACACGCAGGGCACATTGCTCAGGCAAGGGGGACACGCAGGGCACATCGCGTGGGCAGGGGGGACACACAGGGAACATCGCGCGGGTAGGGGGGACACGCAGGGCACATCGTGCGGCAGGTGGGACACGCAGGGCACATTGCGCGGGCGGGGAAGACACACAGGGCACATCGCGTGGGCAGGGGGGACACACAGGGCACATCGCCTGGGCAGAGGGGGCACGCAAGGCACATCGCACAGGCAGGGGGGGTCACGCAGGGCACATCGCGCGGGCAGGGGGGACACGCAGAGCACATCGCCAGTGCAGAGGGGGACACGCAAGGCACATCGCCCGGGCAGGGGGGGACACACAGGGCACATTGCGCGGGCAGGGGGGGACAAGCAGGGCACATTGCCTGGGCAGGGGGGACATGCAAGGCACATCGCCCGGGCACGGGGGACCCGCAGGGCACATCGCCCGGGCAGGGGGGACACGCAGGGCACATCGCCCGGGCAGGGGGGGACACGCAGGGCACATCACCCGGGCAGGGGGGACACGCAAGGCACATCGCCCGGGCAGGGGGGACACGCTGGGCACATTGCCTGGGCAGGGGGGACACGCAAGGCACATCATCTCGGCAGGGGGGACATGCAGGGCACATCGCGCGGGCACGAGGGGACACATAGGGCACATTGCCTGGGCAGGGGGGACACTGGGCCCATCGCCCGGGCAGGGGGGACACGCAGGGCATATCAGCCGGGTAGAGGGGGACACACAAGGCACATCGCCTGGGCAGGGGGGGACACGCAGGGCACATCGCCCGGGCAGGGGGGGACATGCAGGGCACATCACCCGGGCAGGGAGGGACACGCAAGGCACATCGCCCGGGCAGGGGGGACACGCAGGGCACATTGCGTGGGCAGGGGGGACACGCAAGGCACATCGTGTGGCAGGGGGGACACGCAGGGCACATCGTGCGGGCAGGGGGGACAAGCAGGGCACATTGCACGGGCAGGGGGCACACAGGGCACATCGCTCGGGCAGGGGGGACTCGCAGGGCACATCGCGCGGGCAGGGGGGACACGCAGGGCACCTCGCCCGGGCAGGGGGGGACTTGCAGGTCACATCACGTGTGCAGGGGGGGACACGCAGGGCATATCACCCGGGCAGAGGGGGACACACAAGGCACATCGCCCGGGCAGGGGGGGACACGCAGGGCACATCGCCCGAGCAGGGGGGACACGCAAGGCACATCGCCCGGGCAGGGGGGGACACGCAGAGCACATTGCCTGGGCAGGGGGGACACGCAAGGCACATCGCGCAGGCACGGGGGGACACGCAGGGCACATTGCCTGGGCAGGGTGGACACGCAGGGCACATTGCCTGGGCAGGAGGGACACACAGGCACATTGCTCGAGCAGGGGGGACACGCAGGGCACATCGATTGGGCAGGGTGGACACGCAGGGCACATTGCTCGAGCAGGGGGGACACGCAGGGCACATCGCCCGGGCAGGGGGGGCACGCAGGGCACATCACGTGGGCAGGGGGAGCACGCAGGGCACATCGCGCGGGCAGGGGGGCACGCAGGGCACATCGCCCGGGCAGGGAGGACACGCTGGCCACATCGCCCGGGCAGGGGGGGGACATGCAGGGCATATAGCGTGGGCAAGGGGGACACGCGTGGCACATCGCACGGGCAGGGGGTACACGCAGGGAATATCGAGCGGGCAGGGGGGATATGCAGGGCACATCGCACGGGCAGGGGGGACACTCAGGGCACATCGCGTGGGCAGGGGAGACATGCAGGCCACATCACGCGGGCAGGGGGGACATGCAGGGCACATCGCACGGGCAGGGGGGACATGCAGGGCACATCGTGTAGGCAGGGGAGACACGCAGGGCACATTGCCCGGGCAGGGGGACACGCAAGGCACATCGCGCAGTCGGGGGGGACACGCAGGGCACATGGCCCTGGCAGGGGGGACACGCAGGGCACATCGCGTGGGCAGTGGGGGACATGCAGGGCACATCGTGTGGGCAGGGGGGACACGCAGGGCACATCGTGTGGGCAGGGGGGGACACGCACGCCACATCACGTGGGCAGGGGGGGACACGCAGGGCACATCGCGTGGCAGGGGGGACACGCAGGGCACATCGCACGGGCAGGGGGAAACACGCAGGGCACATCGCGCGGGCAGGGGGAACACGCAGACACATCGCGCGGGCAGATGGGACACGCAGGGCACATCGCCCGGGCAAGGGGGACACGCAGGGCACATCTCCCTGGCAGGAGGGGACACGCAGGGCACATTGCTCAGGCAGGGGGGGACACGCAGGGCACATCGCGTGGGCAGGGGAAACATGCAGGGCACATCGTGCGGGTAGGTGGGGACACGCAGGGCACATCGCCCGGGCAGGGGGGGACACGCAAGGCACATCGCCCAGGCAGGGGGGACACGCAGGGCACATCGCTCGGGCAGGGGGGACACGCAGGGAACATCGTGCGGGCAGGGAGGGACACACAGGGCACATCGCCTGGGCAGGGGGGCACACAAGGCACATCGCCCGGGCAGGGGGGACACACAGGGCACATCGATTAGGCAGTGGGGGGCACACAGGGCACATCACGCGGGCAGGGGGAGCATGCAGTCACATCGCCCGGGCAGGGGGGGACACGCAGGGCACATCACTCGGGCAGGGGGGGACACGCAGGGCACATCACTCGGGCAGGGGGGACACGCAGGCACATCGCCCAGGCAGGGGGGGACACGCAGGGCACATCACTCGGGCAGGGGGGACACGCAGGCACATCGCCCGTGCAGGGGGGACACGCAGGGCACATTGCGCAGACAGGGGGGACATGCAGGGCACATCACCCGGGCAGGGGGGGACACACAGGGCACATCACGCGGGCAGGGGGACTTACAGGGCACATCGCGTGGGCAGGGGGGAAACACAGGGCACATTGCCTGGGCAGGGGGGACACGCAGGGCACATCGCCCGGGCAGGGGGGGGCACGCAAGGAAAATCGACCGGGCAGGGGTGGACACGCAGGGCACATCGCCCGGACAGGGGGTGAGACGCAGGGAACATTGCGTGGGAAGAGGGGACACGCAGGCACATCGCGTGAGCAGAGGGGACACGCAGGGCACATCACCCGGGCAGGGGGGACACGCAGGGCACATCGCTCAGGCAAGGAGGACACGCAGGGCACATCGCGTGGGCAGGGGGACACACAGGGAACATCGCGCGGGTAGGGGGGACACGCAGGGCACATCGTGCGGCAGGTGGGACACGCAGGGCACATTGCGCGGGCGGGGAAGACACGCAGGGCACATCACTCGGGCACGGGGGACACGCAGGCACATCGCCCAGGCAGGGGGGGACACGCAGGGCACATCACTCGGGCAGGGGGGACACGCAGGCACATCGCCCGTGCAGGGGGGGACACGCAGGGCACATTGCGCAGACAGGGGGGACATGCAGGGCACATCACCCGGGCAGGGGGGGACACACAGGGCACATCACGCGGGCAGGGGGACTTACAGGGAACATCGCGCGGGCAGGGAGGGACACACAGGGCACATCGCCTGGGCAGGGGGGCACACAAGGCACATCGCCCGGGCAGGGGGGGACACACAGGGCACATCGATTAGGCAGTGGGGGGCACACAGGGCACATCACGTGGGCAAGGGGAGCACGCAGGCACATCGCCCGGGCAGGGGGGGACACGCAAGGCACATCGCCCAGGCAGGGGGGGACACGCAGGGCACATCACTCGGGCAGGGGGGACACACAGGCACATCGCCCGTGCAGGGGGGAACACGCAGGGCACATTGCGCAGACAGGGGGGACATGCAGGGCACATCACCCGGGCAGGGGGGGACACACAGGGCACATCACGCGGGCAGGGGGACTTACAGGGGACATCGCGTGGGCAGGGGGGGAAACACAGGGCACATTGCCTGGGCAGGGGGGACACGCAGGGCACATCGCCCGGGCAGGGGGGGGCACGCAGGGAAAATCGCCCGGGCAGGGGTGGACACGCAGGGCACATCGCCCGGACAGGGGGTGAGACGCAGGGAACATTGCGTGGGAAGAGGGGACACGCAGGCACATCGCGTGAGCAGAGGGGACACGCAGGGCACATCACCCGGGCAGGGGGGACACGCAGGGCACATCGCTCAGGCAAGGGGGACACGCAGGGCACATCGCGTGGGCAGGGGGGACACACAGGGAACATCGCGCGGGTAGGGGGGACACGCAGGGCACATCGTGCGGCAGGTGGGACACGCAGGGCACATTACGCGGGCGGGGAAGACACGCAGAGCACATCGCGTGGGCAGGGGGGACACACAGGGCACATCGCCTGGGCAGAGGGGGCACACAAGGCACATCGCACAGGCAGGGGGGGTCACGCAGGGCACATCGCGCGGGCAGGGGGGAAACGCAGAGCACATCGCCAGTGCAGGGGGGACACGCAAGGCACATCGCCCGGGCAGGGGGGGACACACAGGGCACATTGCGCGGGCAGGGGGGGACAAGCAGGGCACATTGCCTGGGCAGGGGGGACATGCAAGGCACATCGCCCGGGCACGGGGGACACGCAGGGCACATCGCGCGGGCAGGGGGGACACGCAGGGCACATCACGCGGGCAGGGGGGCACACAGGGCACATCGCTCGGGCAGGGGGGACTCGCAGGGCACATCGCGCGGGCAGGGGGGACTCGCAGGGCACATCGCCCGGGCAGGGGGGACACGCAGGGCACATCGCCCGGGCAGGGGGGGACACGCAGGGCACATCGCCCGGGCAGGGGGGACACGCAGGGCATATCACCTGGGCAGGGGGGACACGCAGGGCACATCGCCCGGGCAGGGGGGACACGCAAGGCACATCGCCCGGGCAGGGGGGACACGCAGGGCACATTGCCTGGGCAGGGGGGACACGCAAGGCACATCTTCTCGGCAGGGGGGACATGCAGGGCACATCGCGCGGGCACGGGGGGACACATAGGGCACATTGCCTGGGCAGGGGGGGACACTGGGCCCATCGCCCGGGCAGGGGGGACATGGAGGGCATATCACCCGGGCAGAGGGGGACACACAAGGCACATCGCCTGGGCAGGGGGGGACACGCAGGGCACATCGCCCGGGCAGGGGGGGACGTGCAGGGCACATCACCCGGGCAGGGGGGGGACACGCAAGGCACATCGCCCGGGCAGGGGGGGACACGCAGGGCACATTGCCTGGGCAGGGGGGACACGCAAGGCACATCACCCCGGCAGGGGGGACACGCAGGGCACATCGCGCGGGCACGAGGGGACACACAGGGCACATCGCCCGGGCAGGGGGGCACGCAGGGCACATCGCTCGGGCAGGGGAGACACGCAGGGCACATCACGCGGGCAGGGAGGGACACACAGGGCACATCGCCTGGGCAGGGGGGCACACAAGGCACATCGCCCGGGCAGGGGGGGACACACAGGGCACATGGCTCGGGCAGGGGGGACTCGCAGGGCACATCGCGTGGGCAGGGGGGATACGCAGGGCACCTCTCGGGCAGGGGGGTCTTGCAGGTCACATCGCGCGGGCAGGGGGGACACGCAGGGCATATTGCACGGGCAGAGGGGGACACACAAGGCACATCACCTGGGGAGGGGGGGACACGCAGGGCACATCACCCGGGCAGGGGGGACACGCAGGGCACATCACCCGGGCAGGGGGGGACACGCAAGGCACATTGCCCGGGCAGGGGGGGACACGCAGGGCACATTGCCTGGGCAGGGGGGGCACGCAAGGCACATCGCCAATTGCAGGGGGGACACGCAGGGCACATCACGCGGGCACGGGAGGACACGCAGGGCACATCGCCCGGGCAGGGGGGGACACAGGGCACATCGCCCGGGCAGGGGGGACACACAGGCACATCACCCGGGCAGGGGGCACGCAGGGCACATAGCTTGGGCAGGGGGGACACGCAGGGCACATCGCGCGGGCAGGGAGGGACACACAGGGCACATCGCCTGGGCAGGGGGGCACACAAGGCACATCGCCCGGGCAGGGGGGACACACAGGGCACATCGATTGGGCAGGGGGGACACGCAGGGCACATTGCTCGAGCAGGGGGGACACGCAGGGCACATCGCCCGGGCAGGGGGGGCACGCAGGGCACATCACGCAGGCAGGGGGAGCACGCAGGGCACATCACGCGGGCAGGGGGCATGCAGGGCACATCGCTCAGGCAGGGGGACACGCAGGGCACATCGCGTGGGCAGCGGGGGACACGCAGGGACATCGCCCGGGCAGGGGGGACACGCCGGGAACATTGCCTGGGCAGGGGGGGACATGCAAGGCACATCGCCCAGGCAGGGGGACACGCAGGGCACATCGCCCGGGCAGGGGGGACAGGCAGGGCACATCACGCGTGCAGGGGGGGCACACAGGGCACATCGCTCGGGCAGGGGGGACTCGCAGGGCACATCGCGCGGGCAGGGGGGACACGCAGGGCATCTCGCCCGGGCAGGGGGGGACTTGCAGGTCACATCGCGTGGGCAAGGGGGACATGCAGGGCATATCACCCGGGCAGAGGGGGACACACAAGGCACATCGCCTGGGCAGGGGGGGACACGCAGGGCACATCGCCCGAGTAGGGGGGGACATGCAGGGCATATCACCCGGGCAGGGAGGGACACGCAAGGCACATCGCTCGGGCAGTGGGGGACACGCAGGGCACATTGCCTGGGCAGGGGGGACACGCAAGGCACATCACCCCGGCAGGGGAGACACACAGGGCACATCGCGTGGGCACGGGGGGACACGCAGGGCATATCACCCGGGCAGGGGGGGACACAAGGTACATTGCCCGGGCAGGGGGGACACACAGGCACATCACCCGGGCAGGGAGCACGCAGGGCACATCGCTCGGGCAGGGGGGACACGCAGGGCACATCGCGCGGGCAGGGAGGGACACACAGGGCACATCGCCTGGGCAGGGGGCACACAAGGCACATCACCCGGGCAGGGGGGACACACAGGGCACATCGATTGGGCAGGGGGGACACGCAGGGCACATTGCTCGAGCAGGGGGGACACGCAGGGCACATCGCCCGGGCAGGGGGGGCACGCAGGGCACATCACGCGGCAAGAGGGAGCACGCAGGACACATCACGCGGGCAGGGGGGGCACGCAGGGCACATCGCTTAGGCAGGGGTACACGCAGGGCACATTGCCCGGGCAGGGGGGACACGCAGGCCACATCGCCGGGGCAGGGGGGGACACGCAGGGCACATCACGTGGGCAGGGGGGACACGCAGGGCACATTGCGCGGGCAGGGGGGGACACGCAGGGCACATCGCACGGGCAGGGGGTACACGCAGGGCACATTGCGCAGGCAGGGGGATATGCAGGGCACATCGCGCGGGCAGGGGGGACACTCAGGGCACATCGCGTGGCAGGGGGGACACGCAGGGCACATCGTGCGGGCAGGGGGGACAAGCAGGGCACATCGCACGGGCAGGGGGCACACAGGGCACATCGCTCGGGCAGGGGGGACTCGCAGGGCACATCGCGCGGGCAGGGGGGACACGCAGGGCACCTCGCCCGGGCAGGGGGGGACTTGCAGGTCACATCACGTGTGCAGGGGGGGACACGCAGGGCATATCGCCCGGGCAGAGGGGGACACACAAGGCACATCGCCCGGGCAGGGGGGGACACGCTGGGCACATCGCCCGGGCAGGGGGGACACGCAAGGCACATCGCCCGGGCAGGGGGGAACACGCAGAGCACATTGCCTGGGCAGGGGGGACACGCAAGGCACATCGCGCGGGCACGGGGGGACACGCAGGGCACATTGCCTGGGCAGGGTGGACACGCAGGGCACATTGCCTGGGCAGGGGGGACACACAGGCACATTGCTCGAGCAGGGGGGACACGCAGGGCACATCGATTGGGCAGGGTGGACACGCAGGGCACATTGCTCGAGCAGGGGGGACACGCAGGGCACATCGCCCGGGCAGGGGGGGCACGCAGGGCACATCACGTGGACAGGGGGAGCACGCAGGGCACATCGCGCGGGCAGGGGGGGCACGCAGTGCACATCGCTCAGCCAGGGGGACGCGCAGGGCAAATCGCACGGGCAGCGGGGGACACGCAGGGCACATCGCCCGGGCAGGGAGGACACGCTGGCCACATCGCCCGGGCAGGGGGGGGACAAGCAGGGCATATAGCGTGGGCAAGGGGGGACACGTGGGGCACATCGCACGGGCAGGGGGTACACGCAGGGAACATCGAGCGGGCAGGGGGGATATGCAGGGCACATCGCACGGGCAGGGGGGACACTCAGGGCACATCGCGTGGGCAGGGGAGACATGCAGGCCACATCACGCGGGCAGGGGGGACATGCAGGGCACATCGCACGGGCAGGGGGGACATGCAGGGCACATCGTGTAGGCAGGGCAGACACGCAGGGCACATTGCCCGGGCAGGGGGACACGCAAGGCACATCGCGCAGTCGGGGGGGACACGCAGGGCACATCGCCCTGGCAGGGGGGACACGCAGGGCACATCGCGCGGGCAGTGGGGGACATGCAGGGCACATCGTGTGGGCAGGGGGGACACGCAGGGCACATCGTGTGGGCAGGGGGGACACGCACGCCACATCACGCGGGCGGGGGGGGACACGCAGGGCACATCGCGTGGCAGGGGGGACACGCAGGGCACATCGCACGGGCAGGGGGAAACACGCAGGGCACATCGCGTGGGCAGGGGGGACACGCAGACACATCGCGCGGGCAGATGGGACACGCAGGGCACATCGCCCGGGCAGGGGGGACACGCAGGGCACAACTCCCTGGCAGGAGGGGACACGCAGGGCACATTGCTCAGGCAGGGGGGGACACGCAGGGCACATCGCGTGGGCAGGGGAAACATGCAGGGCACATCGTGCGGGTAGGGGGGGGACACGCAGGGCACATTGCCCGGGCAGGGGGGGACACGCAAGGCACATCGCCCAGGCAGGGGGGACACGCAGGGCACATCGCTCGGACAGGGGGGACACGCAGGGAACATCGCGCGGGCAGGGAGGGACACACAGGGCACATCGCCTGGGCAGGGGGGCACACAGGGCACATCGCCCGGGCAGGGGGGGACACACAGGGCACATCGATTAGGCAGTGGGGGGCACACAGGGCACATCACGCGGGCAGGGGGAGCACGCAGTCACATCGCCCGGGCAGGGGGGGGACACGCAAGGCACATCGCCCAGGCAGGGGGGGACACGCAGGGCACATCACTCGGGCAGGGGGGACACGCAGGCACATCGCCCGTGCAGGGGGGGACACGCAGGGCACATTGCGCAGACAGGGGGGACATGCAGGGAACATCACCCGGGCAGGGGGGGACACACAGGGCACATCACGCGGGCAGGGGGACTTACAGGGCACATCGCGTGGGCAGGGGGGGAAACACAGGGCACATTGCCTGGGCAGGGGGGACACGCAGGGCACATCGCCCGGGCAGGGGGGGCACGCAGGGAAAATCGCCCGGGCAGGGGTGGACACGCAGGGCACATCGCCCGGACAGGGGGTGAGACGCAGGGAACATTGCGTGGGAAGAGGGGACACGCAGGCACATCGCGTGAGCAGAGGGGACACGCAGGGCACATCACCCGGGCAGGGGGGACACGCAGGGCACATCGCTCAGGCAAGGGGGACACGCAGGGCACATCGCGTGAGCAGGGGGGACACACAGGGAACATCGCGCGGGTAGGGGGGACACGCAGGGCACATCGTGCGGCAGGTGGGACACGCAGGGCACATTGCGCGGGCGGGGAAGACACGCAGGGCACATCGCGTGGGCAGGGGGGACACACAGGGCACATCGCCTGGGCAGAGGGGGCACGCAAGGCACATCGCACAGGCAGGGGGGGTCACGCAGGGCACATCGCACGGGCAGGGGGGACACGCAGAGCACATCGCCAGTGCAGGGGGGACACGCAAGGCACATCGCCCGGGCAGGGGGGGACACACAGGGCACATTGCGCGGGCAGGGAGGGACAAGCAGGGCACATTGCCTGGGCAGGGGGGACATGCAGGGCACATCGCCCGGGCACGGGGGACACGCAGGGCACATCGTGCGGGCAGGGAGGACACGCAGGGCACATCACGCGGGCAGCGGGGCACACAGGGCACATCGCTCGGGCAGGGGGGACTCGCAGGGCACATCGCGCGGGCAGGGGGGACTCGCAGGGCACATCGCCCGGGTAGGGGGGGACACGCAGGGCACATCGCCCGGGCAGGGGGGACACGCAGGGCACATCACCCGGGCAGGGGGGACACGCAAGGCACATCGCCCGGGCAGGGGGGACACGCAGGGCACATTGCCTGGGCAGGGGGGACACGCAAGGCACATCATCTCGGCAGGGAGGACACGCAGGGCACATCACGCGGGCAGCGGGGCACACAGGGCACATCGCTCGGGCAGGGGGGACTCGCAGGGCACATCGCGCGGGCAGGGGGGACTCGCAGGGCACATCGCCCGGGTAGGGGGGGACACGCAGGGCACATCGCCCGGGCAGGGGGGACACGCAGGGCACATCACCCGGGCAGGGGGGAGCACGCAGTCACATCGCCCGGGCAGGGGGGGACACGCAAGGCACATCGCCCAGGCAGGGGGGGACACGCATGGCACATCACTCGGGCAGGGGGGACACGCAGGCACATCGCCCGTGCAGGGGGGGGACAGGCAGGGCACATTGCGGAGACAGGGGGGACATGCAGGGCACATCACCCGGGCAGGGGGGGACACACAGGGCACATCACGCGGGCAGGGGGACTTACAGGGCACATCGCGTGGGCAGGGGGGGAAACACAGGGCACATTGCCTGGGCAGGGGGGACACGCAGGGCACATCGCCCGGGCAGGGGGGGGCACGCATGGAAAATCGCCCGGGCAGGGGTGGACACGCAAGGCACATCACCCGGACAGGGGGTGAGACGCAGGGAACATCGTGCAGGCAGGGGGGACACGCAGGGCACAACGCCTGGGCAGGGGGGGACACGCAGGGCACATCGCACGGGTAGGGGGGACACGCAGGGCACATCACGCGGGCAAGGGGGGACACGCAGGGCACATGACGTGGGCAGGGGGACACGCAGGGCACATCATGCGGGCAGGGGGGACACGCAGGGCACATCGCGCGGCAGGGGAGACACGCAGGGCACATCGCGCGGGCAGGGGGGAAATGCAGGGCACATCGCGTGGGAAGAGGGGACACGCAGGCACATCGCGTGAGCAGAGGGGACACGCAGGGCACATCACCCGGGCAGGGGGGACACGCAGGGCACATCGCTCAGGCAAGGGGGACACGCAGGGCACATCGCCCGGGCAGGGGGGACACACAGGGAACATCGCGCGGATAGGGGGGACACGCAGGGCACATCGTGCGGCAGTTGGGACACGCAGGGCACATTGCGCGGGCGGGGAAGACACGCAGGGCACATCGCGTGGGCAGGGGGGACACACAGGGCACATCGCCTGGGCAGGGGGGACATGCAAGGCACATCGCCCGGGCACGGGGGACACGCAGGGCACATCGCGCGGGCAGGGGGGACACGCAGGGCACATCACGCGGGCAGGGGGGCACACAGGGCACATCGCTTGGGCAGGGGGGACTCGCAGGGCACATCGCGCGGGCATGGGGGACTCTCAGGGCACATCGACCGGGCAGGGGGGGACACGCAGGGCACATCGCCCGGGCAGGGGGGGACACGCAAGGCACATCGCACGGGCAGGGGGGACACGCAAGGCACATCGCCCGGGCAGGGGGGACACGCAGGGCACATTGCCTGGGCAGGGGGGACACGCAAGGCACATCATCCCGGCAGGGGGAACATGCAGGGCACATCGCGCGGGCACGGGGGGACACATAGGGCACATCACTCGGGCAGGGGGGGACACTGGGCCCATCGCCCGGGCAGGGGGGACACGCAGGGCATATCACCCGGGCAGAGGGGGACACACAAGGCACATCGCCTGGGCAGGGGGGGACACGCAGGGCACATCGCCCGGGCAGGGGGGGCATGCAGGGCACATCACCCAGGCAGGGGGGGACACGCAAGGCACATCGCTCGGGCAGTGGGGGACACGCAGGGCACATTGCCTGGGCAGGGGAGACACGCAAGGCACATCGCCCCGGCAGGGGAGACACGCAGGGCACATCGCGTGGGCACGGGGGGACACGCAGGGCATATCACCCGGGCAGGGGGGACACAAGGTACATTTCCCGGGCAGGGGGGACACGCAGGCACATCACCCGGGCAGGGGGCACGCAGGGCACATCGCTCGGGCAGGGAGGACACGCAGGGCACATCGCGCGGGTAGGGAGAGACACACAGGGCACATCGCCTGGGCAGGGGGCACACAAGGCACATCACCCGGGCAGGGGGGACACACAGGGCACATCGATTGGGCAGGGGGGACATGCAGGGCACATCGCCTGGGCAGGGGGGGCACGCAGGGCACATCACGCGGCAAGGGGGAGCACGCAGGGCACATCACGCGGGCAGGGGGGCACGCAGGGCACATCGCTTAGGCAGGGGGACACGCAGGGCACATCGCCCGGGCAGGGGGGACACGCAGGCCACATCGCCGGGGCAGGGGGGACACGCAGGGCACATCACGCGGGCAGGGGGGACACGCAGGGCACATTGCGTGGGCAGGGGGGGACATGCAGGGCACATCGCACGGGCAGGGGGAACACGCAGGGCGCATTGCGCAGGCAGGGGGATATGCAGGGCACATCGCGCGGGCAGGGGGGACACTCAGGGCACATTGCGTGGCAGGGGGGACACGCAGGGCACATCGTGCGGGCAGGGGGGACAAGCAGGGCACATCGCACGGGCAGGGGGGCACACAGGGCACATCGCTCGGGCAGGGGGGACTCGCAGGGCACATCGCGCGGGCAGGGGGATACGCAGGGCACCTCGCCCGGGCAGGGGGGACTTGCAGGTCACATCGCGTGGGCAGGGGGGGACACGCAGGGCATATCACCCGGGCATAGGGGGACACACAAGGCACTTCGCCCGGGCAGGGGGGGACACGCAGGGCACATCGCCCGGGCAGGGGGGACACGCAAGGCACATCGCCCGGGCAGGTGGGGACTCGCAGAGCACATTGCCTGGGCAAGGGGGACACGCAAGGCACATCGCGCGGGCACGGGGGGACACGCAGGGCACATTGCCTGGGCAGGGTGGACACGCAGGGCACATTGCCTGGGCAGGGGGGACACACAGGCACATTGCTCGAGCAGGGGGGACACGCAGGGCACATCGATTGGGCAGGGTGGACACGCAGGGCACATTGCTCGAGCAGGGGGGACACGCAGGGCACATCGCCCGGGCAGGGGGGGGCACGCAGGGCACATCACGCGGGCAGGGGGAGCACGCAGGGCACATCGCGCGGGCAGGGGAGGCACGCAGTGCACATCGCTCAGGCAGGGGGAAGCGCAGGGCACATCGCACGGGCAGCGGGGGACACGCAGGGCACATCGCCCGGGCAGGGAGGACACGCTGGCCACATCGCCCGGGCCAGGGGGGGACATGCAGGGCATATAGCGTGGGCAAGGGGGGACACGTGGGGCACATCGCACGGGCAGGGGGTACACGCAGGGAACATCGCGCGGGCAGGGGGGATATGCAGGGCACATCGCACGGGCAGGGGGGACACTCAGGGCACATCGCCTGGGCAGGGGAGACATGCAGGCCACATCACGCGGGCATGGGGGACATGCAGGGCACATCGCATGGGTAGGGAGGACATGCAGGGCACATCGTGTAGGCAGGGGGGACACGCAGGGCACATTGCCCAGGCAGGGGGACACGCAAGGCACATCGCGCAGTCGGGGGGGACACGCAGGGCACATCGCCCTGGCAGGGGGGACACGCAGGGCACATCGCGCGGGCAGTGGGGGACATGCAGGGCACATCGTGTGGGCAGGGGGGACACGCAGTGCACATCGTGTGGGCAGGGGGGGACACGCAAGCCACATCACGCGGGCAGGGGGGGACACGCAGGGCACATCGCGTGGCAGGGGGGACACGCAGGGCACATCGCACGGGCAGGGGGAAACACGCAGGGCACAGGCGATGTGCCTTGTGTGTCCCCCCTTGCCCAGGCGATGTGCCCGGTGTGTCCCCCCTGACCGGGTGATGTGCCTCGCGTGTCCCCCCTGCCTGGGCGATGTGCCCTGCGTGTCCCCCTGCCCAAGCGATGTGCCTTGCGTGACCCCCTGCCCACGTGATGTGCCCTGCGTGTCCCCCCCTGACTGGGTGATGTGCATCGCGTGTCCCCCCCTGACCGGCAGATGTGCCCTGTGTGTCCCCCCCTGCCCGGGCGATGTGCCCGGTATGTCCCCCCTGCCCAGGCGATGTGCCCTGCGTGCCCCCCCTGCACATGCGATGTGCCCTACGTGTCCCCCCCTGCACATGCGATGTGCCCTGCGTGTCCCCCCCTGACCGGGCGATGTGCCCTGCGTGTCCCCACCTGCCCATTTGATGTGCCCTGCGTGTCCCCACCTGCCCATTCGATGTGCCCTGCGTGTCCATCCCTGACCGGGTGATGAGCATTGCGTGTCCCCCCCGCCCGGGTAATGTGCCCTGCATGTCCCCCCTGCCCGGGCAATGTGCCTTGCATGTCCCCCACTGCCCAGGCGATGTGCCTGGTGTGTCCCCCCCTGCCCATGCGATGTGCCCTGCGTGTCACCCCTGACCAGGCGATGTGCCTTGCGTGTCCCCCCTGCCCAGGCGATGTGCCCGGTGTGTCCCCCCTGCCCAGGCAATGTGCCCTGCGTATCCCCCCTGCTTTGGGTGATGTGACCTGCATGCCCCCCTGCCCGGGCGATGTGCCTTGCATGTTCCCCCTGCACAGGCGATGTGCCTGGCGTGTCCCCCCTGCCCAGGCGATGTGCCCTGCGTGTCCCCCCTGCCCATGCGATGTGCCCTCCGTGTCCCCCCCTGACCAGGCGATGTGCCTTGCGTGTCCCCCCTGCCCAAGCAATGTGGCCTGCGAGCCCCCCCTGCACACGCAATGTACCCTGCGTATCCCCCCTGCCTTGGGTGATGTGACCTGCATGCCCCCATGCCCGGGCGATGTGCCTTGCATGTCCCCCCTGCACAGGCGATGTGCCTTGCGTGTCCCCCCTGCCCAGGCGATGTGCCTTGCGTGTCCCCCCCTGCCCGGGTGATGTGTCCTGCATGTCCCCCCTGCCCGGGCAATGTGCCTTGCATGTCCCCCCCTGCCTAGGCGATGTGCCCGGTGTGTCCCCCCTGCCCAAGCAATGTGCCCTGCATGTCCCCCTGCCCATGCGATGTGCCCTCCGTGTCCCCCCCTGCCCGGGTGATGTTCCCTGCATGTCCCCCCTGCCTGGGCAATGTGCCTTGCATGTCCCCCTTTGCCAAGGCGATGTGCCCGGTGTGTCCCCCCTGCCCAGGCAATGTGCCCTCCGTGTCCCCCCTGCCTGAGCGATGTGCCCATGCATGTCCCCCCTGCCAGGCGATGTGCCTTGCGTGTCCCCCCTTGCCCAGGATATGTGCCCGGTGTGTCCCCCCCCTGCCCAGGTGATGTGCCCTGCGTGTCCCCCCCTGACCAGGCGATGTGCCTTGCGTGTCCCCCCTGCCCACGTGATGTGCCCTGCGTGTTCCCCCCTGACCGGGTGATGTGCCTCGCGTGTCCCCCCCTGACCAGGTGATGTGCCTTGTGTGTCCCATCTACCCATGCAATGTGCCTTGCGTGCCCCCCCCTGCCCAGGTGATGTGCCCTGCGTGTCCCCCCCTGCCCATGCGATGTGCCCTGCGTGTCCCCCCCTGACCAGGCGATGTGCCTTACGTGTCCCCCCTGCCCACGTGATGTGCCCTGCGTGTGTCCCCCTGACCGGGTGATGTGCCTCGCGTGTCCCCCCTGACCGGGTGATGTGCCTTGTGTGTCCCCCCTGCCCATGCAATGTGCCTTGCGTGTCCCCCCCTGCCCAGGTGATGTGCCCTGCGTGTCCCCCCTGCCCATGCGATGTGCCCTGCGTGTCCCCCCCTGACCAGGCGATGTGCCTTGTGTGTCCCCCCCTGCCCGGGCGATGTGCCCTGCGTGTCCCCCCTGCCCGTGCAATGTGCCTTGCGTGTCCCCCCTGCCCACGTGATGTGCCCTCCGTGTCCCCCCTGACCGGGGGATGTGCCTTGTGTGTCCCCCCTGCCCGGGCAATGTGCCTTGCATGTCCCCCCCTGCCCAGGCGATGTGCCCGGTGTGTCCCCCCGTGCCCGGGCAATGTGCCCTGCGTGTCCCCCCTGCCCATGCGATGTGCCCTCCGTGTCCCCCCCCCTGACCGGGTGATGTGCCCTGCATGTCCCCCCTGCCTGGGCAATGTGTTTTGCATGTCCCCCTTGCCCAGGCGATGTGCCCGGTGTGTCCCCCCCTGCCCAGGTGATGTGCCCTGCATGTCCCCCCTGCCCATGCGATGTGCCCTGCGTGTCCCCCCCTGACCAGGCGATGTGCCTTGTGTGTCCCCCCCTGCCCGGGCAATGTGCCCTGCCTGTCCCCCCTGCCCATGCAATGTGCCTTGCGTGTCCCCCCCTGCCCAGGCGATGTGCCCGGTGTGTCCCCCCTGCCCAGGCGATGTGCCCTGCGTGTCCCCCCCTGCACATGCGATGTGCCCTGCGTGTCCCCCCTGACCGGGCGATGTGCCCTGCGTGTCCCCACCTGCCCATTCGATGTGCCCTGCGTGTCCATCCCTGACCGGGTGATGTGTATTGCGTGTCCCCCCTGCCCGGGTGATGTGCCCTGCATATACCCCCTGCCCGGGCGATGTGCCTTGCATGTCCCCTCTGCACAGGCGATGTGCCCTGCGTGTCCCCCCCTGACCAGGCGATGTGCCTTGTGTGTCCCCCCCTGCCCGGGCAATGTGCCCTGCCTGTCCCCCCTGCCCATGCAATGTGCCTTGCGTGTCCCCCCCTGCCCAGGCGATGTGCCCGGTGTGTCCCCCCTGCCCAGGCGATGTGCCCTGCGTGTCCCCCCCTGCACATGCGATGTGCCCTGCGTGTCCCCCCTGACCGGGCGATGTGCCCTGTGTGTCCCCACCTGCCCATTCGATGTGCCCTGCGTGTCCATCCCTGACCGGGTGATGTGTATTGCGTGTCCCCCCCTGCCCGGGTGATGTGCCTTGCGTGTCCCCCCCTGCCCGGGTGATGTGTCCTGCATGTCCCCCCTGCCCGGGCAATGTGCCTTGCATGTCCCCCCTGCCCAGGCGATGTGCCCGGTGTGTCCCCCCCTGCCCAGGCAATGTGCCCTGCATGTCCCCCCTGCCCATGCGATGTGCCCTTCGTGTCCCCCCCTGCCCGGGTGATGTTTCCTGCATGTCCCCCCTGCATGGGCAATGTGCCTTGCATGTCCCCCCCTGCCAAGGCGATGTGCCCGGTGTGTCCCCCCTGCCCAGGCAATGTGCCCTGCGTGTCCCGCCTGCCCATGCGATGTGCCCTCCGTGTCCCCCCTGCCAGGCGATGTGCCTGGTGTGTACCCCCCTGCCCAGGTGATGTGCCCTGCGTGTCCCCCCCTGCCCATGCGATGTGCCCTGCGTGTCCCCCCCTGCCCATGCGATGTGCCCTGCGTGTGTCCCCCTGACCAGGCGATGTGCCTTGTGTGTCCCCCCTGCCCATGCAATGTGCCCTGCGTGTCCCCCCCTGCCCAGGTGATGTGCCCTGCGTGTCCCCCCCTGCCCATGCGATGTGCCCTGCGTGTCCCCCCCTGACCAGGCGATGTGCCTTGTGTGTCCCCCCTGCCCATGCAATGTGCCCTGCGTGTCCCCCCCTGCCCAGGTGATGTGCCCTGCATGTCCCCCCCTGCCCAGGCAATGTGCCCTGCGTTTCCCCCCTGCCCATGCGATGTGCCCTCCGTGTCCCCCCTGCCCGGGCGATGTGCCCATGCATGTCCCCCCTGCCCAGGCGATGTGCCTTGTGTGTCCCCCCTTGCCCAGGCGATGTGCCCGGTGTGTCCCCCCTGACCGGGTGATGTGCCTCGCGTGTCCCCCCCTGCCCGGGCGATGTGCCCATGCATGTCCCCCCTGCCCAGGCGATGTGCCCTGCGTGTCCCCCCTGCACATGTGTTGTGCCCTACATGTCCCCCCTGACCGGGCGATGTGCCTTGCATGTCCCCCCCTGCCCAGGCGATGTGCCCGGTGTGTCCCCCCCTGCCCAGGCAATGTGCCCTGCGTGTCCCCCCTGCCCATGCAATGTGCCCTCCGTGTCCCCCCCTGACCAGGCGATGTGCCCTGCGTGTCCCCCCTGACCGGGTGATGTGCCTCGCGTGTCCCCCCTGACCGAGTGATGTGCCTTGTGTGTCCCCCCTGCCCGGGCGATGTGCCCTGCGTGTCCCCCCTGACCGGGCGATGTGCCCTGCGTGTCCCCCTGCCCACGCGATGTGCATTGCGTGTCCCCCCTGCCCATGCGATGTGCCCTGCGTGTCCCCCCCTGACCAGGTGATGTGCCTTGCGTGTCCCCCCTGCCCACGTGATGTGCCCTGCGTGTCTCCCCCTGACTGGGTGATGTGCATCGCGTGTCCCCCCTGACCGGGAGATGTGCCTTGTGTGTCCCCCCCTGCCCGGGCGATGTGCCCGGTGTGTCCCCCCTGCCCAGGCGATGTGCCCTGCGTGCCCCCCCTGC
This sequence comes from Ranitomeya imitator, assembly GCF_032444005.1. NCBI lineage: Eukaryota > Metazoa > Chordata > Amphibia > Anura > Dendrobatidae > Ranitomeya > Ranitomeya imitator. The sequence goes on from NC_091282.1 coordinate 449,095,618, forward strand.
ACATGCGATGTGCCCTACGTGTCCCCCCTGCACATGCGATGTGCCCTACGTGTCCCCCCTGATTGGGCGATGTGTCTTGCATGTCCCCCCCTGCCCACGCGATGTGCCCTGCGTGTCCCCCCCTGACCGGGCGATGTGCCCTGCGTGTCCCCACCTGCCCATTTGATGTGCCCTGCGTGTCCCCACCTGCCCATTCGATGTGCCCTGCGTGTCCATCCCTGACCGGGTGATGTGCATTGCGTGTCCCCCCCTGCCCGGGTGATGTGCCCTGCATGTCCCCCCTGCCAGGGCAATGTGCCTTGCATGTCCCCCCTGCCCACGTGATGTGCCCTTCGTGTCCCCCCTGACCGGGTGATGTGCCTCGCGTGTCCCCCCCTGACCGGGTGATGTGCCTTGTGTGTCCCCCCTGCCCGGGCAATGTGCCTTGCATGTCCCCCCTGCCCATGCGATGTGCCCTGCGTGTCCCCCCCTGACCAGGCGATGTGCCTTGTGTGTCCCCCCCTGCCCTGGCGATGTGCCCTGCCTGTCCCCCCTGCCCGTGCAATGTGCCTTGCGTGTCCCCCCCTGCCCAGGCGATGTGCCCGGTGTGTCCCCCCGTGCCCGGGCAATGTGCCCTGCGTGTCCCCCCTGCCCATGCGATGTGCCCTCCGTGTCCCCCCCCCTGACCGGGTGATGTGCCCTGCATGTCCCCCCTGCCTGGGCAATGTGTTTTGCATGTCCCCCTTGCCCAGGCGATGTGCCCGGTGTGTCCCCCCCTGCCCAGGTGATGTGCCCTGCATGTCCCCCCCTGCCCATGCGATGTGCCCTGCGTGTCCCCCCCTGACCAGGCGATGTGCCTTGTGTGTCCCCCCCTGCCCGGGCAATGTGCCCTGCCTGTCCCCCCTGCCCATGCAATGTGCCTTGCGTGTCCCCCCCTGCCCAGGCGATGTGCCCGGTGTGTCCCCCCTGCCCAGGCGATGTGCCCTGCGTGTCCCCCCCTGCACATGCGATGTGCCCTGCGTGTCCCCCCTGACTGGGCGATGTGCCCTGCGTGTCCCCACCTGCCCATTCGATGTGCCCTGCGTGTCCATCCCTGACCGGGTGATGTGTATTGCGTGTCCCCCCTGCCCGGGTGATGTGCCCTGCATATACCCCCTGCCCGGGCGATGTGCCTTGCATGTCCCCTCTGCACAGGCGATGTGCCCTGCGTGTCCCCCCCTGACCAGGCGATGTGCCTTGTGTGTCCCCCCCTGCCCGGGCAATGTGCCCTGCCTGTCCCCCCTGCCCATGCAATGTGCCTTGCGTGTCCCCCCCTGCCCAGGCGATGTGCCCGGTGTGTCCCCCCTGCCCAGGCGATGTGCCCTGCGTGTCCCCCCCTGCACATGCGATGTGCCCTGCGTGTCCCCCCTGACCGGGCGATGTGCCCTGTGTGTCCCCACCTGCCCATTCGATGTGCCCTGCGTGTCCATCCCTGACCGGGTGATGTGTATTGCGTGTCCCCCCCTGCCCGGGTGATGTGCCTTGCGTGTCCCCCCCTGCCCGGGTGATGTGTCCTGCATGTCCCCCCTGCCCGGGCAATGTGCCTTGCATGTCCCCCCTGCCCAGGCGATGTGCCCGGTGTGTCCCCCCCTGCCCAGGCAATGTGCCCTGCATGTCCCCCCTGCCCATGCGATGTGCCCTTCGTGTCCCCCCCTGCCCGGGTGATGTTTCCTGCATGTCCCCCCTGCATGGGCAATGTGCCTTGCATGTCCCCCCCTGCCAAGGCGATGTGCCCGGTGTGTCCCCCCTGCCCAGGCAATGTGCCCTGCGTGTCCCGACTGCCCATGCGATGTGCCCTCCGTGTCCCCCCTGCCAGGCGATGTGCCTGGTGTGTACCCCCCTGCCCAGGTGATGTGCCCTGCGTGTCCCCCCCTGCCCATGCGATGTGCCCTGCGTGTCCCCCCCTGCCCATGCGATGTGCCCTGCGTGTCCCCCCCTGACCAGGCGATGTGCCTTGTGTGTCCCCCCTGCCCATGCAATGTGCCCTGCATGTCCCCCCCTGCCCAGGTGATGTGCCCTGCGTGTCCCCCCCTGCCCATGCGATGTGCCCTGCGTGTCCCCCCCTGACCAGGCGATGTGCCTTGTGTGTCCCCCTGCCCATGCAATGTGCCCTGCGTGTCCCCCCCTGCCCAGGTGATGTGCCCTGCATGTCCCCCCCTGCCCAGGCAATGTGCCCTGCGTTTCCCCCCTGCCCATGCGATGTGCCCTCCGTGTCCCCCCTGCCCGGGCGATGTGCCCATGCATGTCCCCCCTGCCCAGGCGATGTGCCTTGTGTGTCCCCCCTTGCCCAGCCGGTGTGTCCCCCCTGACCGGGTGATGTGCCTCGCGTGTCCCCCCCTGCCCGGGCGATGTGCCCATGCATGTCCCCCCTGCCCAGGCGATGTGCCCTGCGTGTCCCCCCTGCACATGTGTTGTGCCCTACATGTCCCCCCTGACCGGGCGATGTGCCTTGCATGTCCCCCCCTGCCCAGGCGATGTGCCCGGTGTGTCCCCCCCTGCCCAGGCAATGTGCCCTGCGTGTCCCCCCTGCCCATGCAATGTGCCCTCCGTGTCCCCCCCTGACCAGGCGATGTGCCCTGCGTGTCCCCCCTGACCGGGTGATGTGCCTCGCGTGTCCCCCCTGACCGAGTGATGTGCCTTGTGTGTCCCCCCTGCCCGGGCGATGTGCCCTGCGTGTCCCCCCTGACCGGGCGATGTGCCCTGCGTGTCCCCCTGCCCACGCGATGTGCATTGCGTGTCCCCCCTGCCCATGCGATGTGCCCTGCGTGTCCCCCCCTGACCAGGTGATGTGCCTTGCGTGTCCCCCCTGCCCACGTGATGTGCCCTGCGTGTCTCCCCCTGACTGGGTGATGTGCATCGCGTGTCCCCCCTGACCGGGAGATGTGCCTTGTGTGTCCCCCCCTGCCCGGGCGATGTGCCCGGTGTGTCCCCCCTGCCCAGGCGATGTGCCCTGCGTGCCCCCCCTGCACATGCGATGTGCCCTACGTGTCCCCCCTGCACATGCGATGTGCCCTACGTGTCCCCCCTGATTGGGCGATGTGTCTTGCATGTCCCCCCCTGCCCACGCGATGTGCCCTGCGTGTCCCCCCCTGACCGGGCGATGTGCCCTGCGTGTCCCCACCTGCCCATTTGATGTGCCCTGCGTGTCCCCACCTGCCCATTCGATGTGCCCTGCGTGTCCATCCCTGACCGGGTGATGTGCATTGCGTGTCCCCCCCTGCCCGGGTGATGTGCCCTGCATGTCCCCCCTGCCAGGGCAATGTGCCTTGCATGTCCCCCCTGCCCACGTGATGTGCCCTTCGTGTCCCCCCTGACCGGGTGATGTGCCTCGCGTGTCCCCCCCTGACCGGGTGATGTGCCTTGTGTGTCCCCCCTGCCCGGGCAATGTGCCTTGCATGTCCCCCCTGCCCATGCGATGTGCCCTGCGTGTCCCCCCCTGACCAGGCGATGTGCCTTGTGTGTCCCCCCCTGCCCTGGCGATGTGCCCTGCCTGTCCCCCCTGCCCGTGCAATGTGCCTTGCGTGTCCCCCCCTGCCCAGGCGATGTGCCCGGTGTGTCCCCCCGTGCCCGGGCAATGTGGCCTGCGTGTCCCCCCTGCCCATGCGATGTGCCCTCCGTGTCACCCCGTGACCGGGTGATGTGCCCTGCATGTCCCCCGTGCCCGGGCAATGTGCCTTGCATGTCCCCCCTTGCCCAGGCGATGTGCCCGGTGTGTCCCACCCTGCCCAGGTGATGTGCCCTGCGTGTCCCCCCCTGCCCCGGCGATGTGGCCTGCGTGTCCCCCCTGCCCGGGCGATGTGCCCTGCGTGTCTCCCCTGCCGGGGGGGGGGACATGCAAGGCACATTGCCTGGGCATGGGGGGACACAGCGGGCACATTGCCTGGGCAGGGGGGGACATGCAAGGCATTTTGCCCGGGCAGGGGGGACATCCAGGGCACATCACCCGGGCAGGGGGGGACACGCAATACACATCACCCGGTCAGGGATGGACACACAGGGCACATCGAATGGGCAGGTGGGGACACGCAGGGCACATCGCCCGGTCGGGGGGGACACGGAGGGCACATCGCATGGGCAGGGGGGGACACGTAGGGCACATCGCATGTGCAGGGGGGGACACGCAGGGCACATCGCCTGGGCAGGGGGGACACACCGGGCACATCGCCTGGGCAGGGGGTACACGCAGGGCACATCGCCCGGTCAGGGGGGACATGCAAGCACATCGGGTGGGCAGGGGGGACACGCAAGGCACATCGCCACGGGCAGAGGGGGACATGCAGGGCACATCGCATGGGCAGGGGGGGACACGCAAGGCTCATCGCCTGGGCAGGGGGGACATGCATGGGCACATCGCCCGGGCAGGGGGGACATACAAGCACATCGGGTGGGCAGGGGGGACACGCAAGGCACATCGCCACGGGCAGAGGGGGACATGCAGGGCACATCACCTGGGCAAGGGGGGACACGCAAGGCTCATCGCCTGGGCAGGGGGGACATGCATGGGCACATCGCCCGGGCAGGGGGGACATGCAGGGCACATCACCCGGGCAGGGGGGACACAGAGGGCACATCGCATGGGCAGGGGGGACACGCAGGGCACATTGCCTGGGCGGGGGGGACATGCAAGGCACATTGCCCGGGCAGGGGGGACATGCAGGGCACATCACCCGGGCAGGGGGGACACGGAGGGCACATTGCCTGGGCAGGGGGGGACACGCAGGGCACATTGCCTGGGCAGGGGGGGACACAGCGGGCACATCGCCTGGGCAGGGGGGGACATGCAAGGCATTTTGCCCGGGCAGGGGGGACATCAAGGGCACATCACCCGGGCAGGGGGGACACGCAATACACATCACCCGGTCAGGGATGGACACACAGGGCACATCGAATGGGCAGGTGGGGCACGCAGGGCACATCGCCCGGTCGGGGGGGACACGGAGGGCACATCGCATGGGCAGGGGGGGACACGTAGGGCACATCGCATGTGCAGGGGGGGACACGCAGGGCACATCGCCTGGGCAGGGGGGACACACCGGGCACATCGCCTGGGCAGGGGGGGACACGCAAGGCACATTTCACGGGCAGGGGGGACACGCAGGGCACATCGCCCGGGCAGGGGGGACACACAAGGCACAATATCCGGTCAGGGGGGACACGCGAGGCACATCTCCCGGTCAGGGGGGGGACACGCAGGGCACATCGCATGGGCAGGGGGGACACGCAGGGCACATCGCGTGGGCAGGGGAACACGCAGGGCACATCGCCCGGTCAGGGGGGACACACGCAGGGCACATCACCCGGTCAGGGGGGACACGCGAGGCACATCACCCGGTCAGGGGGGGACACACAGGGCACATCACGTGGGCAGGGGGGACACGCAAGGCACATCGCCTGGTCAGGGGGGGACACGCAGGGCACATTGCATGGGCAGGGGGGGACACGCAGGGCACATCACCTGGGCAGGGGGGGGACACACCGGGCACATCGCCTGGGCAAGAGGGGACACGCAAGGCACATCGCCTGTGCAGGGGGGACATGCAAGGCACATCGCCCGGACTGGGGGGGCATGCAGGTCACATCACCCAAGGCAGGGGGGATACGCAGGGTACATCGCGTGTGCAGGGGGGGCTCGCAGGGCACATTGCTTGGGCAGGGGGGACACAGAGCACATTGCTCAGGCAGGGGGGACTTGCAGGTCACATTGCGCGGGCAGGGGGGACACACAGGGCACATCGCCCGGGCAGGGGGGACTCGCAGGGCACATCGCGCTGGCAGGGGGGACACACAGGGCACATCGCCTGGGCAAGGGGGACACGCAAGGCGCATCGCCACGAGCAGAGGGGGACACGCAGGGCACATCGCATGGGCAGGGGGGGACACACGGGGCACATCGCCTGGGCAGGGGGGACATGCATGGGCACATCGCCCGGGCAGGGGAGGACACAGAGGGCACATCGCATGGGCAGGGGGGACACGCAGGGCACATTGCCTGGGCAGGGGGGACACACCGGGCACATCGCCTGGGCAAGGGGGACATGCAAGGCACATTGCCCGGGCAGGGGGGACATGCAGGGCACATCACCCGGGCAGGGGGGGACACGCAATGCACATCACCCGGTGAGGGATGGACACGCAGGGCACAACGAATGGGCAGGTGGGGACACACAGGGCACATCGCCCGGTCAGGGGGGGACACGCAGGGCACATCACCTGGGCAATGGGGGACACGCAAGGCACATCGCCTGGGCAGGGGGGACATGCATGGGCACATCGCCCAGGCAGGGGGGACACGGAGGGCACATCGCATGGGCAGGGGGACATGCAGGGCACATTGCCTGGGCAGGGGGGGACACACCGGGCACATCGCCTGGGCAGGGGGGACATCCAAGGCACATTGTCCGGGCAGGGGGGACATGCAGGGCACATCACCCGGGCAGGGGGGGGACACACCGGGCACATCGCATGGGCAGGGGGACACGCAGGGCACATTGCCTGGGCAGGGGGGGACATGCAAGGCACATTGCCTGGGCAGGGGGGACATGCAGGGCACATCACCCGGGCAGGGGGGGACACGGAGGGCACATCGCGTGGGAAGGCAGGGACATGCAAGGCACATCGCTCGGTCAGGGGGGACACGTAGGGCACATCGCATGTGCAGGGGGGGGACACGCAGGGCACATCGACCGGGCGGGGGGGACACACAAGGCACATCACCCGGTCAGGGGGGACAGGCGAGGCACATCACCCGGTCAGGGGGGGACACGCAGGGCACATCACATGGGCAGGGGGGGACACACAGGGCACATCACCTGGGCAGGGGGGGCACGTAGGGCACATCGCATGTGCAGGGGGGGACACGCAGGGCACATCGCCTGGGCAGGGGGGGACACATCGGGCACATCACCTGGGCAGGGGGGGAACACGCAAGGCACATTGCACGGGCAGGAGAGACACGCAGGGCACATCGCGTGGGCAGGGGGGACATGCAAGGCACATCGCCCGGTCAGGGGGGACACGTAGGGCACATCGCATGTGCAGGAGGGGACATGCAGGGCACATCGCCTGGGCAGGGGGGGACACATTGGGCACATCACCCGGGCAGGGGGAGGGACACGCAAGGCACATCACCCGGTCAGGGGGGGACACGCGAAGCAAATCACCCGGTCAGGGGGGGACACGCAGGGCACATCACGTGGGCAGGGGGGACACGCAAGGCACATCGCCTGGGCAGAGGGGGACACGCAGGGCACATCACCTGGGCAGGGGGGGACACACCGGGCACATCGCCTGGGCAAGGGGGGACACGCAAGGCACATCGCCTGGGCAGGGGGGACATGCATGGGCACATCGCCCGTGCAGGGGGGGACACGGAGGGCACATCGCATGGGCAGGGGGGGACACACAAGGCACATTGCACGGGCAGGGGGGACACGCAGGGCACATCACCCGGGCAATGGGGGACACACAAGGCACATCACCCAGTCAGGGGGGACACATAAGGCACATCACCCGGTCAGGGGGGGACACGCAGGGCACATCACGTGGGCAGGGGGGACACGCAAGGCACATCGCCTGGTCAGGGGGGGACACGCAGGACACATCGCATGGGCAGGGGGGACATGCAGGGCACATCACCTGGGCAGGGGGGGGACACACCGGGCACATCGCCTGGGCAAGGGGGGACATGCATGGGCACATCGCCCGGGCAGGGGGGGACACGGAGGGCACATCGCATGGGCAGGGGGGACACGCAGGGCACATTGCCTGGGCAGGGGGGGACACACCGGGCACATCGCCTGGCAGGGGGGGACATGCAAGGCACATTGCCCAGGCAGGGGGGACATGCAGGGCACATCACCCGGGCAGGGGGGGACACGCAAGGCACATCACGTGGGCAGGGGGGACACGCAAGGCACATCACCTGGGCAGGGGGGACACGCCAGGCACATCGCCTGTGCAGGGGGGACATGCAAGGCACATCGCCCGGGCAGGGGGGCATGCAGGTCACATCACCCAAGGCAGGGGGGATACGCAGGGTACATCGCGTGTGCAGGGGGGCTCGCAGGGCACATTGCTTGGGCAGGGGGGACACAGGGCACATTGCCCAGGCAGGGGGGACTTGCAGGTCAGATTGCGCGGGCAGGGGGGACACACAGGGCACATTGCCTGGGCGGGGGGACTCGCAGGGCACATCGCGCAGGCAGGGGGGACACACAGGGCACATCGCCCGGGCAGGGGGGACACGCAGGGCACATCGCCCGGTCAGGGGGGACATGCAGGGCACATCGCGTGGGCAGGGGGGACATGCAAGGCACATCGCCACGGGCAGATGGGGACATGCAGGGCACATCGCATGGGCAGGGGGGGACACACCGGGCACATTGCCTGGGCAAGGGGGGACACGCAAGGCACATCGCCTGGGCAGGGGGGACATGCATGGGCACATCGCCCGGGCAGGGGGGACATGCAGGGCACATCACCCGGGCAGGGGGGACACAGAGGGCACATCGCATGGGCAGGGGGGACACGCAGGGCACATTGCCTGGGCAGGGGGACATGCATGGGCACATCGCCCGGGCAGGGGGGGACACGGAGGGCACATCGCATGGGCAGGGGGGAAACGCAGGGCACATTGCCTGGGCAGGGGGGGACATGCAAGGCACATTGCCCGGGCAGGGGGGACATGCAGGGCACATCACCCGGGCAGGGGGGGACACGCAATGCACATCACCCGGTCAGGGATAGACACGCAGGGCACATCGAATGGGCAGGTGGGGACACGCAGGGCACATTGCCCGGTCAGGGGGGGACACGCAGGGCACATCGCGTGGGCAGGGGGGGACATGCAAGGCACATTGCCCAAGCAGGGGGGACATGCAGGGCACATCACCCAGGCAGGGGGGGACACGCAATGCACATCACCCGGTCAGGGATGGACACGCAGGGCACATCAAATGGGCAGGTGGGGACACGCAGGGCACATCGCCCGGTCAAGGGGGACACGCAGGGCACATCGCATGTGCAGGGGGGACACGCAGGGCACATCGCCTGGGCAGGGGGGACACACCGGGCACATCGCCTGGGCATAGGGGTACACGCAAGGCACATTGCACGGGCAGGGGGGACAGGCAGGGCACATCGCCCGGGCAGGGGGGGACACACAAGACACATCGCCTGGTTAGGGGGGGACACGCAGGGCACATCACATGGGCAGGGGGGACATGCAGGGCACATCACCTGGGCAGGGGGGACACACTGGGCACATCGCCTGGGCAAGGGGAGACATGCAAGGCACATTGCCCGGGCAGGGGGGACATGCAGGGCACATCACCCGGTCAGGGGGGACACGCAGGACACATCACGTGGGCAGGGGGGACACGCAAGGCACATCTCCTGGGCAGGGGGGGACACGCAGGGCACATCACCTGGGCAGGGGGGGACACACCGGGCACATCGCCTGGGCAAGGGGGGACACGCAAGGCACATCGCCTGGGCAGGGGGGACATGCATGGGCACATCGCCCGTGCAGGGGGGGACACGGAGGGCACATCGCATGGGCAGGGGGGGACACACAAGGCACATTGCACGGGCAGGGGGGACACGCAGGGCACATCACCTGGGCAAGGGGGGACACACAAGGCACATCACCCGGTCAGGGGGGGACACATGAGGCACATCATCCAGTCAGGGGGGGACACGCAGGGCACATCACGTGGGCAGGGGGGACACGCAAGGCACATCGCCTGGTCAGGGGGGGACACGCAGGACACATCGCATGGGCAGGGGGGACATGCAGGGCACATCACCTGGGCAGGGGGGGACACACCGGACACATCACCTGGGCAAGGGGGGACACGCAAGGCACATCACCTGGGCAGGGGGGACATGCATGGGCACATCGCCCGGGCAGGGGGGGACACGGAGGGCACATCGCATGGGCAGGGGGGACACGCAGGGCACACTGCCTGAGCAGGGGGGGACACACCGGGCACATCGCCTGGCAGGGGGGGACATGCAAGGCACATTGCCCGGACAGGGGGGACATGCAGGGCACATCACCCGGGCGGGGGGGACACGCAAGGCACATCATGTGGGCAGGGGGGACACGCAAGGCACATCACCTGGGCAGGGGGGACACGCCAGGCACATCGCCTGTGCAGAGGGGACTTGCAAGGCACATCGCCCGGGCAGGGGGGCATGCAGGTCACATCACCCAAGGCAGGGGGGGCTCGCAGGGCACATTGCTTGGGCAGGGGGGACACAGGGCACATTGCCCAGTCAGGGGGGACTTGCAGGTCAGATTGCGCGGGCAGGGGGGACACACAGGGCACATTGCCCGGGCAGGGGGGACTCGCAGGGCACATCGCGCAGGCAGGGGGGACACACAGGGCACATCGCCCGTGCAGGGGGGACACGCAGGGCACATCGCCCGGTCAGGGGGGACATGCAGGGCACATCGCGTGGGCAGGGGGGACACGCAAGGCACATCGCCACGGGCAGAGGGGGACATGCAGGGCACATCGCATGGGCAGGGGGGGGACACACCGGGCACATCGCCTGGGCAAGGGGGGACACGCAAGGCTCATCGCCTGGGCAGGGGGGACATGCATGGGCACATCGCCCGGGCAGGGGGGACATGCAGGGCACATCACCCGGGCAGGGGGGACACAGAGGGCACATCGCATGGGCAGGGGGGACACGCAGGGCACATTGCCTGGGCAGGGGGGGGCATGCAAGGCACATTGCCCGGGCAGGGGGGACATGCAGGGCACATCACCCGGGCAGGGGGGACACGGAGGGCACATTGCCTGGGCAGGGGGGGACACGCAGGGCACATTGCCTGGGCAGGGGGGGACACAGCGGGCACATCACCTGGGCAGGGGGGGACATGCAAGGCATTTTGCCCGGGCAGGGGGGACATCCAGGGCACATCACCCGGGCAGGGGGGGACACGCAATACACATCACCCGGTCAGGGATGGACACACAGGGCACATCGAATGGGCAGGTGGGGACACGCAGGGCACATCGCCCGGTCGGGGGGGACACGGAGGGCACATCGCATGGGCAGGGGGGGACACGTAGGGCATATCGCATGTGCAGGGGGGACACGCAGGGCACATCGCCTGGGCAGGGGGGACACACCGGGCACATCGCCTGGGCAGGGGGGGACACGCAAGGCACATTTCACGGGCAGGGGGGACACGCAGGGCACATCGCCCGGGCAGGGGGGACACACAAGGCACATCATCCGGTCAGGGGGGGACACGCAGGGCACATCACGTGGGCAGGGGGGACACGCAAGGCACATCGCCTGGTCAGGGGGGGACACGCAGGACACATCGCATGGGCAGGGGGGACATGCAGGGCACATCACCTGGGCAGGGGGGACACACCGGGCACATCACCTGGGCAAGGGGGGACACGCAAGGCACATCACCTGGGCAGGGGGGACATGCATGGGCACATCGCCCGGGCAGGGGGGGACACGGAGGGCACATCGCATGGGCAGGGGGGACACGCAGGGCACACTGCCTGGGCAGGGGGGGACACACCGGGCACATCGCCTGGCAGGGGGGGACATGCAAGGCACATTGCCCGGACAGGGGGGACATGCAGGGCACATCACCCGGGCGGGGGGGACACGCAAGGCACATCACGTGGGCAGGGGGGACACGCAAGGCACATCACCTGGGCAGGGGGGACACGCCAGGCACATCGCCTGTGCAGAGGGGACTTGCAAGGCACATCGTCCGGGCAGGGGGGCATGCAGGTCACATCACCCAAGGCAGGGGGGGCTCGCAGGGCACATTGCTTGGGCAGGGGGGACACAGGGCACATTGCCCAGTCAGGGGGGACTTGCAGGTTAGATTGCGCGGGCAGGGGGGACACACAGGGCACATTGCCCGGGCAGGGGGGACTCGCAGGGCACATCGCCCGGGCAGGGGGGACACGCAGGGCACATCGCCCGGTCAGGGGGGACATGCAGGGCACATCGCGTGGGCAGGGGGGACACGCAAGGCACATCGCCACGGGCAGAGGGGGACATGCAGGGCACATCGCATGGGCAGGGGGGGACACACCGGGCACATCGCCTGGGCAAGGGGGGACACGCAAGGCTCATCGCCTGGGCAGGGGGGACATGCATGGGCACATCGCCCGGGCAGGGGGGACATGCAGGGCACATCACCCGGGCAGGGGGGACACAGAGGGCACATCGCATGGGCAGGAGGGACACGCAGGGCACATTGCCTGGGCAGGGGGGGACATGCAAGGCACATTGCCCGGGCAGGGGGGACATGCAGGGCACATCACCCGGGCAGGGGGGACACGGAGGGCACATTGCCTGGGCAGGGGGGGACACGCAGGGCACATTGCCTGGGCAGGGGGGGACACAGCAGGCACATCGCCTGGGCAGGGGGGGACATGCAAGGCATTTTGCCCAGGCAGGGGGGACATCCAGGGCACATCACCCGGGCGGGGGGGACACGCAATACACATCACCCGGTCAGGGATGGACACACAGGGCACATCGAATGGGCAGGTGGGGACACGCAGGGCACATCGCATGGGCAGGGGGGACACGCAGGGCACATCGCGTGGGCAGGGGAACACGCAGGGCACATCGCCCGGTCAGGGGGGACACACGCAGGGCACATCACCCGGTCAGGGGGGACACGCGAGGCACATCACCCGGTCCGGGGGGGACACACAGGGCACATCATGTGGGCAGGGGGGACACGCAAGGCACATCGCCTGGTCAGGGGGGGACACGCAGGGCACATTGCATGGGCAGGGGGGGACACGCAGGGCACATCACCTTGGCAGGGGGGGACACACCGGGCACATCACCTGGGCAAGAGGGGACACGCAAGGCACATCGCCTGTGCAGGGGGGACATGCAAGGCACATCGCCCGGACTGGGGGGGCATGCAGGTCACATCACCCAAGGCAGGGGGGATACGCAGGGTACATCGCGTGTGCAGGGGGGGCTCGCAGGGCACATTGCTTGGGCAGGGGGGACACAGAGCACATTGCTCAGGCAGGGGGGACTTGCAGGTCACATTGCGCGGGCAGGGGGGACACACAGGGCACATCGCCCGGGCAGGGGGGACTCGCAGGGCACATCGCGCTGGCAGGGGGGACACACAGGGCACATCGCCTGGGCAGGGGGGACACGCAAGGCGCATCGCCACGGGCAGAGGGGGACACGCAGGGCACATCGCATGGGCAGGGGGGGACACACCGGGCACATCGCCTGGGCAGGGGGGACATGCATGGGCACATCGCCCGGGCAGGGGGGGACACAGAGGGCACATCGCATGGGCAGGGGGGACACGCAGGGCACATTGCCTGGGCAGGGGGGACACACCGGGCACATCGCCTGGGCAGGGGGGACATGCAAGGCACATTGCCCGGGCAGGGGGGACATGCAGGGCACATCACCCGGGCAGGGGGGGACACGCAATGCACATCACCCGGTGAGGGATGGACACGCAGGGCACAACGAATGGGCAGGTGGGGACACACAGGGCACATCGCCCGGTCAGGGGGGGACACGCAGGGCACATCACCTGGGCAAGGGGGGACACGCAAGGCACATCGCCTGGGCAGGGGGGACATGCATGGGCACATCGCCCAGGCAGGGGGGGACACGGAGGGCACATCGCATGGGCAGGGGGACATGCAGGGCACATTGCCTGGGCAGGGGGGACACACCGGGCACATCGCCTGGGCAGGGGGGACATGCAAGGCACATTGTCCGGGCAGGGGGGACATGCAGGGCACATCACCCGGGCAGGGGGGGACACACCGGGCACATCGCATGGGCAGGGGGACACGCAGGGCACATTGCCTGGGCAGGGGGGGACATGCAAGGCACATTGCCCGGGCAGGGGGGACATGCAGGGCACATCACCCGGGCAAGGGGGGACACGGAGGGCACATCGCGTGGGAAGGCGGGGACATGCAAGGCACATCGCCCGGTCAGGGGGGACACGTAGGGCACATCGCATGTGCAGGGGGGGACACGCAGGGCACATCGACCGGGCGGGGGGGACACACAAGGCACATCACCCGGTCAGGGGGGACACGCGAGGCACATCACCCGGTCAGGGGGGGACACGCAGGGCACATAACGTGGGCAGGGGGGACACGCAAGGCACATCGCCTGGTCAGGGGGGGACACGCAGGGCACATCACATGGGCAGGGGGGGACACACAGGGCACATCACCTGGGCAGGGGGGGCACGTAGGGCACATCGCATGTGCAGGGGGGAACACGCAGGGCACATCGCCTGGGCAGGGGGGGACACATCGGGCACATAACCTGGGCAGGGGGGAACACGCAAGGCACATTGCACGGGCAGGGGAGACACGCAGGGCACATCGCCCAGGCAGTGGGGGGACACACAAGGCACATCGCCCGGTCAGGGGGGACACGTAGGGCACATCGCATGTGCAGGAGGGGACACGCAGGGCACATCGCCTGGGCAGGGGGGGACACATCGGGCACATCACCTGGGAAGGGGGGGACACGCAAGGCACATCACCCGGTCAGGGGGGGACACGCGAAGCAAATCACCCGGTCAGGGGGGGACACGCAGGGCACATCACGTGGGCAGGGGGGACACGCAAGACACATCGCCTGGGCAGGGGGGGACACGCAGGGCACATCACCTGGGCAGGGGGGGACACACCGGGCACATCGCCTGGGCAAGGGGGGACACGCAAGGCACATCGCCTGGGCAGGGGGGACATGCATGGGCACATCGCCCGTGCAGGGGGGGACACGGAGGGCACATCGCATGGGCAGGGGGGGACACACAAGGCACATTGCACGGGCAGGGGGGACACGCAGGGCACATCACCCGGGCAAGGGGGGACACACAAGGCACATCACCCAGTCAGGGGGGACACATAAGGCACATCACCCGGTCAGGGGGGGACACGCAGGGCACATCACGTGGGCAGGGGGGACACGCAAGGCACATCGCCTGGTCAGGGGGGGACACGCAGGACACATCGCATGGGCAGGGGGGACATGCAGGGCACATCACCTGGGCAGGGGGGACACACCGGGCACATCGCCTGGGCAAGGGGGGACATGCATGGGCACATCGCCCGTGCAGGGGGGACACGGAGGGCACATCGCATGGGCAGGGGGGGACACACAAGGCACATTGCACGGGCAGGGGGGACACGCAGGGCACATCACCCGGGCAAGGGGGGACACACAAGGCACATCACCCAGTCAGGGGGGGACACATAAGGCACACCACCCGGTCAGGGGGGGACACGCAGGGCACATCACGTGGGCAGGGGGGACACGCAAGGCACATCGCCTGGTCAGGGGGGGACACGCAGGACACATCGCATGGGCAGGGGGGACACGCAAGGCACATCACCTGGGCAGGGGGGACACGCCAGGCACATCGCCTGTGCAGGGGGGACATGCAAGGCACATCGCCCGGGCAGGGGGGCATGCAGGTCACATCACCCAAGGCAGGGGGGATACGCAGGGTACATCGCGTGTGCAGGGGGGCTCGCAGGGCACATTGCTTGGGCAGGGGGGACACAGGGCACATTGCCCAGGCAGGGGGGACTTGCAGGTCAGATTGCGCGGGCAGGGGGGACACAGGGCACATTGCCCGGGCGGGGGGACTCGCAGGGCACATTGCGCAGGCAGGGGGGACACACAGGGCACATCGCCCGGGCAGGGGGGACACGCAGGGCACATCGCCCGGTCAGGGGGGACATGCAGGGCACATCGCGTGGGCAGGGGGGACATGCAAGGCACATCGCCACGGGCAGATGGGGACATGCAGGGCACATCGCATGGGCAGGGGGGGACACACCGGGCACATCGCCTGGGCAAGGGGGGACACGCAAGGCACATCGCCTGGGCAGGGGGGACATGCATGGGCACATCGCCCGGGCAGGGGGGACATGCAGGGCACATCACCCGGGCAGGGGGGACACAGAGGGCACATCGCATGGGCAGGGGGGACTCTCAGGGCACATTGCCTGGGCAGGGGGGACATGCAGGGCACATCACCCGGGCAGGGGGGACACGGAGGGCACATCGCATGGGCAGGGGGGACACGCAGGGCACATTGCCTGGGCAGGGGGGGACACACCGGGCACATCGCCTGGGCAGGGGGGGACACACCGGGCACATCGCCTGGGCAGGGGGGGACATGCAAGGCATTATGCCCGGGCAGGGGGGACATGCAGGGCATATCACCCGGGCAGGGGGGGACACGCAATACACATCACCCGGTCAGGGATGGACACGCAGGGCACATCGAATGGGCAGGTGGGGACACGCAGGGCACATCGCCCGGTCAGGGGGGGACACGGAGGGCACATCGCATGGGCAGGGGGGACACGTAGGGCACATCGCATGTGCAGGGGGGGACACGCAGGGCACATCGCCTGGGCAGGGGGGACACACCGGGCACATCGCCTGGGCAGGGGGGACACGCAAGGCACATTTCACGGGCAGGGGGGACACGCAGGGCACATCGCCCGGGCAGGGGGGGACACACAAAGCACAATACCCGGTCAGGGGGGGAACGTGAGGCACATCGCCCGGTCAGGGGGGGACACGCAGGGCACATCGCATGGGCAGGGGGGACACGCAGGGCACATCGCGTGGGCAGGGGGAACACGCAGGGCACATCGCCCGGTCAGGGGGGGACACGCAGGGCACATCACCCGGTCAGGGGGGACACGCGAGGCACATCACCCGGTCAGGGGGGGACACGCAGGGCACATCACGTGGGCAGGGGGGACACGCAAGGCACATCGCCTGGTCAGGGGGGGACACACAGGGCACATCGCATGGGCAGGGGGGACACGCAGGGCACATCACCTGGGCAGATGGGAACACACCGGGCACATCGCCTGGGCAAGGGGGGACACGCAAGGCACATCGCATGGGAAGGGGGGACATGCATGGGCACATCGCCCAGGCAGGGGGGACACGGAGGGCAAATCGCATGGGCAGGGGGACACGCAGGGCACATTGCCTGTGCAGGGGGGGACACACCGGGCACATCGCCTTGGCAGGGGGGGACATGCAAGGCACATTGCCCAGGCAGGGGGGACATGCAGGGAACATCACCCGGGCAGGGGGGACAAGGAGGGCACATCGCATGGGCAGGGGGGACATGCAGGGCACATTGCCTGGGCAGGGGGGGACACACCGGGCACATCGCCTGGGCAGGGGGGGACATGCAAGGCACATTGCCCGGGCAGGGGGGACATGCAGGACACATCACCCGGGCAGGGGGGACACGCAAGGCACATCGCCTGGGCATGGGGGACACGCCAGGCACATCGCCTGTGCAGGGGGGAAATGCAAGGCACATCGCCCGGACAGGGGGGCATGCAGGTCACATCACCCAAGGCAGGGGGGATACGCAGGGTACATTGCGTGTGCAGGGGGGGCTCACAGGGCACATTGCTTGGGCAGTGGGGACACAGAGCACATTGTCCAGGCAGGGGGGACTTGCAGGTCATATCGCGCGGGCAGGGGGTACACACAGGGCACATCGCGCTGGCAGGGGGGACACACAGGGCACATCGCCCGGGCAGGGGGGACACGCAAGGCGCATCGCCACGGGCAGATGGGTACATGCAGGGCACATCGCATGGGCAAGGGGGGACACAGCGGGCACATCGCCTGGGCAAGGGGGGACACGCAAAGCACATCGCCTGGGCAGGGGGGACATGCATGGGCACATCGCCCGGGCAGGGGGGACACAGAGGGCACATCACATGGGCAGGGGGGACACGCAGGGCACATTGCCTGGGCAGGGGGGGGGACACACCGGGCACATCGCCTGGGCAGGGGGGGACATGCAAGGCACATTGCCCGAGCAGGGGGGACATGCAGCGCACATCACCCGGGCAGGGGGGGACACGCAATGCACATCACCCGGTCAGGGATGGACACGCAGGGCACAACGAATGGGCAGGTGGGGACACACAGGGCACATCGCCCGGTCAGGGGGGGACACGCAGGGCACATCGCCTGGGCAAGGGGGGACACGCAAGGCACATCGCCTGGGCAGGGGGGACATGCATGGGCACATCGCCCAGGCAGGGGGGGACACGGAGGGCACATCGCATGGGCAGGGGGACATGCAGGGCATATTGCCTGGGCAGGGGGGGACACACCGGGCACATCGCCTGGGCAGGGGGGACATGCAAGGCACATTGCCCGGGCAGGGGGGACATGCAGGGCACATCACCCGGGCAGGGGGGGGACACACCGGGCACATCGCCTGGGCAAGGGGGGACACGCAAGGCACATCGCCTGGGCAGGGGGGACATGCATGGGCACATCGCCCAGGCAGGGGGGGACACGGAGGGCACATCGCATGGGCAGGGGGATACGCAGGGCACATTGCCTGGGTAGGGGGGGACATGCAAGGCACATTGCCCGGGCAGGGGGGACATGCAGGGCACATCACCCGGGCAGGGGGGGACACCTAGGGCACATCGCGTGGGCAGGGGGGACACGCAAGGCACATCGCCTGGGCAGGGGGGACATGCATGGGCACATCGCCCAGGCAGGGGGGGACACGGAGGGCACATCGCATGGGCAGGGGGATACGCAGGGCACATTGCCTGGGCAGGGGGGGACATGCAAGGCATATTGCCCGGGCAGGGGGGACATGCAGGGCACATCACCTGGGCAGGGGGGGACACCTAGGGCACATTGCGTGGGCAGGGGGGGACATGCAAGGCACATCACCCGGTCAGGGGGGACACGTAGGGCACATCGCCTAGTCAGGGGGGACACGCAGAGCACATCACCTGGGCAGGGGGGGACATGCAAGGCACATTGCACGGGCAGGGAGGACACGCAGGGCACATCGTCCGGGCGGGGGGGACACACAAGGCACATCACCCGGTCAGAGGGGACACGCGAGGCACATTACCCGGTCAGGGGGGCACACGCAGGGCACATCACGTGGGCAGGGGGGACACGCAAGGCACATCGCCTGGTCAGGGGGGGACACGCAGGGCACATCGCATGGGCAGGGGGGGACACGTAGGGCACATTGCATGTGCAGGGGGGGACACACAGGGCACATCGCCTGGGCAGAGGGGGACACATCGGGCACATCACCTGGGCAGGGGGGGACACGCAAGGCACATTGCACGGGCAGGGGGGACATGCAGGGCACATTGCCCGGGCGGGGGGGACACACAAGGCACATCGCCCGGTCAGGGGGGACACGCAGGGCACATCGCGTGGGCAGGGGGGGACATGCAAGGCACATCGCCCGGTCAGGGGGGACACGTAGGGCACATCGCATGTGCAGGGGGGGACACGCAGGGCACATCGCCTGGGCAGGGGGGGACACATCGGGCACATCACCTGGGCAGGGGGGACACGCAGGGCACATTGCCTGGGCAGGGGGGACACACCGGGCACATCGCCTGGGCAGGGGGGGACATGCAAGGCATTATGCCCGGGCAGGGGGGACATGCAGGGCACATCGCCTGGGCGGGGGGGACACACAAGGCACATCGCCCAGTCAGTGGGGACACGCAGGGCACATTGCGTGGGCAGGGGGGACATGCAAGGCACATCGCCCGGTCAGGGGGGACATGCAGGGCACATCACCCAGGCAGGGGGGACACGGAGGGCACATTGCCTGGGCAGGGGGGGACACACCGGGCACATCGCCTGGGCAGGGGGGGACATGCAAGGCATTATGCCCGGGCAGGAGGGACATGCAGGGCACATCACCCGGGCAGGGGGGGGACACGCAATACACATCACCCGGTCAGGGATGGACACGCAGGGCACATCGAATGGGCAGGTGAGGACTCGCAGGGCACATCGCCCGGTCAGGGGGGGACACGGAGGGCACATCGCATGGGCAGGGGGGGACATGTAGGGCACATCGCATGGGCAGGGGGGGACACGCAGGGCACATCGCCTGGGCAGGGGGGACACACCGGGCACATCGTCTGGGCAGGGGGGGACACACAAGGCACATTTCACGGGCAGGGGGGACACGCAGGGCACATCGCCCGGGCAGGGGGGGACACACAAGGCACAATACCCGATCAGGGCACATCGCATGGGCAGGGGGGGACACACGGGGCACATCGCCTGGGCAAGGGGGGACACGCAAGGCACATCGCCTGGGCAGGGGGGACATGCATGGGCACATTGCCTGGGCAGGGGGGGACACACCGGGCACATCGCCCAGGCAGGGGGGAACACGGAGGGCACATCGCATGGGCAGGGGGACATGCAGGGCACATTGCCTGGGCATGGGGGGACACACCGGGCACATCGCCTGGGCAGGGGAACATGCAAGGCACATTGCCCGGGCAGGGGGGACATGCAGGGCACATCACCCAGGCAGGGGGGGACACACCGGGCACATCGCCTGGGCAAGGGGGGACACGCAAGGCACATCGCCTGGGCAGGGGGGACATGCATGGGCACATCGCCCAGGCAGGGGGGGATACGGAGGGCACATCGCATGGGCAGGGGGACACGCAGGGCACATTGCCTGGGCAGGGGGGGACATGCAAGGCACATTGCGCGGGCAGGGGGGACATGCAGGGCACATCACCTGGGCAGGGGGGGAAACGCAATGCACATCACCCGGTCAGGGATGGACACGCAGGGCACAACGAATGGGCAGGTGGGGACACACAGGGCACATCGCCCGGTCAGGGGGGGACACGCAGGCCACATCGCCTGGGCAAGGGGGGACACGCAAGGCACATCGCCTGGGCAGGGGGGACATGCATGGGCACATCGCCCAGGCAGGGGGGACACGGAGGGCACATCGCATGGGCAGGGGGACATGCAGGGCACATTGCCTGGGCAGGGGGGGACACACCGGGCACATCGCCTGGGCAGGGGGGACATGCAAGGCACATTGCCCGGGCAGGGGGGACATGCAGGGCACATCACCCGGGCAGGGGGGGGACACACCGGGCACATCGCCTGGGCAAGGGGGGACACGCAAGGCACATCGCCTGGGCAGGGGGGACATGCATGGGCACATCGCCCAGGCAGGGGAGGACACGGAGGGCACATCGCATGGGCAGGGGGACACGCAGGGCACATCGCCTGGGCAGGGGGGGACATGCAAGGCACATTGCCCGGGCAGGGGGGACATGCAGGGCACATCACCCGGGCAGGGGGGGACACGGAGGGCACATCGCGTGGGCAGGGGGGGACATGCAAGGCACATCGCCCGGTCAGGGGGGACACGTAGGGCAAATCGCATGTGCAGGGGGGGACACGCAGGGCACATCGCCTGGGCAGGGGGGACACATCGGGCACATCACCTGGGCAGGGGGGGACACGCAAGGCACATTGCACGGGCAGGGAGGACACGCAGGGCACATCGACCGGGCGGGGGGGACACGCAAGGCACATCACCCGGTCAGGGGGGACACGCGAGGCACATCACCCGGTCAGGGGGGGACACGCAGGGCACATCACGTGGGCAGGGGGGACACGCAAGGCACATCGCCTGGTCAGGGGGGACACGCTGGGCACATCGCATGGGCAGGGGGGACACGCAGGGCACATCACCTGGGCAGGGGGGGACACGTAGGGCACATCGCATGTGCAGGGGGGGACACACAGGGCACATCGCCTGGGCAGGGGGGACACATTGGGCACATCACCTGGGCAGGGGGGGACACGCAAGGCACATTGCACGGGCAGGGGGGACACGCAGGGCACATCGCCCAGGCGGGGGGGACACACAAGGCACATCGCTCGGTCAGGGGGGACACGCAGGGCACATC
The DNA here is from genome assembly GCF_032444005.1 of Ranitomeya imitator. NCBI lineage: Eukaryota > Metazoa > Chordata > Amphibia > Anura > Dendrobatidae > Ranitomeya > Ranitomeya imitator. The sequence continues at coordinate 449,117,442 of NC_091282.1, forward strand.
GCGTGGGCAGGGGGGGACATGCAAGGCACATCGCCCGGTCAGGGGGGACACGTAGGGCACATCGCATGTGCAGGGGGGGACACGCAGAGCACATCGCCTGGGCAGGGGGGGACACATCGGGCACACCACCTGGGCAGGGGGGGGACACGCAAGGCACATCACCCGGTCAGGGGGGACACGCGAGGCACATCACCCGGTCAGGGGGGGACTTGCAGGGCACATCGCATGGGCAGGGGGGACACGCAGGGCACATCGCGTGGGCAGGGGGAACACGCAGGGCACATCGCCCGGTCAGGGGGGGACACGCAGGGCACATCACCCGGTCAGGGTGGGACACGCGAGGCACATCACCCGGTCAGGGCGGGACACGCAGGGCACATCGCATGGGCAGGGGGGACACGCAGGGCACATCACCTGGGCAGGGGGGGAAACACCGGGCACATCGCCTGAGCAAGGGGGGACACGCAAGGCACATCGCCTGGGAAGGGGGGACATGCATGGGCACATCGCCCAGGCTGGGGGGACACGGAGGGCACATCGCTTGGGCAGGGGGACACGCAGGGCACATTGCCTGGGCAGGGGGGGACACACCGGGCACATCGCCTTGGCAGGGGGGGACATGCAAGGCACATTGCCCAGGCAGGGGGGACATGCAGGGAACATCACCCGGGCAGGGGGGGACACGGAGGGCACATCGCATGGGCAGGGGGGACATGCAGGGCACATTGCCTGGGCAGGGGGGGACACACCGGGCACATCGCCTGGGCAGGGGGGGACATGCAGGACACATCACCCGGGCAGGGGGGGAAACACCGGGCACATCGCCTGGGCAATGGGGGACACGCAAGGCACATCGCCTGGGAAGGGGGGACATGCATGGGCACATCGCCCAGGCTGGGGGGACACGGAGGGCACATCGCTTGGGCAGGGGGACACGCAGGGCACATTGCCTGGGCAGGGGGGGACACACCGGGCACATCGCCTTGGCAGGGGGGGACATGCAAGGCACATTGCCCAGGCAGGGGGGACATGCAGGGAACATCACCCGGGCAGGGGGGGACACGGAGGGCACATCGCATGGGCAGGGGGGACATGCAGGGCACATTGCCTGGGCAGGGGGGGAAACACCGGGCACATCGCCTGGGCAAGGGGGGACACGCAAGGCACATCGCCTGGGAAGGGGGGACATGCATGGGCACATCGCCCAGGCTGGGGGGACACGGAGGGCACATCGCTTGGGCAGGGGGACACGCAGGGCACATTGCCTGGGCAGGGGGGGACACACCGGGCACATCGCCTTGGCAGGGGGGGACATGCAAGGCACATTGCCCAGGCAGGGGGGACATGCAGGGAACATCACCCGGGCAGGGGGGGACACAGAGGGCACATCGCATGGGCAGGGGGGACATGCAGGGCACATTGCCTGGGCAGGGGGGGACACACCGGGCACATCTCCTGGGCAGGGGGGGACATGCAGGACACATCACCCGGGCAGGGGGGACACGCAAGGCACATCGCCTGGGCATGGGGGACACGCAAGGCACATCGCCTGGGCATGGGGGACACGCCAGGCACATCGCCTGTGCAGGGGGGACATGCAAGGCACATCGCCCGGACAGGGGGGCATGCAGGTCACATCACCCAAGGCAGGGGGGATACACAGGGTACATCGCGTGTGCAGGGGGGGCTCGCAGGGCACATTGCTTGGGCAGGGGTGACACAGAGCACATTGCCCAGGCAGGGGGGACTTGCAGGTCATATCGCGCTGGCAGGGGGGACACACAGGGCACATCGCCCGGGCAGGGGGGACACGCAAGGCGCATCGCCACGGGCAGAGGGGGACATGCAGGACACATCGCATGGGCAGGGGGGGACACACCGGGCACATCGCCTGGGCAAGGGGGGACACGCAAGGCACATCGCCTGGGCAGGGGGGACATGCATGGGCACATCGCCCGGGCAGGGGGGGACACAGAGGGCACATTGCCTGGGCAGGGGGGACACGCAGGGCACATTGCCTGGGCAGGGGGGGACACACCGGGCACATCGCCTGGGCAGGGGGGGACACGCAAGGCACATCGCCTGGGCAGGGGGGACATGCAAGGCACATCGCCCGGTCAGGGGGGACACGTAGGGCACATCGCATGTGCAGGGGGGGACACAAAGTACGCAAAAGTGTTGCTGCCGGTGGGAGGCGCCCCCGCCGTGCAAACACACCGCTGTACTTTGAGGGGCCCTGTGCCAGTGCCAATGCCAACAAGTGGGCCCCCCCTGCTTGCTCAGGATCACAGCACTTGCAAAGTTGAAATACTTACCTCTCCCTGCTCCACTGCCGTGACGTGGTCCAGATTTCCTGGGCCCACTAATTACTTGAACCAGCCCTACCCCACACAACTTTAGCCAAATGACCCCCAATTTCAAATGCCTTCCAATTATTATAAGGTAAATTACGCTTGACAAGCTTCATTAAGAAGAATGGATGGTTTTTACATTAAAATGGGCACTCTAGGTGTTTTCCTGGCCCCCACTCACTGCCGACTATGCTGCCCCATTGACTTGCATTGGGTTTCGTGTTTCGGTCGATCCCGACTTTACGTCATAATCGGCCGATTTCACTCGACCCGACTTTTGAGATAGTCGGGTTTCGCGAAACCCGGCTCGACTCTAAAAAGGTCAAGGTCGCTCAACTCTACGCTCGACCCCAGATTTGACGGTCCCTTCCAAGTGCTGCTGACGACACCAACCTCTGTGAAACTAGAGGGAAGGCCCACTTGGATCCATGCATCGCACTGCAAGAAGGCTCTCGTACCAGAAGATACGCCTAAGCCAGAATGATCCTGATGATGGAAAAGACAGTCAAGGAAACAACAAACCTGATGCCGCATCTCCTCCTGGACGAACCTATCCGAATTCAGATTCACCCACCTGATGGCTCCTCCAATCCTGATGACGACGAATATGTGGAACTGATCGCACAGAGTCGCCAATATGAGACCACGCATGTTTCTACCCCTGTTTAGGGACAGATCTCCTGATCGCCCATTGCGAAAGTCTGTACGGTGTAGGGCGTAAGCATTTAGGTTTTCGTCAGTTCGCCGGCAGCACAAAAGAGTTGCAGCGCTTTGGGACAGGAGGCTAGGCTTAGGGCAAGTGATATCTAAGGGGGGCTTGTGATAGAAATATGTATATCATGTAGATCTCACTTGCATGTATACTCCTTTAAATCATATATATATTCCTTTAAATCACATATACTTACACAAAAGCAAATATATATCTATCTACTCAGCTACTTTATAATCAATTGTTCAATTTTACCACATGAGCTAGGCCAGACTGTGCTCGGTACTTTCTGCTATGTCTCAAACACCTTAAAAACGGGAAGTTGGACCAGATGTTCGGGACTGATACCGCTGAGTCTTCTGAAATGGCAGATCAACAGTGCCAAATGTACTAAGTCCTGGTCAGATGCCTCAACATTGCCCTACATACCGAGAGCTGCATTTTAGTTGCATAATAAGCAGTCATATGTGCATTAATCACAATATTCCATATATATCAGATAACCAATAACTGAATTGTATGTTAATTAACTAACCGCCCCAACCACACCTTTCTATATGCTATTATAAAAACTATGTATCAGGAAATAAATAGCCAGTCTTTGATTGAATGTCAAGCTGTCACCACGTGTCAGACTCATTCTTTAAGGTCTCAGAAATAATAATTGGGAGCGGCCGCAGCACACACGGGTAGATTTATCCAACCCAAATTTCCATAACAATACGAGACCACAAAATCAAAACGGGAGAAAAACAGGGACCATCTAGCCTGTCTAGGATTCAGCCGTTTGGCAGACTCGAGGTAAATCAGATTCTTATGATCGGTCAAGACTAGTGTTGAGCATTCCGATACCGCAAGTATCGGGTATCGGCCGATACTTGTGGTATCGGAATTCCGATACCGAATTCCGATACTTCCCGCGTATCGGATACTGGAATCGGAAGTTCCCAGAATTCAAACTGCACGCAGCAGCCAATGAGGAATGAATGGAAGTGTGGGCACATCCTGTTTAGCATGGTGGCCATGTAAGTACTGGCAAAGCTGTGATTGGCTGCTGAAATGATGTCACTCTGCACTATAAAAAACGCTGCCGCCATTTTGCGCTCACTCTGCTGTGATTTCAGTTAGGGACAGGACGCTGTGTTCTAACTGAGGGCCAGTTGAGATAGCTAATTGCTTTATTTTGCTTTCCCAAAGCTAATTTAGCAAAACGCTGTGTTGTTCACTGTTCACCTTGCTCTTGCCTTGCAGCGCTGTTTTAACAGCATTCTGCAAGGTCTCTGTGTGTGTGTGTGTGTGTGTGTGTGCAGCTCACTCTGTAGTCTGTGTGCAGCCATATACCCGGTTGTATTCAGCTCAGGGGGGGGGTTCACACCACCTCACACAGTTCTATCCATTGTACTTTTTTGCTCATAGTGCAGCCTGCTGCACATTTTTTCTAAAATTTCCTATTAGTGTTTTTCCACCCGTCTCCAGCTAAATTGTGGAAAAACACTACATAGGATAACCTAGAGGGGGGTTTTTGGGCCTTGCAGCGACATTTACGGCTGTCTGCACGGTCTCCGTGTGAGCGCAGCTCGCCCTGTAGTCTGTGTGCAGCCACAGCCGGTTGGATTCAGCTCAGGGTTCGTCACTGCCTCATACCTGTTGTGAATTCTGTGGCAGAGCTCCCTCCTGTGGTCACAAGTGGTACTTCGGCTGATTCTCTCTGGGAGCTTCCGTTTGTGGAGGAAAGTGGTACTGCGGCTTCTGAGTTTCCTCCCTCAGGTGATCTGGGGAGGTCGTTAGGTGCTTCTCTACTTAACTCCACCTAATGCTTTGATCCATGCTTCCTGTCAATGTTCCAGTGTTGGACTTGTTTTTCCCTGGATCATTCCTGTGGCCTGCTGCTCTGCATAGCTAAGTTCTTCTTTGCTATTTGTTTGCTATTTTTTCTGTCCAGCTTGTCTATTTGTTTTGCTGGAAGCTCTGGGATGCAAAGGGTGTACCTCCGTGCCATTAGTTCGGTACGGAGGGTCTTTTTGCCCCCTTTGCGTGGTTTTCTTTAGGGTTTTGTGTAGACCGCAAAGTTATCTTTCCTATCCTCGCTCTGTTAAGAAAGTCGGGCCTCACTTTGCTGAATCTATTTCATCCCTACGTTTGTCTTTTCATCTTAACTCACAGTCATTATATGTGGGGGGCTGCCTTTTCCTTTGGGGTATTTCTCTGAGGCAAGGTAGGCTTATTTTCTATCTTCAGGCTAGTTAGTTTCTCAGGCTGTGCCGAGTTGCATAGGCAGAGTTAGGCGCAATCCACGGCTGCCTCTAGTGTTGTTTGGAGAGGATTAGGGATTGCGGTCTGCAGAGTTCCCACGTCTCAGAGCTCGTTCTATTATTTTGGGTTATTGTCAGATCACTGTATGTGCTCTGACCTCCATGTCCATTGTGATACTGAATTGCCTTTCAGAACAGTACAGGAAGCCCAAAGTACTAATGATTCTCAATAGAGGGAAAAAAGAAGTTCTGAGACCATTTTTTTTTCTTTGCACTGTGTTTTGCCTTTTTTTTCCCCTAGACATTTGGGTGGTTCAGTACACAGGTGTAGCGATGGACATTAGAAGTCTGTCTTCATTTGTGGATCAGCTCTCGGCAAGAGTACAAAAGATTCAAGACACTATTGATCAGAAATCTATGTTAGAACCAAGAATTCCTATTCCTGATTTGTTTTTTGGAGATAGAACTAAGTTTCTGAGTTTCAAAAATAATTGTAAGCTATTTCTGGCCTTGAAACCTCGTTCCTCTGGTGATCCAGTTCAACAGGTTTTGATTATTATTTCTATTTTGCGCGGCGACCCTCAGGACTGGGCATTTTCTCTTGCGCCAGGAGATCCTGCATTAAGTAATATCGATGCGTTTTTCCTGGCGCTCGGATTGCTGTACGATGAGCCTAATTCAGTGGATCAGGCAGAAAAGAATTTGCTGGCTCTTTGTCAGGGTCAGGATGAGATAGAGGTATATTGTCAGAAATTTAGAAAGTGGTCAGTGCTCACTCAATGGAATGAATCTGCGCTGGCAGCTATGTTCAGAAAGGGTCTCTCTGAAGCCCTTAAGGATGTCATGGTGGGATTTCCTATGCCTGCTGGTTTGAATGAGTCTATGTCTTTGGCTATTCAGATCGGTCGACGCTTGCGTGAGCGTAAATCTGTGCACCATTTGGCGGTATTACCTGAGCTTAAACCTGAGCCTATGCAGTGCGATAGGACTTTGACCAGAGTTAAACGGCAAGAACACAGACGTCTGAATGGGCTGTGTTTCTACTGTGGTGATTCCACTCATGCTATCTCTGATTGTCCTAAGCGCACTAAGCGGTTCGCTAGGTCTGCCACCATTGGTACGGTACAGTCAAAATTTCTTCTGTCCGTTACCTTGATCTGCTCTTTGTCATCGTATTCTGTCATGGCGTTTGTGGATTCAGGCGCTGCCCTGAATTTGATGGACTTGGAATATGCTAAGCGTTGTGGGTTTTTCTTGGTGCCCTTGCAGTGTCCTATTCCATTGAGAGGAATTGATGCTACGCCTTTGGCCAAGAATAAGCCTCAATACTGGACCCAGCTGACCATGTGCATGGCTCCTGCACATCAGGAGGTTATTCGCTTTCTGGTGTTGCATAATCTGCATGATGTGGTCGTGTTGGGGTTGCCATGGCTACAAGCCCATAATCCAGTATTGGATTGGAAATCCATGTCGGTGTCCAGCTGGGGTTGTCAGGGGGTACATGGTGATGTTCCATTTCTGTCAATTTCGTCATCCACCCCTTCTGAGGTTCCAGAGTTCTTGTCTGATTACCGGGATGTATTTGATGAGCCCAAGTCCGATGCCCTACCTCCGCATAGGGATTGTGATTGTGCTATCAATTTGATTCCTGGTAGTAAATTCCCAAAAGGTCGACTGTTTAATTTATCCATGCCTGAGCACACCGCTATGCGCAGTTATGTGAAGGAATCCCTGGAGAAGGGGCATATTCGCCCGTCATCGTCGCCATTAGGAGCAGGGTTCTTTTTTGTAGCCAAAAAGGATGGTTCGCTGAGACCTTGTATAGATTATCGCCTTCTTAATAAGATCACTGTTAAATTTCAGTACCCCTTGCCATTGTTATCTGATTTGTTTGCTCGGATTAAGGGGGCTAGTTGGTTCACCAAGATAGATCTTCGTGGTGCGTATAATCTGGTGCGAATCAGGCGAGGCGATGAATGGAAAACTGCATTTAATACGCCCGAGGGTCATTTTGAGTATCTAGTGATGCCATTCGGACTTGCCAATGCTCCATCAGTGTTTCAGTCCTTTATGCATGACATCTTCCGAGAGTACCTGGATAAATTCCTGATTGTGTACTTGGATGACATTTTGATCTTCTCGGATGATTGGGAGTCTCATGTGAAGCAGGTCAGAACGGTTTTTCAGGTCCTGCGTGCTAATTCTTTGTTTGTGAAGGGATCAAAGTGTCTCTTTGGTGTGCAGAAGGTTTCATTTTTGGGGTTCATCTTTTCCCCTTCTACTATCGAGATGGATCCTGTTAAGGTCCAAGCCATCCATGATTGGACTCAGCCGACATCTCTGAAAAGTCTGCAAAAGTTCCTGGGCTTTGCTAATTTTTATCGTCGCTTCATCTGCAATTTTTCTAGTATTGCCAAACCATTGACCGATTTGACCAAGAAAGGTGCTGATTTGGTCAATTGGTCTTCTGCTGCTGTGGAGGCTTTTCAAGAGTTGAAGCGTCGTTTTTCTTCTGCCCCTGTGTTGTGTCAACCAGATGTTTCTCTTCCGTTCCAGGTCGAGGTTGATGCTTCTGAGATTGGAGCAGGGGCTGTTTTGTCGCAGAGAGGTTCTGATTGCTCAGTGATGAAACCATGCGCTTTTTTTTCCAGGAAGTTTTCGCCTGCTGAGCGAAATTATGGTGTGGGCAACCGAAAGTTGCTGGCCATGAAGTGGGCATTCGAGGAGTGGCGTCATTGGCTTGAAGGAGCTAAGCATCGCGTGGTGGTATTGACTGATCATAAGAACTTGACTTATCTCGAGTCTGCTAAGCGTTTGAATCCTAGACAGGCTCGTTGGTCGCTGTTTTTTGCCCGTTTTGACTTTGTGATTTCATACCTTCCGGGCTCTAAAAATGTGAAGGCGGATGCTCTGTCTAGGAGTTTTGTGCCCGACTCTCCGGGTTTATCTGAGCCGGCGGGTATCCTCAAGGAAGGAGTAATTGTGTCTGCCATCTCCCCTGATTTGCGGCGGGTGCTGCAAAAATTTCAGGCTAATAAACCTGATCGTTGTCCAGCGGAGAAACTGTTTGTCCCGGATAGGTGGACGAATAAAGTTATCTCTGAGGTTCATTGTTCGGTGTTGGCTGGTCATCCTGGAATCTTTGGTACCAGAGAGTTAGTGGCTAGATCCTTTTGGTGGCCATCTCTGTCGCGGGATGTGCGTACTTTTGTGCAGTCCTGTGGGATTTGTGCTCGGGCTAAGCCCTGCTGTTCTCGTGCCAGTGGGTTGCTTTTGCCCTTGCCGGTCCCGAAGAGGCCTTGGACACATATCTCTATGGATTTTATTTCAGATCTTCCCGTCTCTCACAAGATGTCAGTCATTTGGGTGGTCTGTGATCGCTTTTCTAAGATGGTCCATCTGGTACCCTTGTCTAAATTGCCTTCCTCCTCTGATTTGGTGCCATTGTTCTTCCAGCATGTGGTTCGTTTGCATGGCATTCCAGAGAATATCGTTTCTGACAGAGGTTCCCAGTTTGTTTCGAGGTTTTGGCGAGCCTTTTGTGGTAGGATGGACATTGACTTGTCTTTTTCCTTGGCTTTTCATCCTTAGACTAATGGCCAGACCGAACGAACCAATCAGACCTTGGAAACCTATCTGAGATGCTTTGTTTCTGCCGATCAGGATGACTGGGTGTCCTTTTTTCCTTTGGCTGAGTTCGCCCTTAATAATCGGGCCAGCTCGGCTACCTTGGTTTCGCCATTTTTCTGCAATTCTGGGTTCCATCCTCGTTTCTCTTCAGGACAGGTTGAGTCTTCGGACTGTCCTGGTGTGGATACTGTGGTGGACAGGTTGCAGAAGATTTGGACTCATGTAGTGGACAATTTGACCTTGTCCCAGGAGAAGGCTCAACGTTTCGCTAATCGCAGACGCCGTGTGGGTCCCCGACTTCGTGTTGGGGATCTGGTTTGGTTATCTTCTCGTCATATTCCTATGAAGGTTTCCTCTCCTAAGTTTAAACATCGTTTCATTGGTCCGTATAGGATTTCTGAGGTTCTTAATCCTGTGTCTTTTCGTCTGACCCTCCCAGATTCTATTTCCATACATAACGTATTCCATAGGTCATTGTTGCGGAGATACGTGGCACCTATGGTTCCATCTGTTGACCCTCCTGCCCCGGTTTTGGTGGAGGGGGAATTGGAGTATATTGTGGAGAAGATTTTGGATTCTCGTGTTTCAAGACGGAAACTCCAGTATCTGGTTAAATGGAAGGGTTATGCTCAGGAAGATAATTCCTGTGTTTTTGCCTCTGATGTCCATGCTCCCAATCTTGTTCGTGCCTTTCATGTGGCTCATCCTGGTCGGCCTGGGGGCTCTGGTGAGGGTTCGGTGACCCCTCCTCAAGGGGGGCTACTGTTGTGAATTCTGTGGCAGAGCTCCCTCCTGTGGTCACAAGTGGTACTTCGGCTGATTCTCTCTGGGAGCTTCCGTTTGTGGAGGAAAGTGGTACTGCGGCTTCTGAGTTTCCTCCCTCAGGTGATCTGGTGAGGTCGTTAGGTGCTTCTCTACTTAACTCCACCTAATGCTTTGATCCATGATTCCTGTCAATGTTCCAGTGTTGGACTTGTTTTTCCCTGGATCATTCCTGTGGCCTGCTGCTCTGCATAGCTAAGTTCTTCTTTGCTATTTGTTTGCTATTTTTTCTGTCCAGC